>NW_028094263.1:5446546-5747087 GCF_014824575.4 Sturnira hondurensis
TGAGTCCATTAGTGACAAGAGTTATAAACATCAGGTATACTTTGTAATACAAGTGAGTGATTCTGTTAATAGAGCTTGAATTTTTGTTTTAAGTCCCTTATTTTTGGAATATTGTTTAAATATATTTTCAAAAGGGGAATTATATTTAAAAATGAATCATTATAAATATCAAATATTAATAAATCGGCACTTGAGTGCTTTTCAATAAGTATACTTCATAGTCATTTGTTCAATCTTTATAATAACCATTTGAGAGAAATACTCTTGCAATCCCCATTTTACACATGAACCTGAAATGTATACATTTATCTACTATGAAGGGAGAATAAACTTGCTATTAAGTCAGAGTATGGCAAGTCAGGGATTTAAGTGAAAGTATTTTTATTCATTCTGTCTTTGTCTCATTTTGAATTTTTGGGGAAAACCTCTTGAAAAGTTAGATGGAAATCTCTCAAATTTTTTAAAGCTTTCATACAAATTAAAAGCTGTTGGGTGTTCACAGACACGAACGTACCACAGACACGAACGTTTTAAATGTAAGACGACACCGTCAGTGATAACTTGCTGAAGAAAGAAGGTTTATTGAGCACAAAGAATTGACATTATTTTCAATAAGGTAGTCAAATACGCCGTCCTATTTGACATAGGCGACATTCTTCCAGGTGACTAGGGAGATACCACTATTGATTGCTAGAGATTATATTTCAGTAACAGAAAGATGAAGAGACAGATTTTGTGTTAGACTTGCTCATTTTCTCAGGATGGATCGATGATGCCATGCCTGCTCTTCTCGGAAAGTAGTTGGCATACGCTGGCTCTGTGTCTCAGCAATTAGTAGACTAGTTGCTTTGGGACTTCTCTTCCAGGGAGTGGAGCCTGGTGCTCAGTATTTTGCTGCGTTGGTCTACTTCCTCAAGAACTTTCTTAACCACTATGGGTTTGGCTGGATCTAAAAATTAAAGTTTAAAGGAAGATTTTAGAGACTTGAGAAAAGATGACTAGGGTCCCAATAGCTAGAATGTGGAAGCAACAAGTGTCCATTAATGGTGAATGGATCCAAAATATGGTATAAACACACAAGGGAATATGATTAAGCTCTAAAAAAGAAAGGGCATTCTGACACATGCCCTCTTGAGGACATTATGCTAAGTGAAATAACCCAGTCACAGAAAGACAGATGCTAAATGGTTCCACTTATAGGAGGTATGTGGAGTAGAGAAATTCGCACAGAAAGCAGAGTGGTGGGAGCGGGGGTGGGGGGCAGGGAACGGAGAGTTGTCGTTTAACGGACGTAGGGTTTCAGTTTCTGAAGATGAGGAGAGTTCTAGGAATGGGTGGTGGGGATGGCTGCACAAGAATGTGAGTGCACATAAAGCCACCAAATTGTACACACAGAAATGTGAGTAAGTTTTATGTTCTGCACCTTTTACCATAATAAACTTTTAAAAAAATGATAAGAAATTATAGGAGCAATAGAATTTTTATATAAACTATGCAGTAAACACAAATACTTAGACTCATGTTTAGTGAATTCTGATTTCGTGATTAACTAAAAACGCGGTGATGTGTTACTCTGTTTAAAATGAGCACACCTCACTGAAGGTAGCCATCTAGCAGACACTGACATCTACTACAAATCTTTATTGTACCTGTTCTTATATATATGAGATGTATATTCTGGCAATATAAAAGCAAACAAGCCAAGCATTGAAAATGAAGTAGGAACGCATAGAAATAGATTTGACTTGGAATTACCTTTGGCTTGACTTCCTGTATTTCCAAGTCCATAATCTTTGGACTTGTGGCCTCCAGACTTGCAAGCCCTGTGAACACATGTTGTTGAAACGTTACAAAGGAGTGAGTTGGAGAGAGCCCTTCAGATCTAGACCCACTGTTCCGTTTTCTTTGGATGTTTGGTGAGAACATTTTAGTGGGTTATGCCTGCTTTAGTATCAATAGGTGGTTTTTAAATTTTTATCCTGTAAATACATGGTTTGTTGCATTTTGGTTTTGCAGGATGTTGCTAATTCATATCTTAGTAGTAAGGATATTGTGTCAAATGCTTAGTGTCTATGACAATAAATGTGTTCATATCAGTTTATGAGCACTTTCCAGAGACCTAAGTTTCATGTAGATTTCAGTATATTTACTTCCTGGAAAAT
Source organism: Sturnira hondurensis (assembly GCF_014824575.4). Taxonomy (NCBI): domain Eukaryota; kingdom Metazoa; phylum Chordata; class Mammalia; order Chiroptera; family Phyllostomidae; genus Sturnira; species Sturnira hondurensis. The sequence goes on from NW_028094263.1 coordinate 5,448,709, forward strand.
TATTTTGCTTACCCATCATCTCCACCAATGAGGAGACAGTAGGTCTCGATTTCCTTCTCCAGGTGGACCTTGATGTCCAGCAGCTGCTCGTATTCCAGCTTCTGGCCCTCGGTCTCGGTTCTGACCTGGTGCAGCTGCTCCTCCAGGGCCCCGATCTGAGCCTGGATCTGGGCCAGCTGCGCACAGTAGTTGCCTTCCGTCTCGGTCAAGGAGCACTCCAGGGAGTGTTTCTGAAAGGAAACGATGAAGAAACTGAGATGGATATCCAGATACACAAACTTGCTTTGGCATATGACTTTCTCCTCTTGTTAACTTTGCTTATAATTGTTTTAGATTTTGCATTGACAGATGGTTAAGAAGGCCGTGGCACCCTTAAAATGAGCAAGTCTTTTAGATAGAATAAACATAAAGACCTTGATGTTGCTGTTTTGGCCGTTCCATATAAAATCTTATTCTTCGTGCTTTAATTACATAAAATAATATATGGATGTATTCTCAACATAGTTAAGAAATTGAAAACCAACTGTCACATATTTGAAACAATAACCTAGGAGATGGTAAGCAGTTGTCCCTTCCTACCGTGGCTAGGAGAGACTGAAGTTCAATTTCCAGCGTTTGGAGATTGCGCTTCATCTCAGTCAGCTCATTCCGGGCAGAGGTCGTGGCTCCCACATCCTCAGAGATCTGCTGTTGCAGCGAAGCGCTCTGAAAGGTCCAAGTGAGGGAGCAAATCTTAGTTGTGGGAACAGCACCAAGATGCAGCAGGCTTGTTTCTGGGACAAGACTCACCTTCTCGTTGAACCAGGCCTCTGCATCCCGGCGATTCTGCTCCGCGAGGGCTTCGTACTCAGCCCGCATATTGTTCAGCAGGACCGTGAGGTCCACCCCGGGCGCCGCGTTCATCTCCACGTTCACATTGCCCCCCGCGGCGCACTGCAGAACTTGCATTTCCTAGAGGCAGAAAAGCATGCAGCTCAGCTATGCTGGGACCTCATACAGAGTCTAGAAGCTTAGCTTCAGAAGGGTTCTCAGCCTGCCCCTGGTTGCATCTCCCAGGCCGTGTGGTGAGCTCTCTCTACTTTTTATATTTCCTGTGCAGTGGACATAACTTTCAAATGACAGGAAACTCACTGAAAGAGGCTGTTGCGTTTTGGGAGCTTTAATTGCTCCAGAGGCCTGTCTTAGGGTGAACCCAATTGCCTCTCATAAACTCCAATTCTTCAGTTGGTTTTAGTTCTGCTGCACAGAAAAGGTACTTAATTCCTTTTCCAAATGGAAGTCCTTAAAATATTTAGAATGAGTGATCCATCATCTCTTACTCTCTTCCTTGATGGCTTAAATGTCTCCACCTTCGTGGAGTGGCCATTATTCTACTTCAACACGAGCTTTGATGGGGCTCTCCATCAGCTCTGTCCTGAGCACAGCGTGGCTGTGGGGGACAGGCTGAGTTTGCGTAATTCCAAACAGCTGCAATCATTATGAATGAATAAATTTTGCTTACATACTTATTTATAATTACAAACTTATTTATTTATCATTAGTAAAGGAAGACCATCCTCTTCTAAAGAACCCTAGCTACCTATTAAGCCATTATGCTCACACAGGACATTTATTACAAAGTCCATCATTATAGTGTCTTGATGGACTTTGGTGTCAAACCAGTCTCTGTGAATTTTGGCTCTGCCCTGTAGTAGCGAGGTGAACTTGGGAACGTTGCTTAATTTCAAGTCTCAACTTTCTTATCTGAAAACTGAGGATAAAAATATATCCCTCTCTGTGCCGTTGAAAGATGTGAGAGAGTAATAAGATCGACAAAACTACCTCCCATACAAATACTGAATAAATGCTAGTTATTATGGTCATTATCATCGTTACAGAGGCTGGAATGAGTTTTGTGTATTAGTTCCTATCATTCCACCCGAGGTGTGTGCCGTGGGGATGCGGTGAGTCAGTTCTAAGATTGCGGATGGCGGCCATCCCTGCCGAGACCCTTGTCCAGAGTGAACCAATGCAGATCAGCTGCCCGCTCTGCTGCAGGACCCTCCCCCACCCCCGTCCGGGCCTGGGTTGGTCCTAATGGCAATAACGAGGCTCTCTTTCCTCCCGGCACCAAGCCCCTCTGGTGAGTCTAGCTTTTGTTCCTCCCGGGGGGTTCCCATGCCTTCTCTATCTCTGGGTGGGGTTTTTACTTCTCAGGATTTAGGGAAAACTTCCTTAGTTCAAACAGAAGAAGACAAAGAAAAAGATGCATGGGAGTTGGCCTGTGAGTTCTTAAAAAAATTAATTGTGCTCAGTACATAAAAAAGTGTGTTAACTACCAAGGGGTTGTAGCTGTACTTGAACCCGTGTATTTATATCATTGCAGTTCTTCAGATAGTTAGGGTTACAAGACAGCCTCACAACTAACCAAGCAGCACTTTTAGCTTGATCTTCTCCCTTAAGCCTTTTGCTTGACTAAAGAAGTGTTTGGCTGTTTAAGAATATCAAATTCCTTTTTAAAGAAGGGAGGTGTTCTCAGGAAACAGTAGTTCTGAAAACAATCACAGAGGCGTGTCCGGTTATAATGGCTGTATTTTCTGATTTAGAATCTCGCTTCCCACGCTGACCACTTTGGACATGTGCTGTTTGTTTGGAAGTGTGATTTTTGATGTAACAGTTCAAAATTTCAGTCTCATTGTTTTTATAGCCATACCTATGAAGAATATGTATCGATGTTAAGTCTATGTACTTTTTGTGTGGATGGAGAAAATGTATGAGTGCTTTAAGTCTGCCACTGTTACAAGAAATTTAGAGCTAGTTTCCTCAGGCTGTTCTTAAAGTATGTATCTTTTTATCTAATTAGGTGTAATCTTTTAAGTGTGCCATTTTAACTTAGCTCTAATTATCTAGCCAAACACTGCTCTTGTCATCGAGATTGGACTGGAAAACATGATTCTTTTTTTTTCCCGTGGGAAATGATGAGAGAGTGAGGGTGAATCTGTGCAAATACTTCACCACTTCTAAAGACAACTTAGGCCTCATGTCTGTCTGACAATGGATCGTTAGGACCGCTTTCTTGTTTAAGAAGTCAAGTACATTGCCACCTGTCAGGTAGACAGAGTGTGCAGGGGGCAGGGTTGGGGGGCAAATGTAGACGTTCAGCTCTTACCTCTTTATGGTTCTTTTTGAGGTAGGTCATCTCCTCACTCAGGGTTTCATACTGAATCTCCAGGTCTGTCCTGCACAGGGTGATTTCATCCAGAACTCTGCGCAGTCCATTGACATCGGTCTCTACACTCTGGTGAAGTGCCAGCTCATTTTCATACCTTAAAGAGTGTGAATGATTTTCCAACTTGTCACACGGTTGGAGAAACAGTCACCAATTCGTGATCGAACCCTAGAGACCTGGAATTTTAAAGTGGCGGATTTGGCCACGGGAGACATTTTCAAAGTTTATTGCATGATAGTTATTACTTTCTTTACGGCATTTCTTTGACAGACAAAGAACGAGGGTATTCAACACTACTTTGATAGCCGTTCATACTTTATATTTCATGACAAAAGCATAAAAAAGCCGTAACATTCTGTTTATTTTAAATCCAAGTGTTTGACCGTGTTGCAATAAGAGTTGGTTAATATTTAATGGAGGGAGCAAAAAATAAATTCCGTGTAATGCGTCACATTAATCTCCGTGGATTCTCTCACTCTGTAAGAGTCTACTTACTTGAGTCTGAAATCATCAGCGGTCAGCCTGGCATTATCGATCTGGAGAACAGCATTAGCGTTGCTGGTGGTGGAAGCAATGATCTGGAAATGCGGAATTCGATTTTTTAAAGGCAATTCATCACAATCCATAAAAAACCCTAAAAGTGGGTTTTTTTAACATTAGGAAATGGAAATGATAAAAATTAATGTGGTTACTAGATAGTGACATTTGAAACTGTGAGGTTAACCAACAGAATCTACTTAATGCTCATTTCCAGTGCTACATTGAAATTCCTTTCAAGAAGTGACAAGTCAGGATGATAAATATTTTCAGTATTCAGTGAGGAGAGAGCAAAAGAGTATTTAGAAATGTAAGTTCACAGAAATGACTTTGAACTGTAATTTCCTACCTGACTTTTGAGATCATCGATTATGGGAAGGTATCTACTGTAGTCATGATCCAGCCCCCGGCAAGAGCCAGGCCCAAACTTCTCATACCAGCCCTTGATCTTCTGCTCTAGGTCCGCATTGGCCTCCTCCAGAGCACGCACGTTGTCCAGGTAGGACGCCAGGCGGTCGTTGAGGTTCTGCATGGTCACCTTCTCATTGCCCGAAAGGAGGCCCCCCTCGTTCACAGTGAAGCCAGCGCAGGAATTGCTTCCTCCCGCGTTTCCTCCCAGTGCGTTGCCCCCGAAGGCACAGGAGAAGCCACTGCCAATTCCAGGCACTCCGCAAGCATTTCCAGCCCCGAAGGCCGCTCCCCCGCTGGAGAGCCGGAGAGACCCTGTGGTGGGGCGGGGACAGGCCCTCCGGGAGCCGCTGGAAAGTCGAAGAGACATGGTACCCGAGGATTGCCGCGCAGAGCCGTAAGCTGGAACGGAGTGCCTTCTCCTCTCGGCTGCGGAGTTTGCCTTTTTATACACAGTTCTCAAGTGTGTTCTGGATGGTATTCTGCCTACACAGGGTGAAACGCGGCTTGCCAGCCTCAGCAAGTTAGCATAATTGGATGATTTTCCCTAATTAGTAACTAACTTTGCTGGGCTCACTTCTGTAGGAGGACAGTTGCCCTCAGGTGGGTGGTTATCTGGGAAATGGGTCTGGGTGGAACAATTTCAGGCTCCTTATTTCATTTGAAAATCGTGAGTGAGTCATTCTTCACTTCCCTCCTTAGAAGATAAAACTCAACCGTCCACCGCGCCAGAAAAATCTGGCGTCATGGTGTTGGGCTCTGTACGTCAAGGCAGATTTTGATGTTTCTGAGACTTGTTCTTGTTTTCTTGTCACAATTGTTTCCACGGGAGTAGGGCACAGCCTGGGATCACGGTTTCCCCAACCTGGTCTTTGAATGACCCACACACTCCTGCGGCTGCTTCCGATGGGCAGTGACTTCCATTTTTGCTGACGTGCATCATCTTGTGTTGACACTTCTGTCTAGGGACAGCTGCCTTCTCTTATCCATTTCGGTAATTAGGAACACACCCCTAATTGCTGCTATGGGTTGTGGGGGTGTGGAAGGACATGAACCTACTTCCTGACCCAGCCAAAGTTGAAGCAAACCCAGAAGGAAATGTTTTATCTGTTTTTACTTCCCCGTGGTGTAGCTTGAGTGAAAGTCAGTAAATGAACTATTTACTGGGTGAGGATCCTCATATATTTATTGAACATCCTAGATATTATGGACATTTTTGAAAAATCTGGGCATTGGCTTATGGACAAAACGTCCACATTGATGTGATACTGTTGTGAACATGTGGATTCATCCATGCACTTATTTAACAAGTATTGCCCTGGCTGGGGTAGCTCAGTGGATTGAGCACAGACCTGCGAACCAGAGGATCGAGGTTCAATTCCCAGTCAGGGCACATGCCTGGGTTGCAGGCCAGTTCCCTGCAGGCCAACTCCCAGCAGGGGATGCACAAAAGGCAACCATACATTGATGTTTCTCTCCCTCTCTCCTTCCCCTCTAAAAAGGTAAATAAATAAATAAAATCTTTAAAAAACAAAACAAAAACAAAAACAAGTATTTATGAAACACCTACGCCCGTCACTGTTTTCTGAGCAGTTGAGATACATAACACTGTGCGTTGTTTCTCTTCTTGTGACTGGCTTATTTCCCTGAGCATAATGTCTTCAAAGTTGTATCGTGTGTCAGGATTTCCTCTCTTTAAAGGCTGGATAATGTGCCATGGCATGTACGTAGACATCATATTGTGTTTATCCGTTCGACAGTAGGGGGGACACGTGGGTTGCCTCCACCTTTTGGCGGTTGCGAAAAATGCTGGTATGAACACGACACCCACCGTTTTACTCTCTACATGGAAACATTCTTGATGTAAATGAATCATGAGGTCTCTGAGAGTAGGGAGTAAAATGCTGAAGTTCTTTCTCACCTTCTTCTCTCTTCTGTCCTCCTTATGCCCTCAGGTAACTGCAGCTGAGCCTTCTAGATGGTTTTCCACGTGTTTGCGTATGTACGTAGCATGTAAACCCACCTATGCCACAGATGAGTCATCTCTGTGATATGTGTTGTTCTGTAACTTGCTTTACTTTACATGCCTTAGAGCATGAATAGGTAGGTACCTGATGTGATCAAAACTGCTGGATAGACCCCCCATTTTTAACTGAGTGATAGCTACCCACAGCAAAGACTCCTTTCCCCAGCATTCTTTGCAGCTAATTGTGGTTGTGTGATTAAGCTAGCCAATGTGATGTAAACAGAACATATGTGGTATATTCTAGAAACTTTATCTAAGATGAAGCTGACACAAGTCATCATCCCATCTTCTCCCACCCCGCTGCATTGAGTGTGGTGGCTGGGTATGATGGTCGGAGCTTCGTCTGGGACCATGAGTCAAGGCTAAACTCGGGCTGTAGCAGAGTGGAAGCTAAAAGGAACTCGGGTCTCTGAGGATGCTCTGGTGCAAAACTATCATCCAGGCCCTGAATAGCTCACCTCTGAATTTATGCGTGGGAAAGAAATAAAGTTCTATTTGTGCGAAGTCCTGTTGTTTTGCTACTGTTGCTCAGGGCCAAACCTACTGTTTTAACTGCTCTCTTACCAGGGAACTTTCAGACTGTTTCCAACTTTGCCGTTATTAATAATGCTGAATATGTTCACATTTTTCTTTAGGACATGTCTTCAATTTTTTTTGTCAGCTCTTTTTCAGTAGGTTTATTGAGGTTTAGTATATGCATAGTAAAATTCATCTGAGTTTTGACAGATGCATGGTCATGTGACCCCCACTGTAACCGAGATGCAGGACAGTTCGTTACCCCGCCCCCAAACCCCTTGTATCCTTTGTCATGGACCTGTCTCACAGTCCCAGCTCCAGGAAAGTGCTGGCCAGTTTTTTACGTCTGTAACTCCGTTTATGCCAGAACATCAGATACATGGAACTATACAGTACACACCCCTGAGAAAGATTACATGCAAAGAACCTGAGAAAAGGAAGAAGAGAAAAACAAATTGTAGCCTATTTATTTTTAAGAACAGAAGTGAACCATCTCCGTGGGTAATTTAGCCTGTGGGATTTTGCAAAGGCAGGTCTTTAAAAGTAACAACCCCTCTTCCCCCATTATGCTGCTTTAGAAGGCACCCGTTGCTCCATTGTAATATTGCTTGTTTTGGAGGGCTTGTCTTCAAATGAGCGGACCCTCAGTGCAAGGACGTTGCTGAGTTGATTTAGTTCCTCGACCACTGTTTTAATAAGTTTCTCCTTTGGAGTCTAAAATAAAACAAATGAAACTTTAGTGTCCATTATCAATGGGGTTGAAAGGTATTTACTTATGATGGGTAAGCTTTTTAAAAATGATGTTTGCAAGTGTGTAGTCAATGGAGATATTGACATACTGTGTTTGAAGTCCCTATTTAAGGAGGCCTGGGCTGTCCTTCTTGGATTCAGAGCAGTGGGTGTTTGAAAGCATGAATGAAACATGGATTAAAACACGTAAGTGACAGGCAAGCACAGGTCTGAAGCAAAAATACGTCTTCTTTTAAACACTGGCTTGCCCTAGTTTTGTGATTTAAAATAAAGCAGCTCTAGCCCTGGCTGGTGTGGCTCAGTGGATTGAGTTCCTGCCTGCAAAGTAAAATAAAGCAGCTCTAATATCAAAGCATTAAAACTGTAAAATTGATAGGTTCTTAGTAAAAAAAAGGTATTGGGAGATTGGTTCCCCATTTCAGTAATTTCATAATTTGACCAGATCTGCTTGACAGGAATATGAAATACAAACATTAAGAACTGGCATGATGCTCTGGCTGGTGTAGCTCAATGGATTGAGCGCGGGCTGCGAACCAAAGCATCGCCAGTTCGATTCCCAGTCAGGGCACATGCCTTGGTTTTGGGTCAGGTCCCTAGTGGGGGCCACGTGGGAGGCAACCACACATTGATGTTTCTCTCTCTCTCTTTCTCCCTCTCTTCCCCTCTCTCTAGAAATAAATAAAATATTTTTAAAAAAGAACTGGCATGATGACTTTCCCTTACCCCTTCCCTCACTAGACTGAAACTTAGAGACAACCTTATTATTGTGTTTCGCCAGGTACAATGTGCACTTTTTGCCAAAATTTTTGAGGGAAAAATAAGGGTGCACATTTTACATGGGTGGTACCTGAAATACCTTGCATTTGTTCTTGTGTTTTGTAATTATTCATTACATAAAATTTCTTGTATCAGCCCTGGCTGGTGTAGCTCAGTGGATTGAGCGTGGGCCTGTGAACCACACGATCGCAGTTCGATTCCCAGTCAGGGCACATGCCTGGGTTGCAGGCCAGTTCCCAGCAGGGGACACAGGAGAGGCAACCATACATTGATATTTCTCTCCCTCTCTCCTTTCCTTCCCCTCTGAAGATAAATAAATAAAATCTTAAGAAAAATTTCTTGTATCATAATAGTTCAAAAATACACGCTAAAGTTCCTTTATAATATAAAAAACAAGTATCTTAATATAAATAAATACAAAATTGAATTAAAAAATTAGAATGAAAGTTTTTTCCCCTGAAAGTTGGGGCCCAAAACATGGGTGTGCATTATACACAGCAAAATACGGTAGCTTCCAAACAAGTGACTTATTGAAAACAATCGCTGGAGTTTAAAAGAGTTACAGCAAGGACAAGCCCCTCTGTACCTTTGACTGGATTTTCGGAATTTACGGGCTCGCACCCTTTTGATTTGCTACATGTAGACTTGTTTTTTCTGTGAAGAGAAGAGTAAATTAGTGCTTTTTTTTCCATTAGGGAGCTCATAAATGACACTGATTGGGAAGAAAAGTTTTAAAGTTCTAGTTTCGATGAGGTTCAAATTCTTATGTTTAACAGACACTAGTGAGCTTTTCATGACTTCAGTATAGTGACAGAAGGGATTAAATGGATATTTATAAATAAAAATATGATCTCTCATCTTAGCAATAGTGGGACTCCAGGTCCTCAGGCTGACTTTTCAGTCTGTGCCCTGGCCAATGGGCATGTCTGACGTGCCAACTGTGCAGAAGGCACTAGATGACACGCTGTAGAAAATACAGAGCCAGGATACAAGCAGTTTACACTGTTGAAAATAAAACGAAGCAGAGGCTTGTTAAACGTTTCCTATTCCGTGGCATGGAGGGTGTGTAAGAGAAGTGAAAATGAATGGTGAAACGAGCACTTTGAAGGAGGCAGCAGTCAGTGCTGGGCTCCTATGAGAATATGCTGTAGGGTTGACACTGGTCTTAGAAGATGTGGAAGATGCTATCAAGTCGTGATGTGACCGCGGACGAGCATTTGGGAACAGCCACTGGTTACTGAGTGCCTTCTGCGTGCAGGCCACAGTCACAAGCCCTTTTCCTGCACAGGGAGGCACTGTTGTTAAAAGCATTTCAGAGTATGATTCTGGTGTTATCATAGTTTTCCCAGTAAAACTACTGGGCTTTGAAGAGCTTGAGCAATGTGCTTAGATTCGCTCAGCGGTGCCATCTGGACCCAGGTTTGCGATTTTAGGGTTGTTGCCATTGGCTATCAAGCTACTGGTGCCTTTGCCAAAGAAATCTTCTGTGTCTTCATCGCTCACCTTTCAAGTGATGATGTAACAGCCCACTCAATATGAGGGCATGTCGGGTGACTGACTAATAAAAACACAGTGGGCCATGATGAGACACGCGCTTCAACACTAAGTCACTGACAGCAACTCCCCCCCGGATTGGAGTAGAGGAATTGGTCGATGTTCTCTATGTAAACATTGTACGTATTGCCGTAGATACAAATATTTTACATACTTAGACATGTTGTTTTGCTGCCTGTTTTCGTTTCACTTGGATGCAATAATGAATTTCCGAGGCCACGGGGTATGAACCTTGCAGAGCAGGACATTCTAAGGTACGATACTAGTGCACACGCAGACTGAGAAAGCCTAGCTGATGTGAGGTTAATTTTTTAACTACTAGATTAATTTTTCATGAGGTAATATTTACCTTCCTTCTCCATCTATTAATGTGCAGTAAGTGTCGATTTCTTTTTCTAGAATTATTTTGATATCTAGAAGCTGTTCATACTCCAGCTTCTGGCCTGCTGTTTCCGTTCGGAGCTGTTGGAGCTGCCTCTCCATCGCCCCGATTTGATCCTGCATTTGCTGGAGCTGAAGGCGGTAAAAACCTTCAGTCTCTGCCAAGGAGCATTCGTAGGAATGTTTCTGAAAGAAGAAGGAGGTGAGGCTTACCTGTGGAACCCATAAATAACGCAGTCCCATTTTAAACCTTCTCAAGGTGGAAAGGCATTTGTATGCAATCAAAACCATCATTAACAAAGTAAAGCCCTGGCTGGTGTAGCTCAGTAGATTGAGCGCAGGCCTGCAAACCAAAGGATTGCAGTTCGATTCCCAGTCAGGGCACATGCCTGGGTTGCAGGCCAGTTTCCAGCAGGGGATACACGAGAGGCAACCATACATTGATATTTCTTTCCTCCCCTCCTTCTTCTCTAAAGATAAATAAATAAAATCTTAAAAAAAAACAAAGTAAAAAATTTTTTTCTTTTCACTGAAAAAAATTTCTTTAAAAAAATTTGGGGGGATTGATGAGTTAGAAATAATGTTTATGGACAAAATTCTTTATATTTGATATATCCATATATTAAGTATATCTTACGTTTTCAGTTATGCATACTTTGTTGTCAAGTTGGTTACATATATGTATTTACTTGTACACACACACACATATACTCAAATCAGTGGTGATTCCTACACACCGTGGCCCTGAGGGATTGAAGTTCTATTTCCAAGGTTTGCAGATTGCGCTTCAGTTCCATCAGCTCATTTCTGGCCACTGTGGCTGCTCCTGCATCATCAGAAATTTGCTGTTGCAGCGAAGCACTCTGCAGCGTAATTGTCAGAAGAGTTAGCGACCAGGCTACCAAATAAACAAGCCCTTGGTGTGTGATTTGCCGCAGACGTACCTTCTCGTTAAACCAGGCCTCGGCCTCTTGGTGGTTCTGCTCGGCCAAGTCCTCATACTCAGCCCTCATGTTGTTCAACAGAGCAGTTAGGTCCACTCCAGGGGCTGCGTTCATTTCCACATGCACGTCCCCCCCCGCTGAACATTGCAGGACTTCCATTTCCTGGAAAAGGGATCAGTGCTGATATTCAAACTAGACGTTTAAGAATCGCAGTCTGCTGTGAAATGAACAGCGAACTTGAGCAAGGAAATCTGGTGCTCTACAAAGCCACCCTGCCGTATTCTTACCTCCTCATGATTTTTTTTCAGGTATGCCAGTTCCTCGCCGAGTGTCTCACACTGAATCTCCAGGTTGGTTGTACAAAGCGTCAGCTCATCCATCACTCTCTGCAGCCCACTGATGTCTGTCTCAACGCTCTGGTACAGAGCAAGCTCGTTTTCATACCTGAAAGGTAATTAGAGAGCTTGAGAATTGTAATCACAGGCAGCTGCAAAGGACACCTCCTTCTGACATTTCATGTACCGGAAAATACGATGTCTGTACACACTTCGGAAGCTGATCGCGACGGCAAAGGGATGCATCCCTGTGGAAGACCTACTGATCTAGGAATATAATTTTGGAGGAGTTGTTTTGCAGACTGGATTTTTGTCATCCCAATAGGTTTAACCATTGGATAGAAATATTCCTTAAAATTTATGATAGCTCTTTTTACAAGGACAGATTTAATTTCTTCAGTGATCTAGTCTGATTTTATAAAAACATGTTGGTTTTAGAAGCACAAGGTATGTTTTTTTTACTCCAAGTGTAGTATTTCTACCTTTATTATAATTAATGACTTCACTTTTACCTACTTCAGCCTGAAGTCATCAGCGGTCAGTCTGGCATTTTCATTCTGTAGAGCGATGCCGGCGTTACAGGTGATCACAGAAATAACCTAAATAGGGTAGATTGTGCAAAACGTTTCGTTCCAAACGTCAGGGAAGACTCCATATTTAAGTGTGATTTTTATCTTCTTAACTTATCAAGCATCTATTTTAGTATAATCTTTTCTACATTAAAGGAATTTGGATTTTCTTCTGATGATAAACGTCTAGAACTTAAAAGCCAAAGTATACGTTTTTATAATCATGGATACTTGTATTGTTCTTGATCAAAAACTATGAGCTAAATATAAGATCAGCAAAGTGATTATATTTATTTTAAAACTATTTGTTTCATTCATTCAATCCCATGAATTTTTATTATAAGGCACAGTCCTAAGCATGAAGGACAAAGAGTGAGCAAATTCTACATTATACATTTACTAAGCACATTTAATATTTGGTCTTTTTTAAGGTATAGACACCCCGAGTTTATAATAAAAGTATGCACAGCCATATCTCTTACCTGCCTTTTAAGCCCTTCAATGACTGAGGAGTATCCACTGTAGTCACGATCCAGGCCTGGGAAAGAACCAGGCCCGTGTCTCTCACACCAGGCCCTGATTTTCTGCTCCAGGTCTGTGTTTGCTTCCTCCAGCGCGCGCACGTGGTCCAGGTAGGAGGCCAGGCGGTCGTTGAGGTTCTGCATGGCCACCTTTCCGTTCCCATAGACGAGGCCACGCTCATCTGCAGGAAAACCAGCACAGATCCCACTTCCCCACCCTCCACCACCGCCATAGAAACCTCCTCCCGAGCAAGCGCTCCCGAGAGTACAGGAAAAGCGGCCTCCGGCTCTCGACCCGCCGCACCCACTCCCAGCCCCGGAGCCTGCTCCGCCACCGGACCACCGACCGCAGCCAGCTCGGGAGCAGACCTGCCCAGACGCCCCAGCGAGAGGGAAGGACATGGCGACAGCGCAGGTGAGCGACCCTTTCTCCGGCAGGAGCCAAGCCAAAGCACCCCGCCCACAGTACTTAGTCCCATTGGCCTTTTATAGGATTCGGCAAGTCATTTCAGTCTTAACTAGGCGATTTATAAGAAAATGTTACTCACCCCCTAATTGTTGTTTTCCGTAACCGGGTGATTTTCAGTACTGACCGGTCTGGAGGTCACTTGGGAAAGCGCCCAGGGGTATCGCTGCACGGGGGCCGGGCGGAGTAACACTGAATCTCCGTTTCAAGGGCTGACCTTAAATCTGAGCGAAAATAGGCAGCGTTTTGACCTCCGGAATAGATTCCAGTGTTTTCCCTTTATAACAAAAAATTAGTGAGTCAAACAAGAAATGTCTACTGCTTTTGTCCTGCAAATGCTTATGGAGTTTCTCAGTTATTCAGGCTTTACTGAAATAAAGTAAAGCCTTTTCTTTCATATCAAAATCAGATATTCTCAATGTATAGTGATCTTTTGGTGGTGGGTTTTATTCTAATTGATTTTTTAAAAAACTGAAATAATAGAAACCCTACAGTTCTTTGCTTATCAACTTAATTAAAATGTATGAATATGTGGCCTCCTCAGAAAGTTATTTGTATTGAGGTTTCTTGGTTGAGTCCAAGAGCAGAGTGTCCACTCAGCTAACTTCTGAGTCTCCAAATTGTTCACTTCTCTACCTTAAAATGTAGTTTAGTCTTTTCGTTTAAATTTATGTATATAAGGCATTAAGAATTATTCTGAGAAGTGATTATCAAGGTCCATATTGACGAATTAACTATTAAGATGGAGAGGGGTGTGTTCATGATTACTTGAATCTTTGGTACCCTAAATAGGCTAGTGGTCGTGGATAAGCAGACTTTTTATTCTTTTGCCTCGATGCCCATGGGAAGTTAACCTGCCTGCTTGGGCTTTGTCTCCTTATTGGGCAAATGAAAGAAAATAATGTTGAACAGTGGCAAATGAATGTTGAACTGTTCCAATAATTAATGACTATAAAACAGTGTCAAGGGCACAAACATTTTACAAATGTTAATTACTTAAATTATTATAATAAAGTGGCCATGTCAGAAAGGTCAGGTCTCTGTAATGGGACAGGTTGACTGGTTGGCTGACGATGGGTTTGGGTAGTTTTGAAAGAGTAATTTTTTTTCTGAATGCGATTTTTCAAGGTGGTGGCTGTTGACTAGTTTGGAAAACCTCCAACCCGATTGCCCCTAAAATATATGGGATATTGGGTGAGGTCTGGAGTGCATAGATTTTTTCCCCACCAAAATATACTGAGCTAATTAATCCCAAACTGTAATTCAGACCAGTTGCACAAGTTTAGAATAATGTGTGATGGGTCAGGAGATGTGGCTTATATTCAGAAACTTGTTACTGATTTTATTGTGACTTGGTCAACATTGTACTCTTTTGCTTGTCTCTCACAAATAAAACAATAAAGACGGACTATGTGGTCAGTGTAATAGTTTATAACTCTTGAGTTTCTTGGATAAGAGGTGTTACGAGACTGCCAAGTATTATTAGCATAAACAACTGATCTCTAGATATTTTATAAATAATAATTAACTTGTAATCTTTTGTGAAATCAGCTAAGCATATGTTATTAGAACCATTTTGGAGATGAGTGGACTGGAACTAAGTAGCGACACAGATCACAAAGTATTTTTATATCAAAGCAGCAGTGGAATGCTTGGTGCTTAATTCCTCGAAATACCGTCATCTATTTTTCATAAGGGCGAGGCTCTTGAGTTTTTTAATCATAAATTTCTTCTAAACTAATAATTACTACAAAAGTTTAGCTTTAGTCATCTCTGGAAGAGGGAGATAAACTTGGCAAATTTTCTAGGCTATTTGTACCCATATATTTTGTCTCTGAGAGTGGTTATTTTATTCATGATATAAGTGATCTGGCCATTGTCGGGGGAGGCCAGCGGAGTCTACCAGGCCCAAACGGATCAAGATTTGATCTTGTGAAGGGCGGGCTCTGTTCTGGTCGGATGTGAGAGGGAAAAATGACCCTCGTCCCAGAGCCTCGGAACTCAGTCTGTCCCAGCTTCCGCTCAGCCCGAACTCAGAAGGATGGGACCTCCGGGAAGTAGGAGGGCGGGGCCAGTAGATTTGCTGTGCGGGGAAGCATCCGTCAGGGTTGGCAGAGGGAGGGGAGGAGGGGTCCCAGCCCCAGAGCCCCACACTCAATCACTGGCACCCCTGACTCTGTCCCGACCTCTACATCTCTGCCCCCAGGCAGGTGAATCCTCAGGAGCGCATGAGCTCTGTAGGGTGGGTGACAAGGCATCCAGAGGGTGGGGCCATTGCATTCCCCCAGGATGAGGCCACAGGGGAGTGCTGCAGCCGGGAAAGACGGCATCTTAGGTGTGGGAGAGGGACTCAGCACAGGGATAGCAGTGGCTGTCCCTTCAGCTCTCTCCCCAGAGCCACAGACCCCAGTCCCTCCTAACTCGCCTCTAGTGCATGCCTCTGTCCCTCCACTTGGAGCCCAGGGTGAGTGGCTGTGAGTGAGATTTTGTGTGTTGGCCCTTTAAGAGGGCGCCTGTGTCTCTAGCAGAGTCATGCCTCTCTGTTGGACAGAATTCCTACTGATTTTTATAGCCAGACTTTATGTAGGCATCTCTTCCCAGCTCTGGTGCTCTGGGCTGGGGAACTTGGCCTGGGGTTGAGACCCTATGCTCCTCAGGGGAGACCTTTATAGCTGAGATATCCCTCTGGGATCTCAGTTGATGCCTGTGGGTGGGGGCAAGTCCTTTTTGTGTTTCTGCCCTTCCTACCAGTCTCGATGTGGCTTCTGCTGTAAATCTTGGTTATAAAACTTCTATTCAGCTGGCCTTTGGTTGGTTATTTAGGTTGATTGCTCCATATTTTAGTTATCATTCCAGTTTTGTCCTAAGAGGAGGTGAGCTACTCCACCACCATCTTGGATGTCCCAATCTTTCTTCTTTCTTAACGTAGACAGTTATCACTATGACGTGCCCCCGTAATGCAGCTTTGGCTGCATCCCGTAAGTTTTGGTATAGCAAATTTTCACTTTCATTTGCCTCAGTATATTTTTTATTTCCCTTTTGATTTCTTTGACCTATTAAGTTGTTCAGGAGTTTGTTGTTAGATTTCTACATATTTTTGAATCTTCCAACTTTTGTCCCATTATTGATGTCTAGTTTTATACTATTGTGGTTAAAAAAGATACTTGTGGTAACAGCAGTCTTCTTACATTTAAGACTTGCTTTGTGGCCTAATACTGTGGAATTGATCACTTGCCCTGTCTAGTCCCCACGGCTTTCTCTCTTCCCTTCTACCTTCAAATATCACCATTTATAGTTTTTTCTCTATTTGTAGGATGTTTCTGATCCTGCCATTCCTTATTTTCACTTCTATGAACATGTTGCAGTTAGGGATTAGATTTTATTCACTGTTTTATTCTCATTGCCAGTACTTAGTGTGTGCATAATAAGTATTTAGAGGGGGAGAAATTTAAAATTTTACAGCAAGGTGAAAACGACTCCAGCTAGTTTGTCTGCTGAATTTACTCATAACTAGTGAAGGCCATGGAATTAAACAGAATATATTAAAAACAAAATTCAGCTCCATTTTGGGTTGACCATGTAAAGATAGACCAGAACCAGTGAAGATGACTTGCAACAGGAAGAACTTTTATTGAAACACCACCATAGAGAGACCCCCCCCCCCCCACAAAGTTACTATTCTAAAAAGAGTTTGTCTTAATTCACTGGAAGAAAAGCAGAAAAATCAGAGGGCCCTTAGGAATCTAGCTTCAGTTTGGTATTTTAACTTAAGGCTATTCTTTTGGGGTTCAGGAAGGCATCCTCTGTTCGCTCTTCATGTTGTTGACCTTGGTGGATTTCTCTTCCACGGTTTGAACTCTGGATGAGAGAACTTTGCCACGAGGATCTATTTCTTCAACGATTGTTTTAACCACAGTGCCTTTAGATGAATCTAAAATGACACATATGAATTGTTAGAATTTATCAAATGCATAAAGGTGAAATAATTAACTCGCCACTCGAATCATACAAATATAATATTAACTCATAATTTGAAGCATATAAATATTCAATAATGCCCCACACTGGTTTTGTTTACCTTTTGTCTCATTTCCTGGTCCTTTGTATCCTTTTGATTTAACACAAGAGCTATAAAAACATGGAGAGCTTTTGTTAATTATTTCACTGTGTTGTGCTGAGGAAACTGAAAAATATTGATTTAAGGTGGGAGAGCCTTGGATTCTTAAATAACACCGGAAGGGGGTTAGGTACATGTGATGTAGGTCATACATACTTTGTACTTGATTTCAAAAAATCTTTAATAACCTTAAAACAATAGTTCCCTCAATGGAAGCAGTACTTACCCATCTTCTCCGTCTATCAGGCGGCAGTAGGTCTCGATCTCCTTCTCCAGGTGGACCTTGATGTCCAGCAGCTGCTCGTATTCCAGCTTCTGGCCCTCGGTCTCAGTTCTGACCTGGTGCAGCTGCTCCTCCAGGGCCCCGATCTGGGCCTGGATCTGGGCCAGCTGCGCACAGTAGTTGCCTTCTGTCTCGGTCAAGGAGCACTCCAGGGAGTGTTTCTGAGGATCAGTAAGACAGTTGAGTAGAGGATGTCAGTGTCATTTTAGAGTAAGGCAAAGCACATAGATATTTAAGAGAGTGATTTGTACAGAATACAAATGACATTTACCAAAATGATTCTACTCGTCCGATATTCATTGTTGCCTTTATTATATGTCATAGTATTTTTGGAGAATAACACAGTGGGTGGAGAGTGTTACTCATGTGCCCAGGAGCATTAGCAAAGATGACGTGGNGCTGCTCGTATTCTAGCTTCTGGCCCTCGGTCTCAGTTCTGACCTGGTGCAGCTGCTCCTCCAGGGCCCCGATCTGGGCCTGGATCTGGGCCAGCTGCGCACAGTAGTTGCCTTCCGTCTCGGTCAAGGAGCACTCCAGGGAGTGTTTCTGAGGATCAATAAGACAGTTGAGTAGAGGATGTCGGTGTCATTTTAGAGTAAGGCAAAGCACATAGATATTTAAGAGAGTGATTTGTACAGAATACAAATGACATTTACCAAAATGATTCTACTCGTCCGATATTCATTGTTGCCTTTATTATATGTCATAGTATTTTTGGAGAATAACACAGTGGGTGGAGAGTGTTACTCATGTGCCCAGGAGCATTAGCAAAGATGACGTGGTTTCCTCATAGGGCGCAGTGTGAGCATAGCTCCCGCCCTCCGTACAACCTGTGCTTATTGAGTCTGACACAGTTCACCATTTCCTCCAGAATAAAAGTCCCCCTCAACTTGGCTACTTCGTTTCCAATCATGTGACAGCATTGTCTCAGGAGGAATGTAGCTCTTCTACTAAAAAAATACCCCTGTGGTGAACTGCATATTCTTTGCAGAAGTAGAGTGACCCAAAGAAAAGAATGACCTTTTTCGGCTTTCAGTCATTTGATTCATTGGCTTGTGAACCCACATGGAATGTAGGGTCTGCCCCACAGAGGGATGGTTGCTGTGGTCTTACATGGAATGAAGGTGAAAGCATCTCACCCTTTCATCTGCAGTAATTTTTACATTAAAGCCCTACTTTGATATACACCCATAACCTTTGTTTTGGTGGGTAAATCTGGAGGTTTACTAGCAACAAGTCTAGACTGGGGAGTTAGGAAATTTGGAGAGAAGTTATGGCTCCGTATCCAACTGTTGGGACTCTGGGAAAACCGCCTCGCTTCTTTGAATCTCAGGTTCTCCTTTTGGAATTAAGGACCTGAATGGTAGGGTCTGCCCTGTCCAAGCCCCAGGGCTACGGCGGACGCGTGTGGGTGAAAGTGCTGGGCAAACCCTTAATAAATAAGGTCATTACTATCATCTTGCATATTCAGCTTTGTAGGCAACCTTCACACCTCTACCCTGCTTCCTGTGTATGCCACTTCAAAAGGACCCACTAAGGGCCCGTAATTAAGTGGCCAGAAGGAGTGTGCTGAGTGAAGAAGCTGGGAGGGGTGCAAGCGTGTTTTTGCACTCCACGGGCTGGTTTCTGATCTTTTGACTTGGGAGAGAAAATTCAGGATAAAAACTTACTTTTTGGGCTATCTCAAAATAATTGTATTTGTTAATTTCTACACTTGATCTTAGCCAAAAGGCCGAGAAGCGATGTGTTTGTTAATTTCTAATGTTTCACAATAATTAGCATCTAAGTGTAATTTTCAGGCAAAGAGGATTCTATCGTGCAAGATGCAAGTGTGTCTTATTTCAGACCTAGCAATTAATGAGTAAAAATGAAAGTGAGTACTATCATATGGAAGAGAACTCTCTTCGAGTTTTTTCTCAACTTCTAAAGCAATTTTTTAA
The DNA here is from genome assembly GCF_014824575.4 of Sturnira hondurensis. NCBI lineage: Eukaryota > Metazoa > Chordata > Mammalia > Chiroptera > Phyllostomidae > Sturnira > Sturnira hondurensis. The sequence continues at coordinate 5,468,041 of NW_028094263.1, forward strand.
TGTTTTAAAAATTGTTGTTCAAGTACAGTTTTCTGTCTTTTACTCCCATCCCAGCCCTAAAGCAATTTTTAAAAAAATTAAAATACATTTTGTACTTACTGTTGCTAAGAGGGACTGAAGTTCAATCTCCAGGGTTTGAAGAGTACGCTTCATCTCAGTAAGTTCATTTCGAGCCGAGGTGTTGGCGCCAGCATCGTCGGAAATCTGCTGTTGCAGCGAGGCGCTCTGAAACAGCGGGAGTCGTGTTAGGGCCGCGCCTGGTCAGCACGCAGGGCCAAGGAGGGGCACTGCGTCTCACCTTCTCGTTGAACCAGGCTTCCGCATCCCGGCGGTTCTGCTCCGCGAGGGCTTCGTACTCAGCCCGCATGTTGTTCAGCAGGACCGTGAGGTCCACCCCGGGCGCCGCGTTCATCTCCACGTTCACGTTGCCCCCTGCAGCGCACTGCAGAGCCTTCATCTCCTGGAAAAAAAATGTGTTTATAACCATGTTAGGATCTGAGTATTTTTAAAGGAGCCAGACAGATGTGATCCAGATGGTGGATCTTTTTAGAAACTCTTTTTAAGGGTTCATTTCTTTTGAGGGAGGCGAGTAGAGACATTTAAAACAACCTAAATAAGCCAGATGGAGAAATTGACAAGTTCCTTCTGGAAACTGATTTCAGACATCACATGTGTCATCTGGAATTCATTTTTGAAAACTGGGGGGAAGGCAGACAGACTGTGAGGTCGGGGGAGAGAGGGCATCCACCTCCTCGTGGTTCTTCTTGAGGTAGGCCAGCTCCTCGCTCAAAGTTTCCAGCTGGATCTCCAGGTCCGTCCGGCACAGCGTCAGCTCATCCAGGACTCTGCGCAGACTGTTGATGTCTGCGTCCACGCTCTGATGAAGGGCCTGCTCACTTTCAAACCTTGGAAAATATTTGAAAGTGTTAGCGCATTAATCACATCACTTTTTAGGCCATCGTAAAACTCAAACCAAACTTTGAGGTCAAATTGTTTCCGGGGTGTCCAGCCCTTTCGCGTCTCTGGGCCACGCTGGAAGGAGAAGAGTTGTCTCCGGCCACACGTTAAATACAATGTGATGTGTAATCACACACACATCTCACAATGTTTTAAGAAAATGTATGATATTGTGTTGGGTTGCGTTCTCAGCCATCCTGGGCTGCAGGTTGGACACCCTTGGAAATAGACTCAACACTTCAGTTAGATTTCCCATCATGCAGTGACTTAATTTTTCTGAAGCAAGAGAGAGGAAATAGTGAAAATTCTCTTTCAGATGATCTTGACATTCATCTGTGTCAGCCCCCCAATTTCCCGTGTGAAATGCACAATTCAGCTGGTCTTTCTAGTACATGTTTCATTTAAAACAAACGAATAGAAATGCAGAATTGTGCCAACTTCAAAAAGCCTAAATAAAAGAGTGAAATGCTCAGCTCTAACTTTTTGAGCTTCTCTCCAGCTCTACTTACTTGAGTCTGAAGTCATCAGCTGTCAGTTTTGCATTGTCATTTTGCAGGACAACGCTGGCATTGCTTGTGGTCGCAGAAATGATCTGATAAATGGAGGGCAGTGGAGAGTGAGGGAGTGGTTTTTGCAAGTTCAAGTCTCCTTGCAAAAACGTAACCTATGAAGTAATAGTAGTATCTCTGGCATTCTGTCTCCAATAATAAGGTAGTTCTTTTGAAAATGGGAAATTAAAGTATGGCCTCTTCTAATCTCCATCCCATCCATTAAAAACGAACAAAATGAAACAAAAAAAACCTTTTCTATGGAAAAACTTACAGGTAGCTGGAGACTGTTGGGCAGATTTTGATATTTTAATATTATTAAAAGCAAAAACACACATGCCTTCTTATACCAGGTGCCAGATGTGATGTGTTCAAAGATTAGAAGTTTAATGTGAACCATTTTTAGTATTAATAATGAAGGACCTAGCCCTGGCTGGTATAGCTCAGTGGATTGAGCACGGGCCTGCAAACCAAACAACCGAGGTTCGAGTCCCAGTCAGGGCACATTCCTGGGTTGCGGGCCAGTTCCCAGCAGGGGACGCTTGAGAGGCAACCCTACATTGATGTTTCTCTCCCTTTCTCCTTCCCTTCCCCTCTAAAGACAAATAAACAAAATCTTTAAAAAAATAATGAAGGACTGAAAGTTAGAAGCTGAGAGCAAAGCCCTGCTTGCAGTGTGTGACCGCTTAGGCGTTTGCATGTGTGCCTGCGGCTAAGTATGCTCACTGATCTTGACCTTCAAGGCATTGTGTTTCTTACCTGGTTCTTCAGGTCGTCAATTATTGGGAAATATCTGCTATAATCATGATCAAGACCTCGGCAAGAGCCAGGCCCGAATTTCTCATACCACCCTTTAATCTTCTGCTCCAAGTCCGCATTGGCCTCCTCTAGTGCCCGCACGTTGTCCAGGTAGGAGGCCAGACGGTCATTGAGGTTCTGCATGGTCACCTTCTCATTGCCGGAGAGGAGTCCGTGCTCGTTCCCAGTGAAGGCCCCGCAGAAAGCACTCCCCCCGCCAAGCCCTGCCCCATAGCCTCCTGCAGAGGAGTTGCCCCCAAAGGCACAAGAAAAGCCACTCCCAGTGCCCGGCACACCGCAGGTGTTTCCAGCCCCGAAGCCAGCCCCCGCACCAGACAACCGCACAGAGCCCACACCCCCGCAGGAGCCCAGGCGTCTGGATGCAGAAGAGAAGCGCACAGACATGGTGTTCTGGCAGGAGAGCTGGGGCCTGGGAGGAAGCTCTGATGGCGAATGTCTGGCTCAGACAGGCCAGCGTGTCTTTATATACACGTTCTCTGGGTGTCTCTCTGCGAACCCTGCTACCCGTAGCCAGCTCATCGTGAATTATCCATAATGGGGTGATGTTTTTCTAATGAATGACTTTACCCCACTGTGTCCATTTCTGTAGGTGGATAGTTACCTCGGGGTTATCTGTTATCTCTGAAATGGGACAGGGAGGAGTATTATCAACATTATTATAGTGGGTGCATTTCAAACATGGTATGAGTAAGGCTTCCTGTCTTCCAGGCGTCAGGAGTATAAACTTCTTGTAAGAATAGAAAAGCGTGATAGACAAACTTCTCTTTCTTTTGATTCAACCAACAACACTGCATTTTCTACCAGCAAGCGAGTATCGTAGTCATGGTTCTCTCTGGATAATATGATTTTTCTTTCAGCTCTGTTAAAAATCATTTTAAGATCATGGTCTCATGGTACCAGAGGAAGGAGGCCAGGTCTTCAAGGAGAATTAAAGGATTAAATAGACTCTTCTTTGATCCCCACCCCTCCCGAGTTACCGTTTCATCTCTACTGTTTTCTGTCTGCACTATGCTAACCCGGTTAAGTAAAGGCATTGGCCAGCCTGTCTGGACCTCAGTTTCTACTTCTGTGACGTGAACTAGACTGTGGCCTGTGTGTTCTCTTCTGTCTCTAGATTTCTTGGATTTTTACATTGCTTCCTTGCATTATTTCTAGAAAAATTTCTGCGTTCACTTCCTCCATTTTTCACCCCCGACTCACTCATGAGTTTTGGTCCCCCCACTTTATGAAATTAATGTCTCAAAGATTGCTAATTACCCCACTTCTCTGTCCAGTCATCATTTCTCACATTTGTCCTCCTACGCCCTCATGGACACGTTTGATACTGACCACCCCAGTTTTACTGAGTTTTGAACGATTGCTTTCTGAGAATACTTCTGTATCTCTCTTTGCTCCTTTCTTCCATTCATAGTTTCTTGCTCGAAAACTTGCTATTCCTTACAGTTCTGCACCTGGAGCTCCTGCTTTGTACACACTCTCCTTGGGTGAGTAATCCCTCTTGGCTCCATGCAGACGTCCTAAATATACATCCTTTGCACTGGCCTCTTCCCCTTTCGGGGCCCACACTTTATTCCACCCTCCAGACATTTCTACTTGGAGGTTCTGTTGTGCCTTCCAACTGAACACGCAATTACCTTGGCACCGAAATTTGATCTTTTGCATCTTTCTCCATTAGCTGCTGGTGGAATTACCCTGAGTCATGCTTAAGATTACTAAGAAATCACTAACTGCTGTTATTTTCTACCAGCTCCCATCCGGGAACCCAGTAGGTCCCCTTGAGTCTATTTCTGCAGTGTCTCTAGAAGCATTTTTCTTTTCCATTTTCCTTCAGCTCACTTAGTAGGACCTTAATTGGGTTTCTTTTTTCTTTCCCCATGGTCATTAAGTGGGTAGGTGCCCAGGCATTATTCCTGAAGTACAACCCCAGTCATGAAAGAAGTTGGCCCCTTGAGTCAGATGTATCAGCATTCATATCCCTGTTCTGCCATTTTCTAGCTGTGGGGCCAATGTGAAGTTCATTCCTTCAGAGCCTTGGTTTTTCATTTCTTTTTTTAAAAATTCTCCCATTGATTTTAGAGAGAGAAGAAGGGAGGGAGAAAGAGAGGGGGAGAAATATCGATGTGAGAGAGAAACATCGGTTGGTTGCCTCCTGCATGCACCCCGACCAGGGGCTTGTGCCCTGACTGGGAATCAAACCTGCTACCTCTCAGTTTACAGAATGATGCTCCAACCAAATGAGCCACACCACCAGGGTGGTTTTTCTTGTATAAGATGGAGCTATCAGTACTTGTATGTTGTGAGGCTATTAAAAATAGTAGTTTACATATGTAAAGCAACTATGCTTTTCAGTAATGTGCAGTCACTAAGTATTTCTTCCTTTTCTCCACTCTCCTCCGGTTTGAAATCCATGATAGGTTAGATGAAGCTCCTTCGCCTGAAATTCAAGACTCTTCTTTTTTTAAAAAAGACTTTATTTATCTATTTTTAGAGAGAAGGAAAGAGAGGAGAAAGAGAAGGAGAGAAGCATCAATGTGTGGTTGCCTCAGGCTGTAACCCAGGCATGAATCCTGACTGGGAATTGAACCAGTGACCCTTTGGTTCGAAGGCTGGCACCCAACCCACTGAGCCACACCAGCCAGAGCTTAGCCCTCTTCTTGATGTAGTTTCTATTTAACTTACTTGTCCATTTTAAAAATTTTTATTTATTTATCCTTAGAGGGGAAGGGAAGGAGAGAGGAAGAGAAACATCAATGTATGGTTTTGCTTCTCATGCATCTGCTGCCGGGAACTGGCCTGCAACCCAGGCATGTGCCCTGACTGGGAATCGAACCGCGATCGTCTGGTTTGCAGGCCCGCGCTCAATCCTCTGAGCTATACCAGCCAGGGTCCATTTTTTTATTTTACTACTTTCCTTCCCTCCTTTTAATTTTTGTTCATGTCTCCATTTGAGATTATTTAAAATCTTTGCCAAGAATGACTGACATCACTTTTAATTATATAGATTGAAAACGAAGTTGCTAAAAATAAAAATTTCATGACCTAATAAGTGAATTTGCAGAAAAGCCAGAAATATGTGTTGTTTAATCAAGAAGTCACGTTAATAAAACATTATTTATTATATTAGATAAAATTACCACATAAAAATGTTTTTTTTGCAATTTGTAAGTTAATGTTATATGTGTATAGCTATTACACGTATTATATATAATAAAAATATATATTTTGTTTTATTGTTGGTTTTTTTAAGTCCATAGGCTGAAGTCAAGAACGCAGCAAGTGGAAAAGGGTCAAAGACACAAGAGACCAGGAATAACCAATGAAGAGGGCAGAAGCAGTAACAAGGCGACTGTCAGCACCAACTCTTGATACCTTATTTTGCCTTGATAATGGCCAGGGGAAAAAATTCAGGAAATAGAATTTTAAAATGTGCAAAGTGAGACATGTGTGAGTTTAAAATTACTTCCACTGGACATAGTGTTGCCATCAACTAAAATTGGAAAACTTAGAACAGGAATGCCAGCTGAAGCAGTTTATAAGTTTTTTTCTGGTTGCTTTCTGTGACGGTGAATTCTGTTGACCAATTAAGGATGACTGAACACAGTTTTCTACCACAATTTTCAGATGTGAACCTATATGCACCACTTGTTATGTTAGACATACACTGAGGTTCAAAGCCAGGTTTACTAGATTCCAAAGCAGACTTATTACTATCACATTTCACTGGGGAAAACTGAAAGCCACTACCATTGGGTTTACCCATGTGCAGCATTGACTGAAGTTACAAAAATGACTAGGTTCTTGTCCATTCGTGGGGAAGAGAGCACTAAGTGTCATGTCTTCCAGTTCAAATGAACTGATGTTATTATGCTACTGGCATCACAGAACACGGAAGGCAGCTAGGGTAGGATGTCATCAATCCGCTTCTGGGTATGTCTGAGATGTTTTTGCCACATCCAAGTAAATATCCAGGAAGCAACAGATTAACTCAAATGTGCTCCAACTATACAAAGTAGCTTTAAAACGTCCCCCCATTAATATGAAGCAATGTAATACTAGCGACCTGATGATGGGGGCAAACTGCCTGAGTTTGAATCTCCTTGGGCAAGTTCATTGTGCCTCAGCTTTCTTTTATGCAAAATGGGCTACACCTGTCAAGTGCTTAGAATGCAACACAACATGTTAAATGTAATACAGACGTTTATCCTTAGGGCAAAAAAAGGTATTCTAGTTCCGAATTACCAAACACTATTACTTTTCTAAGCCATGTTCTGTGACAGGTGGAAGCAACGCAGAACTATTATGTAGCTGACAAACAAAGCGCACTTGAAACAATCTATTTCTAAGTACCAGACTTCAAAGGCGAGTTTCTGATCCTTAAACTACAGCTATTTATGATCTAATTGTAAGTAATCAACTTTCCTTGAGCTTAACTGTAATGCAACAGGTGCCGTTTCCTAATCAATGGAGTACATTCTTTGTTGCAAATAAGCCACCTCACATCTTTCAGCCAGAAGAAACACTAAATTCCTTTAGTAAAGACATCGCCCAACATATTTAACATTTTTGTCAGTATAGAAGTCTTTTATTTTTTCCACACTCATCATGCCATGAATTCACAGGGAATGGGTTCCAGCAGCCCGGGCTCCTTTCCATTAGTTCTCACCACGTGTGCTTCTCCGGGTGGAGCAGGCTGGCGCTTCAGCTGAACCCAGCTACCTTTCTCTTTGGCTTCCTTCTTTTTCTGATCATTGTCCTTCACATATTTCAGGAAGCCATCTTGACTCTTCAAGTGCTTAATATGGTACATTAATTCTCTTGGCAAGAATCCTGCCCTTAACTTGTTTGTTTACAACAATGCCTCCCGCATGCTTGGGTGACATTGTAGACTCTTCCAGTTTTGCCATGGTAACGTTCGTGGGGCATCCTTTCTGAACAGGGCCCATTCCCTTGGTATCTACAATACCACCTTGCTTGTAGATTCGCATGTACGCAGCCAAAGGAACAACTTCATGTTTTCTAAAAGGCCTAGAGAACATGTAACGAGTGTCTCTCCTCTTTCCCTTTGTGTTAGTCATTTTGGCGAATTACTGGAAGATTTCAGTTCTGGCCGAAAAGCTAAGTAATAAAATATTTTTAAGGAAAAATGCAGAAGAGGAAAAAAACTATATTTAAGTGCCTTTCATGGACATTTTTCTTGATTTTTGAACAAAGAAACTCCACATTTTCATTTTTGCTTTCAGCCCTGAAAATTATATCACTGGCTCTGTGTGTTGGACATTTGGGGAGTTATTTCCCCATGAATTTCTAGTAGTTGCTTCATTTGATGACTTTTGGCTCGACGTTGTAAATATCCCATCTGTTGCCACTTCTTTGAACTCCCACGAGACCGTTGGGCTGTGGGGTAGAATTCCTGCCCTCCCTGGAGCTTTCTTTCCCTTAGACTCAGGCCATATACTAGAGGAACAAGGAGAGCTGCTCTCCTCTTAGGGAATTTCATATGTGTCAGATATCCCTACCGTATACATTTCGATCCTGAAACACGAAGATGCCAGAACCATAATATTCCTGTGTCATGAAATTCTAAGTTCTAGAGCAGGTGTCGTTTCCTTTGCTACCTGAGTTTGCACAACCCATAAGCTAAGAATGGTTTTACGTTTTTAAGTAGTTGGGGAAAATCAAAAGAAAAACAATATTTAATGACGAAATTATGTTCAGTACAAACTTGTGTCCATAAATAAAGTTTTATTGGAACCCAGTCATGTTCACTTGTTTATCTGTGCTCCATGGCTGCTTCTGATATGATGGTTGAGTGGCTGAAATAGAGACATTATGGCCTCTATAGCTTGAAATATTTACTGTCTCGGCCTTGACAAAAAAAGTTTGCCAATCTTTGCTCTAGAAAAAAATTCATTAACATGAGGCTGGGTGCTGTGCATCTTTCTAGAGCTAATCCTGATTACAGGGGGAATGGTATCCTGGGCAGCATCTAGATCTCCGGAATTTGAGATACGATCATTTGTAAAAAAACACCAGAAATTGCGCCATCTAGAGGTAGACTTTTCAAGCACAGGCGAATTTCTGAAATTTGCCAGATTATTTGCCCAAACAAAAATGGCGAGACTTGAAGATTATGCCTATGGAATGTTTAATATTTAAATGTCATGTGGCATTGAACTATCATTCAAAATTAAAATATATTCCAGCCCTGGCTGGTGTAGCTCAGTGGATTGAGCGCAGGCCTGCGAACCACACGATCGCGGTTCGATTCCCAGTTAGGGCACATGCCTGGGTTGCAGGCCAGTTCCAGGTTCCCGGTTCCCGGCAGGGGACGAACGAGAGGCAACCATACATTGATATTTCTCTCTCCCTCTCTCTCTCTCTCCTTCCCTTCCTCTCTAAGATAAATAAATAAAATCTTAAAAAAATAAAATAAAATATATTCCATAAATGTTTCCCTGTGAATCATATATAAAAAATAAATCGCAAATAATTATTTATTAGTCATGAGTGAATGGAAATAAGTGTATGTCAACTTTCTTAGTTATTTGAAAATAAACACCCTTCTTCCTGTAAGTGTAAGAAAACAGGTTTCTTTCTTAAGGAATTTACCTTTAAGAGTAGAAAATATTTTTATTATCTCCTTGATATTTAGAATAATGCAGTTGTGCAGGGTCCTTCCCCAAACTACTCTTTTCTCGGAAATGATGGCTAGAAAGAAAACCTTTGTTCTGTTTTGCCGCTGGTCACTTTAGATGTCTTTTCTTCAATGGATTGAATCCTGGAGGAAAGGACTTTGCCACGCTGATCTATCTCTTCAACCACCGTCTTCACCAGTGTAGTTTTGGGTAAATCTAGAAACAGAAAGGGAGTGAATACACATAGTCACCATCAAAGGTTACATAACCAAAAATCCAGCTGCTGCGTGCAATATTGTACATTATGTATATTTTTTGGAGAGAGAGTAAGTACAGATTTATAATAATAGCTTGGAACAGTTTTATTAAAATAATATTTTATGTTCCAAGCTAAGCGCTTTAGTTAAAATTGTTAAGTATCGTTTGCCGCCACAGTGTGTGATTGCCATTTGCTGCAATAGAAATAACCAGGTTCTGTTACCTTTAGACGAATTCCCTGAGCTTCCTGATCCAAAGCTTTTTGATTTGGAGCAGGAGCTGTAAAAAAGCAAACAAACAAACCCAGTTTATTTTTTAAAATATTTTTGTTGATCATGTGAGACATACAAACTGAATTGATAGGTGAACATGAACTCAAGTGAACTTTGCATGCCAAAGACCGATGATGTTAGTTTCTTTATAAAGGAAAATAGAATTTTGGGCGGAGGGTAGGAGCTGAAAGAAATGAAATGTCATGTGAAGAGAGGATACACCTTGTTTCCACTTGATTTTTATTTTATTTTATTTATTTTTATTATTATTATTTTTTAAATATTTTATTTATTTATTTATCTTTTAGAGGGGAAGGGGAGAGGGAGAGAAACATCAATGTATGGTTGCCTTTCATGCGTCCCCTGCTGGGAGTTGGCCTGCAGGGAACCCGGCCTGCAACCCAGGCATGTGCCCTGACTGGGAATCGAACCGCGATCCTGTGGTTCGCAGGCCCACGCTCAATCCACTGAGCTACACCAGCCAGGGCTTCCACTTGATTTTTAAACTCACAAATTTAAAAACTTGGGGTGGGTCTGTATCTTCTCCCTCCCTCTCTCTGTGCCCCACCCTCTGCCAGGGGTTTGTGCAGAGAACATTTATTTCTGGGTAGCAGTGATATTATGAATGAGCTGAAAAAATGCATAAAACCCGGAGGCAGGGGTTGGGAGAATCTGGAAACCCACAGTGATTAACATGGCTGATAAACGGGGGTGTCTGCAGGGGCGACTGGGGTCACCGAAGGCAGATGAGGAAGAGGCTGTGGTGTACAAAATGGGGAAGAGAAGGCCGCAGAAGCAAGAGATGAGCGTGCTGTTCTGCTGTGGGAATAAAGAAGAAAAGGCTTGGAGGCGTGGAAGGTGAATGGACAATGCGTGGTTGTGGCTTCGGCTGGATAAAAGCGGACTTCCTTTTATCGGTGCTACTTACTTTCCATCTCCGTCTATCAGGCGGCAGTAGGTCTCGATCTCCTTCTCCAGGTGGACCTTGATGTCCAGCAGCTGCTCGTATTCCAGCTTCTGGCCCTCGGTCTCGGTTCTGACCTGGTGCAGCTGCTCCTCCAGGGCCCCGATCTGAGCCTGGATCTGGGCCAGTTGCGCACAGTAGTTGCCTTCCGTCTCGGTCAAGGAGCACTCCAGGGAGTGTTTCTGAGGACATAAAATATGTCAGAGCAAGGGATGAAGCCGCTGTGAGGCCTATGCAGACCAGTGTTTCCCAGCAAAAAGCAGTACTGCTCCTTAGGTGAGTTTAGGAAAATTTGGGGGCCTGTCACAATGAAATGGGGGGGTGGAGAGGAAGGGGAAGGGACTATTTACTGGGGGGGGGGGAGGGGTAGGCATGCGAGGTGACCTGGCACAATGAGATACAGGACATTTTTGCCCTGAGACTTTTGACTGTTTCAATGATCATTCATGATATTTAGGTAACATTTCCTACGATGACCAACCATATAAAATGTATGTTGGAACACTTTTTAGGGTAGCTCAATACAAAATCAATATTGGAAGTCTTCCATTTTGAAATTACATACTTATTTGGGGGTTGCCTGTTTTTTTTCAGTGTTATTCGTCTACTGTCCTCAGAGAGCTCCCACCACCGTTCCAAGGCCTCTCTGCTGTCTTTCTTTTTCTAATCAGTCCACAATTTCCTATGGTCAATGAAAGGCCTTTTCTTAAGCTGACATTGAAATAATGCCTTTACAGGGGTGGAATTTCAAGACAAGAGGTATATTTAATAACACAGTGCAGGTCATTATTTCAACACTACCCCTAGGAATATTACACCTCCTCATTTCTACTGCCATAGCCTGTAGTTTGTCTTGTCCTGTGATCCCTACTTCAATTAAAGTAATTTTCCTCTTTCCCTTATCATCTATAAATACACCTGGGTGCTTATTATTTCTTCTGACATCAGTTATTATCCAAGTGTCCACTCCCCTTTCCACTCTTTTATTTTCCTTTTCATCTTGTACGGAGCAATTTATTTCTTCTTTTTTTTTGAGCAATTTATGACTGTTTAAAATAAAACTTATCAAAGAAATGTGTCAGCCTCTGTCTCTTTCATCACATAGTCTCGGGCGTTGAGCCCAAGTATGTACATGTTAAATTCATTTTATGTTAAAGTATATTTATTTCTCCTCCTTATTGCATTACAGCATCGTACTGGTTTAAAGTGATTTTCGTGTATATTGCTAAATGTACCTATTACCTATTGGTACCTATTGGTATTACCTATTGACTTCGTTCTAAGACAGTAAAGAGGGAGTTGTAAAGTGTGTGTCATAAGTGACAGACTCTGGGTGTGACAGGCTGATGGGTGCATCACATGGGTGGTACTGGGCTGTCCAGGGACGAAGATGTGGAAGGTGACCAGGATGGTAATGGGGAGGATGAAGCAAGAAGTGGCAACGTGTCTGTGAGGTGTGTGCTCAGCTGTCTGAAACGTTAATTCCCTTGATGAGGTGTCCTCATATGGAATGCCTTTTTAAGGTGGTTAATACTCTCTGAAATAAGGGGGGCAGAGCATCTCTATCCCAAAACCTTCTGCTGCAAAGTTTGGCTTGAAGACGAGGAAGGAGGACAGGGTGAACTTGGAGGTTGGTACACTGTAGGAAGCATATGAGACCTTTATCCACTGAGACAACGGCCAACGTACGCAGGATTGGCGTGCGAAACTGCAGGAGATTATATTTAGAATCCACCGTTGACAGAGGGATCTCAGGTATGGAAGTCAGGTTCTGTGCCACCTTTATTCTAGAATCCATGTATGTTGCATGTGAGAAAAGGGGTTTAATCGTGGATTCTCTCACAGGCCCAAACTGCAATACTGCACTGGCTGTGTAGACCCTAACTACTTTCTACATCAATGCTTCTATGTTAAAATGCTCAAATTCTGATCTGGGAACTCAGGAATTCCTTCCCTTAAACACAGCTCAGACGTGAGGGGTGGGGATTGCTACGCAGGGCAGGGCACAGCCGCGGGAAGAGGTCTGAGTCGTAGGAAAGACGGGAATGGGCAAGAGAGGAGGGTTTCGGGGGCTCAAAGTGGCCCAGAGGGTCCCGCGTACCCGCTGTCAGTGGTGACCAGGGTGAAAAGAGGGCCGTGCTGGTTAAGTTGGGGTTGTTCGGTGGTAGAGTAAGTCTCCAGTCTAAATACTGTAAGCACTGTACCTTTCCGGGTGGCTAAATCAAAACAATCTCATTGCTTTGGGTCTTTCTTTCTTAGCTTACTGTCCTCATTTGTATAACAGTGGCTCTTCTTTGTGTTACAGCCTCTGACCCCTGGGCCACACATGCGCCATAATTCTCAAGATCAAGGCTTTTGGGTGCTGCCAGCTGACACTTTGGAAAGGGGGGCTGGTTTAGTGCCGGGTTGTCTCCAGGGTAACTTCTAAAGTGTCGGCCTGGTTCTGTGGGTGTGCGTGGATGGGGCCTCTGTCCTGGATCCTGTGGTGATGCAAAAGCTAGCCGTGTTCGTGCAGAATCAGAGAGGTACCCTCTTTTCCTCTGCCTGGTGAAAAGCTCACTGTGGCTTTTAATAGGCTTTTGTCAACGCTAGGAGCTGCAGGTGATGCCGCCTCTGCCTGGCAACCTCGCCGGATGGAAGCCTGCCACCCAGTTTTCAGTAGAGCCAAATAAATGGTCTGGGTCTGAGATGAACTACCCGAGGCAGGAGCTCTTCCGCAAATGGGCACTGGGCACCCTCCAGGGAAGAAGTCCTCAGTGGCCTCAGACAGGAAGAAAGCCCTGCCTGTCTCTCTTTCTGAGTGTCTCAGGGTAGGGTCTGCCTTTCCTGCTCTTTCCGTGACGTCTTTGTAGGTAAAGCTATTTACAGGGAGAACGGAAGGGTTTCCTTCCGCGAGGCTTGTTCGAACCCCCAAATGCAGGCTGACTGGCCCGGTCACCTACCATTGCCAGGAGGGACTGCAGCTCTATCTCCACGGTCTGCAGACTGCGTTTCATGTCGGTCAGCTCGGTCCTGGCCGAGGTGGCTGCGCCCGCGTCGTCGGAGATCTGTTGCTGCAGCGTGGCGCTCTGGAAGGCCGGGCGCAAAGGGGTTAACCGAGTGTACACCCTGGTGGGGGAGTGTGGGGGAGTGTGGGGGAGCATGGGCAGGGCTGCTTGGGGGGCCCTCACCTTCTCGTTGAACCAGGCCTCCGCGTCCTGGCGGTTCTGCTCCGCGAGGGCTTCATACTCAGCCCGCATGTTGTTCAGCAGGATGGTGAGGTCCACCCCGGGCGCCGCGTTCATCTCCACGCTCACGTGTCCCCCGGCGGCGCACTGCAGAGCCTTCATCTCCTGCAGGGAAGGGCGAGCTTGGCTTTAGGGCCGTTTACAGTCACCTGCAGCCTGCAGTTCAAGCACACTTTCCCTCCATGTCTCACAGGTCTGTGGTTTGCATTCCAGTGTACAGTGTACAGTTAAAGGCATGAGATCTTTAAAATGGACGCATCCAACCCATGGTCAGGCCGATTGTCTATTGGATTCATCATACGTCCATTAAAACAATCGCAGCCAGCGACACAACAAAGGGTCTGCAACTCCAGAGACATGTTGTATTCTTTTAAGTGAGAAGGGAGTACAAGGACCAGAGAGGTATTAGGCACATGACTATGAATTAAATGTCAGGGAGTTTTTTCATGGATGTGATAAGGCACTGGAAAAAACAAACAGACCAAAAAAAAAAGCCTAAAAACACCAACCCTATCCTCATGAAACTCTCATACAAGGGACAAGAGCTATTATTTATTAGTGCTTGTGAATGCCAGGCACTATTTTAAGCAGCTTACATGCCCATTCAGGTATTTTCACCCCTTTATGTGGTATGGGCTAGCACCAGACAATCACCCAAGATTCTCAGTACTGAAAGTGCTGGGATTGGAACACTCTGCGATGTGAACGCAGCACGTCCTCTGGCTCCAGAGTGTCTGTTCTGACTGCGCCCTGTGGCTTCCCAGTCCCAGGACGCATCCTAATCTGCACATTAAACAGTCTGACCCACTCCAAGAACAGACTTCTGGGCAAATCAGCCTATCGATGACCTGAACTGGGTTCTTTAGGGAGCTGACCTTTTTCATTAGTCACAGTGTTTGACACATGGCCATCTCCACTTTCTTAAGCCATCTTGTTACGACCTGGGACCGTGGCTTTCCAGGGTTCCACAGGGACAGAAGGTTTGTGTCGCCCAAGGACACCACTGATGACTGTACGTTCTTTTCACGTGTGGGGGCTTTTGTGTAGGATTTCCGTGAAGAAACATTTTTGTTGCTATCAAAGTTTTGAAAATTGAAGTGCTTGAAGTCATCGTAGGGACACTGGTCACTGGTGAGGGTGGTAAATGGGACATTCTCAGGGCATGTGGAGATGTGAGTGAGTGTCTCTTTGTTCCCACCCTCAGAGGCACCTTCTTTTGGTGTGTATGTCTTCAAGGAGGGCAATGAGCCTCGCTATGATTCTGCGCCTCTCTGAATGCCCACCCCGGGCTGCGCCGCTGCGGTCGCCCCAGCTGTTCCGGACGTCTCACTCCCAGCTGATGCTGTGATGGCCCGACTCTTCCACCTCCCTGCTCTGGGACACTCTCTGCTCTCCCCGTTTCTCTTCTATTTTGTTTCCCTTTTGAATTTTTCCTCCTTCCCCCCTACCCCATAATTTCCTCCTTTGGGGCAAGCAGATTTGGTGTTTTAGGCCTTTTCTCCAACCAGTGGTGGGGCGCATCCTGTCATCGGTTGTTTTCTGAAAATTTCTCATCTGTGGTTTTGGAGATTTTGTAATTACTTTTGGGATAATAGTTTTTTTCGGAGGGTTTGAAGTTGCCTGGTGTTATGTGTCAAATAATGGAGCTATTATTGCACAGGGTCCAATAGCAAAGTAAACCCAGGCTCATTTTCTCTCCCCAAGGAGAGAAAACACTGGCAGATTAAATTCTTAACATTTATGACCTTGCAGGATGAAATTAGGAAGGCAGAGTGGCAGAAATGAAATTCTTTCTTTATATGCCTTGGTGTTGTTTGAATTATTCTAATGAGCACGAATTACTAGTGTGACTTAATTGTCTCCCCTCATGTATTTACAAAGTGCAGGGTTGTGACTGGAGGTAAAGCTTCTCCTACCTGCTCATGGTTCTTCCTGAGATACGTCATCTCTTCACTCAGGGACTCGTACTGCAGCTCCTGGTCGGTTCTGCAAAGCGTCAGCTCGTCCAGGACTCGCCGCAGCCCGTGGATGTCGGCCTCCGTGTTCTGGTGTAGCGCGAGCTCGTTTTCATACCTTGAGAGGCATTGAGTGAACATCAGCACAAGTGAGACCGCCCCACGGGACAGAGAGACAGAGCTTCCGCTGCTTTCCGTTGGAAGTGAGAAATTGAATGAAGACTGAATACTGTAAAAGTACACGGAGAAAGCCATTCTTCCCTCCTCCCACCCAGTTCTGTGAAGGGTAATCTGCAGGTATTTAACCACACAAGTTCCAATGGCATATCCCAATGAAAGAAAACGTGCCGTTTTAGAATTTTATCTTAGTTGATGTTTTTACTTAGTCGGCAGATGTTTATAAACATCTTTGTTCTCGGCACTATTCTAGGTGGGCGTAGACCCAGAGCACTGTTTTTGTCCCAACAATGTAATAAATATGTAAATTATGAGTACACCTGATTGAACTATTATAACATGCTTTATATCAAATTATAGTTTTATAACATGCATTACTTCCCTTAATCTCTTAGGTCATACTTTATATTTTTATTTATTTGTTTATTTTGCCCATGGGGGGGGTAGATTTCTTTTTGTACTTTATATTTTTAAATCTATTGGTCTTTAGAGAGATAAGTAGGGGGGGAGAGGGAGAGAGGAAGGAAACAGAGGTTTGTTGTCCCACTTATTGATGCCTTCATTGGTTGATTCTTTGACTCCCGCGGGTGTCCTGGCCGGGGATCCAACCTGCAGCCTTGGCATATTGGGACAACGCCCTAACTAACTGAGCTGCCTGGCCAGGGCTGATCTCTTAGATTGTGCTTTGTTCTACTTGGAAAGAAATTGAAATTGGAATTTATATTGAACGAAGTAAATAGATAAGAAGCTTCTTCTAGAGTGGGATTGTGTGGTGTTGCTTACTTTAGCCGGAAGTCATCAGCGGCCAGCCTGGCATTATCAATCTGCAGAATGACATTGGCATTGGCAGCCGTGGAAGAGATGACCTGGAAGAAATCAGACGGGAGAGCACAACAAATGCGTCGCCTTTATAACTTATCAATTTTAGGACATAGGAAATGTTAGTTAAGCTTTTGCATAAAAATCTGACTTTCATAAATAACAACCAATATGTTTAAAATTTACTTTAAAATTACAGGTAGGGTTTATTTTTTCTCGTAGTCGCATATAGCTTTAGAACATAATACTTTTTAATCAGTGGATATACTTTAAAGAATGATGGAGTTATTAACATTTTCGCTACATTGAAATTCATGAATCAAAGTGTCTATATTTGACTAACAGGAAGAATTATCATCAAAATAAATAATAAATGAATACAATACAAACGACAGCAGTTACGAGGCATTTCCTGTCGTGGTTCTATGTCTTTGGTGAGGTAATTCTTAGTTTCAAATACTTTGAATAGTTTCAGATTTGTGACTTCTCACCTGGTTCTTCAGATCTTCGATCGTCAGGTGGTGTCCGCTATAGTCATGGTCAAGTCCACGGCAAGATCCGGGGCCGTATTTTTCGTACCAAGCCTTGATTTTTCTCTCGAGTTCAGTGTTGGCCTCCTCCAGAGCACGCACGTTGTCCAGGTAGGAGGCCAAGCGGTCGTTAAGATTCTGCATGGTCACCTTCTCATTCCCCGGGAGGAGGCCCGCCTCGCTTCCGGCAAAGCAGGCACCGGCAGCAGCGTGTCCGAAGGCACCGCCAGCTTGGCTTCCAGCAGGAACACTGCCCAGGCCCCCTCCCACGGCACAGGGAAACCCGCTTCCAGCGACCGAGCTGCCGCACGCGTCGCTGCCCGCCAAGCCCGCACCTGCGCTGGATGGTCGGCCAGACCCGCTTCCAGACCGCAGGCAGACAAGCCTGGATCCGCTCGAGAATCGGAGAGACATCCTGGTGTGGGAAACGCCCGCCCTGTCCGGGATAGTGGCAACTTCAACGAAGAACAGAATATTGGGCCCTGACGGTTTCTTTGGGCTTTTATACGCAACGATTGGGATGTTTCTGTTGGAGTTAGGCATGCCAAACGAAAAACAGCATCATTCAGATTAGCATGGAATTATGTGTAATTGGGTGATTTAAAAAGATTAGTGTCTGCCGTCCCCGGCTGTTGCTTTGGGGTGTTTGTTATCTTAAATATAATAGGGTTCGTTCTAGATTAAGTTCATTACTTTAATTTTAACTTCTAATTTTGAGTGAGTAATCCTTTACTTTCATCTGGATCCTAGGACTATCCCATCATTGGCACAGGATATTATAAAGTTTTCGAAGTTAAGTGAGGCTGTAACAGGGTGTTATCCACTCCAGCAGAGTCTTAATGACTAGAAAGGTATATGAGGAACAATTACCAATAGAAACACATATTTTATCCCTTTAGAGCAAAAAAACATGTTATTTAAAAATATGATCTTGGTAACCTTTTTGGTCTTACCAGGATTATAAAGTCTATTGATTGCCTTGAACAATAACATGAATATTGACTGATTCTTTTTTTTAAAGATTTTATTTATTTATCTTTAGAAGGGAAGGGAAGGAGAGAGGGAGAGAAATATCAATGTGTTGTTGCCTCTCATGCGTCCCCTGCAACCCAGGCATGTGCCCTGACTGGGAATCGAACCACGATCCTTTGATTCGCAGGCCCATGCTCAATTCACTGAGCTACACCAGCCAGGGCATTGACTGATTCTTTTATTTAACATGTACAGCTACTGTGTCGGATGTTCAATGCTAAGTGCAAAAATAGAGACATGATGTTAAATAAGTGCAGAGATGAAAAACATATGGTTACAATTTTAAAGGAATATGTGGGTAGAACCATACAGGGGCTCGGAGGTCATATGTCAGGTATGTGGATATGGAGACGAGGGGAGTGGAGATGAGGGAAACAGGAGGGGAGTTAGGAGAGGTGGAGGAGGGGGCAATGAAAGATGAAGGTAGAAAAGGCAGAGGAGATAGGAGAGGGAAGGGATGTAGGAGGAGATACAGGGGTGGGGAGAAAGATAGGAACGGGTTAGCAGATGAATGGTCAGTGTCCCACAGAAAAGTTGCTAGGCCAAGTCTGGAGAAAAGTACATTAAGTGGTTAATGATATTAAAGAATATCTTTTAAATTGAACCCAGAGAGTCTTACAGAAAGGGTTCAGATGATAGTTGTGAAAATGTGGATTAAAAAAGTTTCCACCAGATGAGTTTGTTGAGGCATTAAAGGAGATCACACTTAGCGGAGTGTCTAGCAAATGAAACACTGTCCACAGAGGGCTGACATTACTATTATTTTGTTGTTATTGTGTTACACACTGGGTGTGTGTGTGTGTAGGGGGCTCTGGGGAGGTCAGGCTGAGAAGGAAGGTGAGGCCAGCAAGAAGTGACCTGAGAAATCTCCTCTTGAAGCAGAGGTTGGGGGAGGGGTGAAGCGGGGGCCGGGCAGGAGGGACTGCTTTCAGGCTTGGTGGTGAAGTCGGGTATAAAGTCCTTCTGTCGCCAGCACAGTCTGGGTGTCTCCTGGAACTGTGCTGGCGCAAGCAGCCTGAAGCCTGGTCAGCTGCTACTTGTCACCAGAAGCAGCGTGGCCTTTAAATGCTGCTTCTGGGCAAAGTTGTGAGATCTTTCTTCGCTGCAAAGAGCCTTAGATATTGCCTAGTATTACCCCTTTATTTGGCGGGTGAGGCAGTGGGGATGCAGAAACCTTAAACGAGTTGCTCAGAGTCACCAGGCACAAGTCAGGCAAAGACCTGGCATGACGTATGAAGATGGACAGCCTTGAGATTCTGGAACCACGAGCACATTTTGGATACGCTCTGAATGAGCCACGCTGATACAAATGCCTACTTTCAATGTTGTCATCAGTAGTATTAACATGTCGCAGGAAGTGTAAAATCATTCTTTTAATTGTTACTGAATTATTGAATCAAAATATTAAAGACCTGGAATATTATAAAAGGAATGATAAATCTCTTCAGTACCTGATTATTAACTGTAAATAATAATAGTTAGACAAGTTATGGGTGTAACGTGTTTACACCCTGCACACGTGAAGAAAATATTTCCCAAACAACATTTGTGTCAAAAAAGGAAAGATGCCTAAGTTAAGGTGAGCGGTTTCTCCTCAACCAGCATCACAGCTTGCAATCGCACATGAACTGCTCTTGCCCCTGTCCTTCTATTTCCACCAGGGGGCAGTGCTCACCTTCAAATGGATGTGGTTTAGGTTCGGAACCTCCGCTTTGAAGCTGGGGAATCGCGATGTTGAAATGCAGGCTTATAACCACAAAATGAGCTCTTTCCCTAATTTCCACTCTCAAGATGCAATCTAGATGGTCAATCCTGGGTGGGCCTTGTTTAGTTAACCTCACTGTAGCTATTTCTCCTATTAAGCTGACTATTACAAAGTTTCTTTTCCACCCCAAAGTATCAACTGATCATGAACATCCAAGTCAGGTGCAAAGCTTCAAGGTCTGTAACAGCTTTGGGCAGTCTTTGGAGGAACAAGCTTTTGCTGTTTAGTAGGATTCCACACGAGCGCCCAAAATCGGCTCTGCTAGTCCCATTGGACACTGTCTTGCTTAAATAGCAGGACTCTGTAACAGGTTTAGAATCTCTATGGGTATGTACAGGATTTTAAAAAATATTCTATTTGTTTTTAGAAAGGGGAAGGGAGGGAGAAAGAGAGACATTGATGTGAAAGAGAGACACTGGAGAGAAACAACCGGTTGCCTTTTGTGCCCCCAACTGGGAACCTGACCCGCAACCCAGCCATGTGCCCTGACTGGGTATTGAACCAGTGACCGTTCAGTTCGCAGGCCAGCACTCAATCCACTGAGCCACACCAGCCAGGGTGACAGGATTTTTTGATTAATAACTACATGATAAATCTATGTTAACAGAAATAGTGACCTGTAAAGTTAACATTTTTTTTTACTATAATATTAATGTTCTTGTTAAATTGTTTAGACTGAGTGCCTTTATTAAACTGTAGTTTTGGAGTCCAGTAAAAAAAATTCTTTCCAAAAGTAGTTATCAGTTTTATTGAGATGTAATTGACATACAGCACTATGTAAATATAAGGTATACAGCATAATTATTTGACACGCACATATTGCAATACAATTACCAGAATAAGTTTAGTCAACATCAACCAAGAAAGCAGTGCCTCATCAGAAAGAACTGAATATAAATCGTTGTTTAAGGAGATATTGGAAAGTTGGAAACCTGAGACAACAGGACCACCATCATTCAGACCTCTCAGGAATGGAGGTTTGGCTCCCCCACCTAGTCAGGCAGAGAACTCTGACCAGCTGAGAGGCTGGTTTGTGAATGAATGGGTGGAGACAAGGCTTTCTAATACTGATCTCTTCAGAATAAGGAGAAGGGTCATCTCGGATTATGGACAATACCCTAGGCCCCGGGGACTTGGTTAACTTTGTTAGACAATAAATGTTTTAAAGGACAGTGTTTTTGAACAGCAGGTGGCATATACACAGCCGGTGTTCTACGCCCAGTGATAGGCTTCAGGGCTTCACAGGCTGGCGTGGCGGGGCTTCGATAGTGAGCCTTGGAAGACTGCTCCCCCCACCCCTGCACAGAATGGCTGGCACATACATGACAGGGCATCTGGGCTAAAGTGGAGCATCTCTGAACTATGGTAACATTTGGTGCCAGGCAGGTCATGGAGAAACTTGACTCTCAGGAAATATATTCACATGGAAACAGGGCTTCAGTCATCAATTTGGAGTAGAGAGAGTAGGGTTTACCTAGCAGGTGTTCCAAGCAAATGGCTTGGGGACTAGGGCTCAGGTCCTTGGGAAAACTGGAGCTCAAATCAGGGTGTTGAAGATGGCTACTTGGTAGACGCAGGACACGTTGGGAACATACAGTAGTCTCAGCGGCAGAGAGTAACTCCAGCCCTTACCTACCCCATATACTAGCCGAGCATGAAGTGGTCTCATTTGGGTTCTTACCACTGAAGGATGTGGCGATGGGGTTGACCCTACAAGCACCGGATTCTTAGTACTGCTCACTGGGCATGGTTGCAAAGGCTAAAACCTAGAGGCGTCCCTCTGGTCAAACTGGCATCACCACGGCTTGCCAGTGCTTCTCCCATTCATCTGATGGACACCAGATGATTTTGTTTGATAGGATTTCACTGTGCTAGAAAACACTGTAAAATCTCTCTTAGGCTGTATAGCAATTGGGCAGAAGTAACATAGTAATGGGAAGGAAATACGGGCAGGTCAATGGGAGAAGTCAAGTAATCAGAAAATGTGAAATATCCAATTAACTTTATTTTGGGGGTCTTAATTGAGATATTTCAGAATTTCCAGGCTTGAAATTATTGGAAAGACAGAGCTTTCTACATATCGTGTGTCTTTAAGAAAGAATAAGACTGGTGACTTATGGACTTTTTACTCAGTGAGATTGCAGATACTGGTCCAACACACCCACAAGGTTAAACAATGTATTCAGACAAATCATAACGACAGTAATTCTCTCTTCGGAATGTCTATAAAAACCCATCTTCAAATGCTACGGTTTATTAATGTTTCAAGTTAAAAGACCTAATTTAAATAAAAACAACTCTGACCAAATAAGATAGTTTGCATCAGTAAGAAAGTTTATTGATTCATTAGTAAATGAGAACAGAAATCTCTCTTTTTTTTCCCCCATTAAAGAACACTTTCTGGTAAAGTGAAAAGAAGAAATACAGAAACCACAAAACACCTTTTAGACACCTTATTTTCAAAGAGGGAACCTATTGCCAGAGACCATTAAGACCAGCGGAGTGTTTTCTTGGAGACCTTGTTCTCCGTGCGTCTGTACAAAATGGCCTTTTCCCTTGATGTGGCTCAATAGTAGTGTTTCTTGGTTTCTGACTCAACCATAGATGAAAGGACTCTACCATCAGGTGCCACTTCTTCAATAATTGTCTTGATCACTCTGGCTTTACTAGTATCTGTATGGGAACCACACAAAAAAAGACTTTAGATTAAGCAATCTGTGGGGGTCCCCACTAATTAACAAGCAAAATTTCTAAAAGAAAAATACACTAAATTTTAAAAGAAAATTTAACTTTTTAACGTTGCTTAACCCCCCCCCCAGGAATGTTTAAAATACAGCACTTTAGACCATGCCATTTTCCATTCAGTATAACTTACTTTTAAAAAATGCACGTGGGAACCCTAAAGTTTTAATATTTTAGAAAGTTAAAACTAATTCTAATTACCCCAGCTAGTTTCTGCTGACCTTGGTCCCTTAGATGAGGACTCGCCAGTGGACCCGGAAGCAGACTTTTGGCCTCCGCCGGAGCTTCCGCCGCCGTAGCCGCCGCCGCCACCGCCACCGGAACCGGAACCGCCACCGTAGCCGCCGCCGGAACTGCCGCCGCCGTAGCTGCCGCCGCCGCCGCCGCCGGAACTGCCGCCGCCGTAGCCGCCACCGCCGCCGCCGGAACTGCCGCCGCCGTAGCCGCCGCCGCCGCCGGAACTGCCACCATAGCCACCGCCGGAACTTCCGCCGCCGCGCCCGCCGCGGTAGGAGCCGCCGCCGGAACTACAGGGAATAAACGTCACATTGAGTTAACTGTAAACTGGGAGTCGGAGCGTTGCTTTCCGGCTTATTGTTTCTTTAGAAAAATAATGCGTTTTCGGGGGTGGGGTGGGGTGGGGCGGGAGAAACCCCTGCCAAGTATGCATTTTAAAACTCATTCATTAAAAGCAAGTTTATATACAAACAGCCCTAAGAATCAAGTTCGTGAGACACTGAGGCTGGTTGCATACGTCTTTTTCTGTACTCTCCTTCCTCCCTTTGCTCCCATTTCTCCCAGTCTCTGGCACTTCCCTCGGTTATGGGAGAGCCTTGCGATTTGGAATAGTGAACAAAATCAGTTAAGATAATTTTTTAAAAACTGTATAATTTACCTTCCTTCTCCTTCTAGCAGGGTGCGATAGGTTTGGATTTCAGTCTCCAGCCGAATCTTAATATCCAGGAGTTGCTGGTATTCAGAGTTCTGGCATTCGGTTTCAGCTCGAATCTGTTGCAGTTGTTCCTCCAGAGAAGAGATCTGGCCCTGAATCTGGGAGAGCTGAGAGCAGTAGCGACCTTCTGTTTCTGCCAGGGAAGCTTCCAGGGACTGTTTCTGAAAAGAGGAAAGAAGAAACTGTGGCTTAACGAGCGTTTAGTTCACCTGAGAACAGTGCATCTTACTTAGCAGTTTAAGACATTCTATAGAAGCATAAAGAAAGTACAATTTGTGTTTTACATTTAATAACAAATTTCAGTCTCAGCACTTTTAGATCGATGCCAATAATGCTTTTCTCCCATTAACAAAGAGCTCCGATTTTTCGTTCTACTTTCTCACCCTGACTCTGCATTTTCTGTTGTTGCACGTTCTTACTGCGCAGAAAACTTTGGGTAAGAGAGTTATGAACGTACCAGGGCTAGTTGGGACTGTAGTTCGATCTCCAGACCTTGAACGTTGCGTCTCAGTTCGGTAATCTCATTTTTCTGGCTGGATATTTGTTCAATGTTACTATCGATTTCTGTAGTCAGTTCCTTGCTCTAGAGTATTAGAAAAAAGGGGAAGGTGAGAAAACTCTGCAATGATAACGGACTCTTCATTGGCCTCACCTGATGGAAGGTGGCTCACCTTTTCATTGAACCAGGCTTCAGCGTCTTTGCGGTTTTGTTCAGCAAGTTCTTCGTACTGGCTTCTCATGTTATTCAGAAGTTTGGTCAGATCAACACCTGGGGCAGCATTCATTTCCACATTCACATCGCCAGTGGACACATTCTGAAGGTCTTTCATTTCCTGTTTAAGGAACAGAGAAAATCAATGACTGCTCCGTGACCAAAATGAGCAAGTCTTTGGGCTGGGGAAAGTACGTGTTAACTTTTTGCGTCACCTCGTCATGATTCTTCTTCAGGTAGGCCAGCTCCTCAGTCAGACTCTCGATCTGCATCTCCAGGTCGGCCTTGGTCAGGGTCAGCTCGTCCAGCACCCTGCGCAGGCCGTTGATGTCGGCCTCCACGCTCTGACGCAGGGCCAGCTCGTTCTCGTACCTGAAGGATTTTTTTTNCACCTGGGGCAGCATTCATTTCCACATTCACATCGCCAGTGGACACATTTTGAAGGTCTTTCATTTCCTGTTTAAGGAACAGAGAAAATCAATGACTGTTCCGTGACCAAAATGAGCAAGTCTTTGGGCTGGGGAAAGTACATGTTAACTTTTTGCGTCACCTCGTCATGATTCTTCTTCAGGTAGGCCAGCTCTTCAGTCAGACTCTCGATCTGCATCTCCAGGTCGGCCTTGGCCAGGGTCAGCTCGTCCAGCACCCTGCGCAGGCCGTTGATGTCGGCCTCCACGCTCTGACGCAGGGCCAGCTCGTTCTCGTACCTGAAACAAGCACGGGGCAGTTACTGGCTGTAACCTACAAGGGAGGTGCACCAGATGAAGGCGGAGACCATTTTAAAAGCAAACATAAGTTGAAAGACTAAATAAAAAGCAAATATATCATGGCAACATTTACCAAATATTAATTCACAAAGGGGTATTAGTGGCTTAAAGCACAGAAGCTTAGCAGTTACTTTAAAATGCATTTTCTTCTTTTAACATTGCCCAGAAAGGCATGTGGAAATGGAAAGTTTCTCTGATAGCTCCAGTTCTGTTTGATTTTAAATGAATTCAGGAAAATGTAATTGCCGTTGAGGACATCCAAAGTCACTGTTAAAAACCACTCATGTATTTGTGTGATAGCATTGTATCCATCTACTTAGCTTACTTCAGCCTGAAGTCATCAGCGGCCAGCCTGGCATTGTCGATCTGAAGCAGGACATTGGCATTGTCGGTTGTTAGATTCAGGATCTGCAGGAAGAGGTAAAGAAATCAGGTACAAATATGGCTTTTATACTGGCATAGGTGAACTTCCTTTTTATGTCATTCTCTTACACAATTTTGGAGAAAATTTTTGTTGTAAATATGAAATATTGCAGGCTTACCTGTACACTTAAATTGGGTCATTTGTTCTCTTGAAGGGTTTGTACCCTTCTATTTCTACTTCATCCCTTTCTGAAAACTAACTGGAATTATATAGCTGTGTCCCTGCATGCATGCCCTGCTCCTAGACTAGGTGATTTTCATGTAGGTCAGCCAGGTTTGGACTAACTCATACCTCATTTGGTTTGATGTGTTACAAAGATTTACTCTACATGAATACACACTAAGCTGGCACACAGTAGGTACAATTCACAAATCCCTAGAGGCCAGTGATATCTCGTTTCATACTGGAGCATTAATGTTTCTTGCATTGTTGGTAATGAGTGCTTTTTTGGTTATCAATCTGAAAAGTATTTTGTTTTGACTCATTTAACAATTCTTCCAGTTTTTCTATTTGTAAATGATCTAGTGTATTTTAATTATGGACTCATATACACTAATTAAAACCAAAAAAATTTTTCAATAGTCCACCATCCTATAAGACACTTAACACACGTATTAGATGAAGATTGAAGTGACTATACCATCACAAATATTTACACTGGATGAGACTGGATTATTTTTGGAATCAAGAAAGTTAACACAGGCAAACATAGTGAATGGCTACATCATGGTTAATTTAAAATTGATTGATCTGGGTTACATGGTTGAACAATAGGCTTCAAGTTGGACTTTAAAACACCCCGTACCTGACTTTTAAGGTCCTCAATAGTCTGGTAGTATTGGTCGTAGTTGCGCGGCTGGCGCTGGGTCGCGTTGCCGTTCTTTTCGTACCACTCCTTGATTTTGCCTTCTAGCTCGTAGTTCGAATCTTCCAGAGCCCGGACTTTGTCCAAGTAGGAGGCCAGGCGGTCATTCAGGTTTTGCATGGTTACTTTTTCATTTCCAGAGAGAAGGCCACCATCTCCTCCAAATCCACCACCACCACCACCAAAGCCTCCAAAGCCGCCTCCACCGAAGCCCCCACCTCCAAAGCTGGACCCTCCGTAACCGCCGCCTCCAAAACCACCTCCTCCATAGCCTCCGCCAAAGCTGCCGCCTCCATAGCCTCCGCCAAAGCTGCCTCCGCCAAAGCTGCCTCCGCCAAAACCTCCTCCTAGTCCTCCGCCGCCTCCGCCGTAGCCGCCCGACGAGCACAGAAAGCCTCCACCAGAGCTGCCGCGGCTAAAGGAGCCGCCGCTGAAACCTCCCCCTGAGCTGTATCCTCCACCGTGGGAGCTTTTGCTGCTCGAAACCCTGAGGGATCCGCCTCCACCCCCTCCGCCTCCACCGCCTCCTCCGCTGCGGGAGGAAGAGTACTGTTTGCTTGAGCTGTATCGGACAGACATGGTGATGCTGCTTAGCCCAGGGGTGCCTGCTGCTACCAAGGACAGTGCCAAGCCTTTATATACTGAGAAGGTGTGGCCCACATGGGGTAGAGTTTGCTTACTTGCATAGTTTTCTTTTTGCCAATTTAGCATCTTTGGCTCATGATTTGCATAAATTATCTTCAGTAATAACCAATCCCAATAGGTATGGTTTTAAATTTGTCTTGAGAACAAACGAGAGCTGTGCTGTGTTGAAACTGAAAATGGGTGTAGTTCAGATAAACATGCCTTTTAACCTTTTGAAGGACATTGAGCAACTGTTAAAATCCAGTTTGATCTCAGCACTAATTTAGGTTGTATAGAATGTTTGCAAAGTTTGGAAAAAGAATTTTTACTGCAAAATTATGCTAATATGCGGTTTTTAAAATTCATGTTTTAAACAGTTTTAATTAATTGGAACAACAAATAGCATAAAGCCTGCCAGAATCATGCTATAATTTAAGAGATCTTGTAGAAAACTGTAAGCAACTAAAAAGAAAATAAAACACATATGCTAAACAATTTTACTAGTGTTTAAAAGTTGCCACATATAAAAAGTTGAAACCATAAAAGCACAATTGAGGAAATAGGAAATATGTGTGTGTGTACATAGGGAATCTTTTATTTGGGTGAATGAAAATATATCAATATTTTACATAGGAAATTGGAAGTGAGTAATGATTTAGGAATCTTCAAATTTAATGGTGTTGCTCTTTTTAACATCAAAAACTGAAATCATGAAATTACCCTTTTTTAACTGTTGAGACCACAAGGTAGACATTCTTAGCACAAGGTATGAAGAACTATCCTCCAATACTTTCTTATACTGCTTGATTGATTGAAAGGGAAAATTTAAATATGTTATGATTGTCAGCAAAAAGTTTGCTTACAAGAATATTAATGTACATTAGAGAACGATACTTGCTCTAAAAATTACGAACAAGACTGTGAACACATTTCCAAGCTAGATTCTATTTCCAAAAAAATTCTATTGGTATATTCTGTGTAGAATTTGGTATAACAATTTGTCTAGTGAAGTATTTAATTGGGACTTTAATACATGATATACAGTTATTTTATATTTATCCCTAGACAATGACATTGCTGTGTATATATATCCATTCACACGCACTGTATAATTATACAGTGCTATTAGTGATCCTGTGTTTTTATAATCTCTGAAGTAAGCTGCTGTGATAGGGGTGGTGGTTATTATCTCTAGTTCATGGACAAGGCAGGTGAAGCTGAGAGAGGTTATGATTTTGCCCAATAGGTGGTTGGACTGAGATTAGAAACCTGGTCTTCCAATGCCTGACTTTTGGCTCTTTCCTATTATACCTCTGTGTGTGTGTGTGTGTGTGTGTGTGCGTGCGTGTGTGTGCGCGTGTGTGTGCTGTGCTCCAGGGGATGGATCCGATAGAACTGAAGCCTCTGTTCCTTACCACGAACTTCTCCACGTGGGAAAACAACACAACACAACACCACACAACACAACAAAGCAAGCCTGGAAGCGTGACAATTTTGAAAGGATGGTATTTGGCACGTACTCTTCTATTTCTAATTGCTCTTACAAATTAAATTTATAGCTGTGCATTCCAGTTTATGAAAGCCCCAGAGATAGTTTCTGCAGGGAAAGGGAATGTGGTTGGCAGCGGAGTGAAGTGTTGATTGTCAGAGCGGAGGTTCCTACTCAACAGATTGCAGCTCCTCCAACCTGTTTGCGCACGCAAGTGGAGCAGCTGTGAGACGAAGAAACGAAACCCGGCCGTGGGAATTGATCCTTGGTGAAGATAGTCTGGAGTAAAGGGAAGCCGTGATAAGTCAGGATGGGGAGGAAAAGTATCCCAGTAAGTGCACGGAGGATGTTGAAGGCTCGGTATTCATGAGAGCAATTTGCAAAGAAAACCTTTTACTTCGAGTTTTTTAAAGATTTTCCCTGTGATTATCACAGGTTTTGAATCTTGAACTTCCCAGTTTTTCTTTGGTATTAGCCTTTAATTTCTTTCCCCTGGTGGAAAAATATAAAAATCTCAATCTAGTGTCAGTGAGTTGACAAGTGGTGTGAAGAGATCTGTTACAATTATATTAAACTGAAGAATATATGAAACCATTGCATAAAAGTACATGGGGACAAAAACATGTATAGATTCTTCTAATAACCGACTAACATTTAATTTAAGCCATCTTTAATGTTGTCAAAGATTACTTATTAATTTGTACACTCTACAGATTAATTTGACTTCATTTGCACCGCCGCTTGTTGAAATCAGCCTTCGCCATGAGTGAAAGTGGAGGTACCACGCAGTAATTCAGCTCGATTGGGTGAATATTTGTGACTGGCAGTTCCAATCTTGGCACAAGTTACACTTGAGTGCCGTAATCCATTGTGACTGTAATATTATTGCTCTCAATTTTTCTTATGTCCCCGTGTGAGACCCATAGATAGGTGGGTGCTGAGCAGACAGAAAAATGGCTAAGATTCAGCTCCTGCCCTTAAGGATGGTACGAGTCGTTGTGACCTGAGGAGAGATGACATGTGTTTTCAACTTGGGTGCCGTGACAGTGATAAACGAAGTGGGCCGGGGGTGGGCTGAGGGAGGAGTTGGCACTTTCTGCACATCTGTGTTTCGGATGGTTTACTCTCCTTTGCCCCTCTCCCAAATCCTCTGTGATAGGTATTACTGACCTCATTTCATAGCTTTAAAAAGCTTTAGGAATTTGCCTATTGTGACACAGCTAGTCTAGGCTAGAGTGTGGTTTTGAATTAGGTCTGTGTAGCTGCAAAGGCGGTACTGCTTCCTGACACTGAGCTACCATGTAAGACTAATGAGTGAGGAGTCTCAGAACGGGTCACCTGACAAAGTTCCGTGAAGCAGGTGAAATTTGAGCTGAATCTTGTGAAGGCTGGGTAGGGTTTTTCCTGAATGAGGCCAGGACTGTTCTTGGAAGTGGGATCCGTGAAAATGCCAATCGTGTGGACACCAGATGGACCAGTTTGCCTGGGATGGATGGTCCACATTCATTGATTTCTTTTTAACAGATTACATTACGTGCTTTCAACAGTTCTTGGGAATACGTAGGCAACTAAGATTCAGTTCCTGCCCCTCAAGGAGTTTTATAATCTGTTGTACTTGGAGAGGCAAGCAAACATACCCACGGAACAGAGATTATGCTAGGGTAATCTGGGCTTTTTGAGGTGTGGACAAGGTGTCAAGGGGGTGCAGAGGGGAGCTCCAACCGTCTGTGGTTGTGTGTGTGTGTGTGTGTGGGGGGGGCACAATTGAAAGAATAGTGAAGTCAAGTTTGGAGGAGAAGGTGAATTTGGTTTAGGATGTGAATTTGAAGTACTAGTAGCAGGATGTTCTTGTAAAAATAAAAGTGTCTTTCAGCAGTTAGAGTCGTAGCATTGTTTAGTTCAGGAGAGAGATCAGGGTAGCTAACTTCAGGATAGTGAGGGCCCCTAAGGGAAGGAATTTGAAAAGAAATGAACGGGAGAGCCAAGCCTGAACTTTGGGGACAGTCTTGTCAGGAGCTGGGAGGAAGAGGTGGAGAATAATACTGAGTCCAGCACCTAGGACTGGGGAAAGGGGGGAGAAAGAGGGAAGCTGAGGGAGGAGAGAACCCAGGTGTGGCGGGGTGGTCTCCAGAGAGACTGGTCAAGGGGAAAGGGGTCAAGGGGAAAGGAAGACGGTTGGTTTGTCAAATACGAACCATTGGCATCCTTTCAAGGGCAGGTTTAGTAGAATGTGGCGGGGCAATTCACGAGGTATTCAATATCGGAATTGACGGCTTTGCTTACGGCATTTTATTTTCATGTGCTCCTTCTGTCTCATTTCTTCTTCAGCTGCTTCTGGATTCTGGGTCATGGTGAGCATGGGTGTCGGTGCCATCCCCATGCGGTTGATTCGGCTGGGGCTCAAGATGCATGTCGTTGAGTCAGCCTTCTTATCAGCTTTGCCTGCCTTGCTGTTGGGATTTGGATTGTTCCAATTTCATCCTTACTTTGCCTCAAGTAAAATTCTCTTGTAAAGTTTTTAGTTGAAAATTGTACTCGCAATTTTCTTTTCTCTGATTAAGTAACCGAGGTGTCATGAATAATTTAGGTAGTTGCAGAAAGATGAATCTGGTGGTGCAGGTTATGCCTCGAGATGACAAGGTAGATAAGCTGACTGTTTAGCATTTTCTATTGTTGATCAAATGAAGTTTGAGCATTAGACATTTTGTACTTGAAAGTTGTGTGACTCGGTGTGAATTGCTGGATGAGCCTTTCTGATCACCGCCCATGGGGTAGAAGCCGATCGGAGGGTTGTCGGACTGTTAGGTGGATTTAGTATCCACCCCCCTTGCAGGTAGCTGAGTAATCAGAACAACTAAGATAAGGCCCTTAGCTTCTCATTGGCAACCTTATAAAGTTGAAGGCTTTAAAATCAGATGGCACTCCCATATTACATAATTTTTCTAAAACTTCTGACGATGCACTGGTGAGAGCCACAAAAATACAGAAGTGGCACGAAGGCGTTTCAGTGTGGGATAGCGGGTGGTTCAGTGGGTGGGCTCTCGACTCAGGTGGCTGGGCAGCTGTCTGGGCCCTGCCACTTGCTGTGTGGCTCTGTGTCATCTCTAAAGCAGGGATAATAATTTTTCCTTCCTATAGTTACATGCACTAGTAAATATACAGCCTTTGGCACAGTGCCTGGCATAAGTAGAATACATGTTTAATAAATGTCTTTTATTAATTCTTACTACTATCACTGTGATCTGTTTCTCAGAGACGAACCCACTGTCTAGCCCGTAGTAGGCCAGCAAAACCGGAATGAACGAAAGGGAAAGATCGGGAGGCGGGAAACGGCTCGTGAGGAGGAGAGTGGCGGGAGGAGCGCAGGGCGGATGACTTAGTGATGCACCGAGCCGTCTGTTCTACTCTGACTGATGCTCGCTTTCCTTTTTCACTGTGTTCTTTCGTTTCGCTCCTACACCCACCAAGTCACCCACTTTGTCACTGTGTCTTTCGTCGTATCTGATGTATTTGTTTCTTTTGTCGTGTCCCTCTTCAACGGCCCCTCCAAGCTTTACCACCTCTCTCATGGGGCTACCCCGCCAGCTTCTGAAGTGGGTGTCTTGGCCCGCTGCCTGGTCGCTTGGAGTCTTTTCCATTCGCTGGTGCAAGACCGATGTTCCTGAAAACGCCTTGTTACCACTTCACCAACACACGCAGTGGATTTCTCGTGTGGCCGTGCTAAGTCGGCTCAGTGACCTGGCCCTGCCCCCCCACCCCCCAGCCTCATGCCCCTGCGGGGGAGTGGGGGGTGCTGGGTTCTCCCCGTAAAGGAATCCTGTGGCCTTGGGCAAAGCTCGTAGCCGTTCTGGGCCTCATTTTACTGCCCTGTAAAAGAGGGATAATAATAATAATAGTGAATATTAAAATATGAATAATAGTAATTACTATCCAGTGGAAAAGTGTTAGCATTTTCCATAAAAATTCTTTAATTATAAGCAAACCTTTCTTTTATATCGTGGCTAAAACACTCTGTTTTATTCTATTTTAAGGCCCTTGTTGCTCCTGGTTTGGAACATCCTCCCGCTTTGCTGCTTATTCACGTCATTCCACATCAGCTCCAACTCCGGCTTAAGTACCATCTCCTTCCTGGGGTTTCTCACCGTAGCCTCGTCTCGGCTGTCGTGTTCCTTTCACTTCCTGTGTGCAACCTAGTACTTTACAATATGCTGTATGATTATTGTTCCTAGTGAGGGGACTTAAGTTCCTTTAGAGAAGGGAGGGTGACTTATACTCTTTAAAAAATCAGTGTTTATTTATTTATATTTAGAGAGAGGGGGAGGGAGGGAGAAAGATGGGGAGAGAAATCTTGGATTGGTTGCCTCTCGTACCTGCCCCAACCAGGGACCGAACCCACAACCTACGCATGCGCCCTGACTGGCATCAAACTGGCGACCATTTGCTCTGTGGGGCGACACCCAACCTGCTGAGCCACACCAGTCAGGGCAGGCGACTTAGACTGTTGCCTGGTCGATACTTACTGTTCTCTGAGTGTTTTCCTGTCACCTTTTCCCACTCTCTTTCCTTTGTCTTTATTTGCTGGTCGCAGGCCTGGGTTGCCGGCGGGGTCCCGAGGTGGGGTGTGCAAGAGGTGGTGGGTGTATCTCTCACGTGTTGATGTTTCTCTCCCTGCCTTCCCTTCTCTCTAAAAAGTAAATAAATAAAATCTTTGAAAATAAGTAGTAGAGTTGATAGTACTAAATCAACCACCCAGCCTCTACAGACTCCGGTCAAAGCTTCAGCAGCTGTTTCCGCCCCGCCCCCCCCCCCCCACCCNCCCCCCCCCCCCCCCCCCCCCCCCCGCATTCATAAAGCCACGCAGACTACTTCAGGTCCACTTGTGGTTGTCTGTCAAAACTCACCGTCTCAAAGATGGCTGGTAATACGAGAAAATAACTTTATTGCCAGGTCTTGTTAAATTGGACTTAGGGAGTCTGCGCAGATCAAAGAAGAACAGAGAAAATGTGGGATTACAAATGGGAATTACACACAGAGGTTTAAGACTGTGATGGAAATAGCAATCCACCACTCTGGTGATTTCAGTGAATATATGTAATGTGCTTAAATTCGAAAGAATCAGTGTCTCTTGAAGTTAATCAGATAATCTTATTGTTCAGAGATTTTAAAAATACTTAAATACTTTGTTATGTCTGTGTCGTAACAAATTGAGAACAGCTCTTTGTATTGCTATCTTTTTGGGGGGTGGCAGGCATGACACAGAGTAGGTTTAAATAGCTATGTCACTGTAACACACAGGGCCAGTGGGGGAAATTGTCATGACCGCTTTGTGGCCTCCTTCCCCAAAGCCGACAGCAATGCCCAAAGAACTTGTGATTCCTTGGATTAAACCCATTACATTGACCTGTAAGTAACATTTGCAATGGCAGTTCTCCGATAATCAGAGCTCGTGGAGGTTATTGTGACTTTTCTTTGTTCCAGGGCCAAGTCTTTGTCTCATCAAATCCTGACAGCAACGGTACAAAGGCTTGTATTTGAACTAAAAAGGGGCCCAAAGTTCTTCGATAAAGGGGCCCACGTGGGGTCTAAACACAGACCTGTTTGTCGTCAGAGCTTTCGCTTTAACGTGATGAGAAACGATGACCCAGAATTGTATTTTCCTGTCTTGTGACGTAGAAAATTAACAAGAACGTTTCATTTTCTTTCTCAGACTGGACAAGCCTTCCCTAGTATCATTGCACTTGCAGTAAAAACACAGCCCAATTTGAAAAGAGAAAGAATGGGGCAAGAGTCTGCTCCTGAAGAGGTCCAACGTCTGGGTCCCATCTGTGCCCAGCCCAGACTCTGTCCTTGGGTTTCTGGAATTTCCTAACTCTTTGGCAGGATTGTTTAGCTCCAGAATAGTCCTTAAAATAACTAATCAGATCAATCAGCGACCATACATAACTGCAGTGCTAATCCTTTTGAAATGCTGGCTTTTCCAGAGAGAGCTAACGCCCAGTATGGAGATTAACTGCTTTTTATCAGGTTTATACTCTGAGTCTTGAACACTCCGTGTATATCCTAATTAATTCCACGGTAAACTATGACATTAGCGGGTTCTGGTGCTTGGCATTTTTCATTTTCCATATAATTCAAAAGCTATCAAACATTTTGGTGTCTCTTAAAAATATTTTCCATATTGATCATTTTAGTTAAAATGGGATGCTAAGGTTAGAAGTTTCTAGTCCTAAAGCTGGAAATGTGTGGATATTGACAGAAATATGAAATGTTGTCTGTTTTTTTTCTTGATATCTAGAATATATATGCTACAATGTAATCTAGTAGAATTGCTTCTTTCTTTCTTTGAATTAACTATCCCGAGGATGAGGCCCCCACAGCCTATACTGGGGTAGTTGCTGAGGCATTCCCTCACACAGCCATCAAGTTGCTCTAAGAGTAGAATATTAAGAAAAACTGTGTCAGATCCCGTGTTAAGGGATATACGTACATTTTCTCATGCAACCGACTGAACAAACCTATAAGGTAGATACTATTGTTAGACTGTTTTTACAAAGGAGGAAACTGAAGCTTAAAGTGGTTGTGTATCGTGTACAGAGCAAGGCAGCGAATAAATTAACAAACAGCGGAGCAGAAATTGAAGCCAGGTCTGTCTTCTCTGGATCCCACACTCTTAATGTTTGGTTAAACTTTGCTTTGTGGTTTCTCAGATAGTCCCAGACATTCCAGTGGGGAGGATGGGACCTTTTAATTATAGCAGGTCGTTTTTAGGATAAGCCTCCATTTCCTACTGTAAATGAATTAAATGGAATTTTTAAGGTAAGCGTAGCTGATTTTAAAAATGTTGTTTTCAAAGAGGGTCTGCAAACCCTTTGTTATGTGGCGATGTTTGTGATGGCTTTGACCAGGTTGGGGACGGGTCAGTCACGGTGGTAAGTTATTTTGTGGCAGGCGCTGCTTGGCCTGCTGTTGCAGGTTTGAGTGAGTGTGCACAGTCAGGGTAAGGACTGAGCAACAGAAGAGCCAGGCTTCTAGTGGGTTATTTACTTTATCACTTACCCAGATTTCCCATTCATTACTTCACGGTACTTTTCAGTCTCGTTCTCCGGTGGTTTCTTTACACCAGGAGTTGTTCCTCTACATTGTTCGACCTTAAGTGGACCTGTTCTTAATTGTAGCAGTGCAGAAATTATCCTGTGGAGACATAAAGTTGAGGAATCTGTGACCAGACGTGTAACTGTCATAGGTGGATAATCATTTGGACTTTCAAAACAACACGTTGCTACATCTTGCCAGGGGTGGTGGGGCCCAAAGCCTCAATTCCAGGGCCTGCTGCGGCGCAGTGTCTCACTGCTGTTGGTACTTGTTAGCGGAGACCAGTGGTCGCCCATGCAGGTCTTTACTTGGAAGTATCAGAGTGAAGTGAGGATGAAAGCACTGTGTACCAGCTTTCATGAGTTCTGCTTAACATCGGATTTTTTTCTTTTTGGTAGGGATAGGTTTATCTTCCCATTCAATCAGGCTGCAGCTGTTCTGTGGCTTTGTTCTGCCAAAATCTCATATCACCCCCTCATCTGGGGAGTGAGTCCCACTCCCGGCCTCCTTGATTTCTACATTAGCTTCAGTGATTAGCTTCAGTGTGAAGCTAATGTCACCTGTCATATCTTGATCTAAAATAAAGTGTCACAGGTTCCCTTGTTTTTGCATCTGGAATATGGTAATTTAAAAAGATTTAAAAAGTTAAAACTGGAAATATTGATGTTAGAAATCACTGTAAAGGTTTTTAAACGTTTCTTGGAGATTACATAATATTGTTATTAGACTTAGCAAATAAAAGTACAATCCCCAAGTAAATTTGAATTTCAGATGAACAATACTCTTTTAGTATGTCCCATGCTATATTTGGGGGACATTTGTACTAAAATATTACTCATTGTTTATCTGAAATTCCAGTTTCAATAGAATTCATAGGCATTTCTAATCTCTTCTTTCTTTGCGCTCACTTTTCTAGGTTGAAATCTCTTTCTGGCTTTCATATGAAGCCATGGACTTTTTCATATATTTTAACCCCTTTTTTCTGTCTAAGGAACAGATATGATATTGTTCATTTATGCTAATAAAAATATAGCCTTATTTAATGTATGTTGTTCCAGGCACCCAAATATTTGCATTTTGAGTTTGTTATTCAGTCATGTGTACCTTGTGATAGAAATTTCAGTTTTGGGTAAGGAGAAGAGGGGTTATTTTAGGGAGAAGCCCACTGAAATCACAGTTGCCCACTTAAAAGAGCATTCTTAAGCAAACACCTGATTTAATTTTTTTAGAATGTGTATGTGGGGGAAGCTGGAAAAGAAGGCACAGGTTTTCTTTCTTTTTATTTATTGACTTGAGAGGGAGGGAGGGAGGGAGAGAGAGAGAAACACTGAAACATTGGTTTGTTGTCCCATTTACTTATGCACTCATTAGCTGCTTCTCGTATGTGCTCTGGCTGGGGATTGAACGTGTAGCCTTGGCACAGTGGGTGACGCTCTAATCAACTGAACGACCAGGCCGGGGTTACACGTTCTCTTGCAGGTATCTTCCTGTTCCCGGGCACCGTTCTCAGAGCTCTGTCCTCGGAGCCTGCTCTGAATTTCAGGAAGTTGCTTCTTCTTTGGATGCTCTGTCTGCCACTTCTTCCTGTTCTTATCTGCCAGTCTATTCAGAATCCAAAACGCCTGCCAAATGGAAGCTCTGTGCCGCCCCACCCCCCAGCGCCGTGGTTACCACCTCAGCCTATTGCACGCCCTCCCCACAGCATGGGGGTTGCTCAGCCTCTTCTGTGTCGGCCTTCCATGCCTCTGAAGGCTCATTACTTAGGTGGGCAGGGTGGACGCGGCATGGGAACAGAGCAAAGTCTCCGCTTTCATCAGGGTTTCACTGATCATTAGTGTCCGCACTAATGATTATAGTAAGATTATAGTAATGATTATAGTAAGATTCAGGACCTTTGTTTTTTCAATGACATATATAAAACTCTACCAGAATCAGGAGAGCTGTCAGTGAAAACACTAATGTAGCTCCTGGACAGCGAATGAAATGAGAAAGGAGAAACTGGAAATCCATTCTCCACATACGTCCTAGTAATCTAATTCAACACGCCTGTGCTGCCTGCTGACCCTCCCAAGCCCTTTGCCCCTCCAGACCCACTTTCTACCTTTCTCCACTCTGCTTTCTGCTCTGGGAGGATGACCTTGCCCTCTGGCTTTCATTGTGTTCGCCCAGTGGGGATCCAATGGGAGATTGGAGGGAGGGCAATGACATTGGGGTGTTGATTCCCCCCCAACCCCCACCCCTGCCTCCTCTCCAAGTTGACTGTGGTCTTTCGTTAAAAACCACAGCTCCCCTCACTCTGGCCCTCTATGTGACTGTCCCTTTCTCAGTCACTGTTCTTTGTCTCTCTGGGCGTGGGGGTAATAACAGCTACCCTGGTGGTTGCCTACACTATGCACCCCCCCACCCCACTTTGTACATAGTCTTTTCATTAAACTCTCCTTGATTTTTTCTAATTTGAATGTGCCGGTTGTTTCCTGCTCAGGCTGTATTGTACGGCAGGCTTGTGTAAAGTCCTTACCCTCCACGAGTAAATAGGAAAATGAATAATTGCAATGCCATGAAATAAAGGTCAATGAATGTTTATTAAAGTGTAGGATCTTTGGGGGCAGGGACCACACGCTATTCATGTTTCTTGCTTGACACTCAGAGCTGCGTGCAGAGCAGACATCTGTCAGTGTGGAGTAGTGGAGGGATGTGCGGGGGGGGGGTGGGGTGGGGAAGTGAAGGGTGGGATTGAGCAGCCGTTTCCGGAAGGTCCAGGCAGCTGCCACAGGGTAGCTAGTTAGGCAGTCAGAAACAGACCCCTTGCTTCACGCGAATTTACTGGAAGAATATCAATGGCTTCTAGAATCCGAGGAAGGCAGGAAAATGGGGCTTTGGAAGGTAGGAACTGGGGTGCTCGGGAGGGCTGGTGCGCAGTAGTGACAGCTAAAGTCACGCATCGGCACCAGGAGGGGCATCCTTATGAACAACTGCCCTTGGCTTCATTTTCTTCCAGGTGTGTTGATACAGGTTTCACAGGACAGAAAACATCTCTGGATACAAGTAAACCAGTGTATGGAAACTCCTGGCCTTCTTCCTTCCAGTTTTCCTCAGAAATCCTGCTCAATGCTGTAGGTAAGGCAGGAAGAAACGGAGTCTCTGGTGGCATCGAATCCTCCATGGCAGTTCAAGCCTTGGGACTGCAGAAGCCTGCTCACGGCTCTCTTCCTCACCTCTTCGCCAGGTGAAAGGCAGGACCTGCGGCTGGGCGTGGGGAGGACTCCAGTTAGGTTACCGGTAGCAGGAGGTAAATAACAATGCAAAGTGAGCTTCTCCGCTGAAGAGCCCAGCCTGTGTGCAGAGGTGGGGCGCTCCTGGTGAGCGAAAGGGAGGGGTGTTTCCCCAGCTCTGGGGCCGAATGCAAGAGCCAGTACCTGCCTCAGTCCCCGTTGGAGAATTGGGATCTCTGCTTTGCTGCCCTCTTCCTCTCCACAGCTTTCTCCCCTCCCCCACGATCCTGTGCTCTGAGGTTGCCCCTGGTGCCCTAAAGCCACCTTCCAGATTAGTTTGGTCTCCCCTGGGGGCTCCACTTCCCTGGTTTCTCCTTCCCTTCTGCAACTTTTCAGCCTGTGTGAGAACAGGTGTTAGGAAGATAACTATCTGGTTAGTCTCATTCAGTCTAAGGCGTGACTTACTGATAAAGGTGGGTAAGGGTGGAAAAGTATTCACTGAAACTATTTACATTAAAAAAAATGTACCTCTTACCTAAGTGGAATTTCAGGTACTGTGATAATAAAAAAATTTGGAGAAAGGATGTTGAAAAAATATTTCTTTCAGTTAATACACCTTGACTATTAGATTAGCTAATGAAAGAGGGTAATGAAAGTTTCTTCTCATCTCTAGGTCTCCCCACCCCACCCCACCCCTGCCACAGTCTGGGGGGGGGAGGGGCAGTACCAGTGCTTTGAGTTCCCCATTTTTTTGTACAGACGTTACTCACTGGATGTATGTTACGCACCACAAGTTTTATGGGGCCCTGAAGGTGCAAAAATGAGCAGGATGGGGTCCTTGCTTTCAGGGACACCGGATCTTGCGGGGCAGAGGGTAGGGGCTAAGACATACATAATTACAAAATAAGGTAAATTAATACTAAGGATTTATATGAAACGTATGAAGCACCAAAGAGAGAGAGAGAGAGAGAGAGAGACCAGTCTCTAGAGGATTTAGGGAGATGCCATCTGAATAGTGTCTTAAAAAATGAGTTGGGAAGAAAAGTTTGGTTTGGTGGGGGTAGGATGTCTGTATGAGTGAGCGTAATATAATAAATGAGTGAGTACCAAGAGATAAGATTGGAAAAGTAGGTTGAGGCCAGATGGGGAAGGACCTTTAATTCCATCGTGAGGAATTTGGACTTGGTCCCATAGTCAGGGGGTGGGCCATTCAGGGTTGCTAAGCAGGGCATGACCATGACCTTAATTTTTAGAAAGATAACATTGTTGGCAAAGTACTAGATGGCTAAGAGGGAAACTGGAGGCAGGGGGTGAGAGGAGGATTTGCAAGGGTCTAGGGGGAGGGGAAGAGACACTGAGAACTTCAAGAAAGTAGCCGTAAGGTGGTCAGAAGGGGGAGTAGAAGAGAAATGGTGGCATCTGACTGCTGACTAAGTTATCGCGTGATGAGGGAGGGCGTCTAAAATGGCAGGAGGTTTCCAGTTTGGGACTTGGGGAGTGCCACTAACTAATATGGGGATGCAGAGGA
The DNA here is from genome assembly GCF_014824575.4 of Sturnira hondurensis. Classification (NCBI taxonomy): domain Eukaryota; kingdom Metazoa; phylum Chordata; class Mammalia; order Chiroptera; family Phyllostomidae; genus Sturnira; species Sturnira hondurensis. The sequence goes on from NW_028094263.1 coordinate 5,508,406, forward strand.
GAAGGTGTTGAGGGAAAGGTCGTGAGTTCAGGCTCAGGGAGATGGGGCCGAAGCACCCGTCAACGTTTAGGTAGAGACATATTCACAGGCAGTTGCAGTGTGGGTCTGTGATTCGGATGCTGTGCGTAGATTTGGGAGTCACTGGCAAAAAGCAACCGTGAAACCAGACGCGATTTCCCAGGGGAGGTGGGTAGAGATGAGGACCAAGGGTAAATCCTCAAGGAACTGTAACATCTAAGGAGAAACGAAAGAGTTTGAAAGTTGATACTCAAAGAAAAAGAGAGTCCAGGAGACAGAAGTTTCAGGAAAGCTACAGGAGCGGAGAGTTTCAAGACGGAATGGTCAGCAGCGTCCAGGATGTCAGTCGTTGGTGCAGAGATGTCACGTGGGCTGACTTTCAACTTGGCTCTTTGGGGTTCTGAAAAGATCAGTAGGTATGGGAGAGTGAACTTTCTCAAAGCTACTAAGGGAAGTAATACATAATCTCAGTCTTTATAGCTTGTGGATCATATGACCATTTGCACAAGTTAAAGGAAAATTGTAATGCCCTTTAAGATGGATATTGATGTAGGAGTTTAGGAGAGAGCTTAAGGGTGAGGATTATCCATATCGAGGTGGTAGATGAAGCCCGAAGAAAAGGGGTTTTTTAAGGGAGAGAAGGGCAGGAGGTTAAGACTGAATGATGAGGAAACCCTCAAAGTTAGGCTTCACACGGGGAGGAACAGTAAGTACCCAGTTAAGGGAGTGAACACGGAGTGACCTGAAAGGCTGTAAAAGTCTTAGGAAATCACAGCATGGGTTTAAGCACGGATGATTCACCTGGTGGAGTTTCCAGAACCTCCCAGAGGTCCTTCCAGGCCTTGAGTTTTAAATTCTGCAGCGAGATCAGGGAGAAATAGGGCTAGAAAAATGTCCATGGCATTTGCACAAAATCCTTGAAGATCTGAAAGCAAGAAGCTTCTGGACCATGTAGGGCACAGAAGCCAGACCATTTGTCGTGAGGAAGGAAAGGATGGAGATGGAACGAGGCCAGCTGTGTCTCGTACTGCTGCGGCATGCTGAGTGGGTGTGCAGGAGAAGCGTGAGGAGGGAAGCCAGGGTGGAGTGAAGGCGAGGTTGTTGGGTGTGGAATGCAGAAGCAAGCTCCTTAGAGCTTCTGGGAAACAAACACAAGGAGCACGCACTGGGAGCCAAGCAGGGACGCGGCACTTAGTTACCTGGAAGGAGGGAGTGGTCAGAAATAGCAGTGATCCAAGGATCAGCAAAGCCTCAGTGAGGTAGGGAAGCCCGTGCGAATGATGACCTAATTTAAACTTCACTATGGGGACTTGCCATAAAGTACAGACGTGGTATCATTAAACATGATGGAAATTTTCTACGTTTTAGAGGACTCACTGTGGTGAATGTGCATTGAGTCTGGGAGGTGTGTATTATGCTCACTTGTACTTTTAAAATAATAGACTTCATTCTTGTGTACAGTGAACCTAGGGGGTTGTCCTCTGATACTGGAAAGAGGTGGTTACGGTTGTAAATATGGATGGGACCGTGAGGTGTCCCCGTGAGCGTGGGAGGAAAAAGAAGTATGGTTGCCTTCCTAACTGAACCAGTAAAATCAAAATATAATCTGTCTCCTGGGGCCAACGACTGGGCAAGGAGTATGGTCAGCAGGGCACATCAGGAGGGAGTCAGGGAAGCTGCTTTGGCTTCATCTCAGGGAGAGAGGGGCTGGATTTGGACAGTCCGGCCACCACAAAGGAGTGGCCTAGTGTGGGGCAAAGGCGTTTGGCCTCCGTAGGATCTGGAGGAAATGTCTCTCGGCTCTGCCTATTAACCTCTGCTCAAATTCTGCAGCGTTTGGGTTCCTACGGACAAGTGAGTGGCTAGGAGAGAGGTCTTGAACATCTGACAACAAGTGCCCCTTATTGCGAATAGACTGGCCTAGCCTGTCCGTTAGTATCGTATGCGTGCAGTCCCTTTACGTCTGCCATCAGGCGGCAGGTCCCCGCTGGGCGTGCTGGGAAAGTCCCGCTTCTGAGTGGGGAAGGCTGAGAGGGACCTAGCGACAAGGGTATGTTTTCAGAAGTAATTCTGATTTACATTAAAAACGGTATGTGTTTATTGATCATCAGACTTGTGAGCTGCCCTCCGTCTGCCTCATTTTGTATCTCCACACCCTCTCTTAGTGGTTTTAGGAGTAACAGCAGCAAGCATTGCTTTGACAGTCGTAGAAGAAAAACCACGGAGCTGGTATCTGTGTAAGAAATGACGATGAGAAAGAGAAAACCAGTTCTACGAAATGTGTAGGTGAGAGAAGACGAACACAGAACATTCTCACTGCCACTCTTTTGTGTTGTACTCGCGGCAGACATTACTAATTGATAACGACACCCTTTCTTGCTGAGCCTAGACTGACTGTAGAACTCTTAGTATGACGTTCGTCCAGGAAACCATAACCCATTGCCTGCACCGGCTCCGTGTGAGCGGAACTCTGCCCTTTCTAGTGCGGCTGGGTTGTTGGGGATTCTGGGCATGGCAATGGTGGAATTCAGCTGGAAAGGGCCTAAAGGATGGTTTATCTTTTGAGTTTGATATCATGGGGGAAGCTAATGTGCTCTTTTACTGAAGTTCCTGGGTATTAGGACAGAAGTAATACAAGACTAGAGAAATTGGCAGAAATCAGAATGAAATTATCTAGGCCAACAACACATTCAGTGTCACCGTGTCAACCAGGACAGAATTGGCAAGAGTGTGATAACCTCTTAACTACTTAACTTCTGTGAGCCTTAGGACCCTCACGTGATAAATAATATCCCATTCAGGAATTCGATGCCACCGATTTACATAACCCACACAAAGTGTTTGCAATGGTAGGCACTCATACATGTTAGTTCTCTTTTATCTTGTTAAAAATATTCAGAACTGCCCCGGCTGGTGTGGCTCAGTCGATTGAGCACTGGTCTGCAAACCAAAAGGTCACTGGTTTGATTCCCAGTCAGGGCACATGCCTGGGTTGTGGGCCGGGTCTCCAGTTGGGGGCACGCAAGAGGCAACCGATCGGTGTATTTCTCACACGTTGGTGAGAAATACAAACTTTTTTGTCTTTCTCTCCCACTCTTTCTCCCCCCATTGCCCACTCTCTAAATAAATAAGTAAAATATTAAAAGAGTATTCAAAACCAAGAAGAACTCTATTATCAAATATCTCCAGTGTTTACTTGAATATTCCTAGTGAAGGGAAACCCACTGTCTGTCTTTCAGGATGTTCTATTTTTGAGCTGTTCTAATTACAAAAAAGTTTGTCTTTATATCAAACTAAAATCTGCCACACAGAATATAACTTGCATTTTGCCACATAGAACTCAGAGGTTTTTGGATATTGGAAGAGGGCTTCTCTGCCCTCCTAAATCTTTTGTTTCTTAGCTAAGGGGCCACCATTTCATTCAATTTTTCCTGAGATGACATGGTTTTTTCTTCTTCCTTTATCTAGGTCACCATTACTTGGATCACTTCTAAATCTGTAGGATTGACCTAGTTACTTTTTTTCTCCCCTGTCTTTAGCTTTAGTTCAAATAACATATTTTTTTGAGGAGTGCTTGCCGACTGAGTTCTATTCCATTGCGTCAATCTCCATCATAGTATTGTTGGCACTTCCAGAGCTGTGACATAGCACACAGTTTCTTGTTTTCCTGTTAAATTGATAGGAATTATTTATTTATTCATTAAATTTTTTTAAAAAAGAAATAATTTATTTAACTGTAATAATCATTTGTTACAGAAAATTCCCCCTTCCTTGGTTTCAGGGCTTGGTTTCATAGTGGCTCACATGTCCCGAACACATTTTAATCAAAACTTGTTTTACTTACTTTTGGGGTTCACCCTTTTCTCCTGGGTGTGGGACCAAGGCTTGTCATCAGGACATATCTGATGGTGGCGCTGATCAACTAGTTGACACCTAAGCTATAATTATTGTTCTCCTTCAATTAAAATCGCATTTCTATATTACAACATGAGGTATTGCAAAATCTAGTAATTCACTTTGGATTTTTATTTCCCTATTGTTGGGAACCGCTCTGCCTGGTTTCGGGAGCTGTAAACCCCCCATGGATCAGGCTGAGTGAGCGACCTTCAGACTGCGAGCCACTGAGGAGACAAAGTTTATCTCCCCGGCAGGAGTGCTGCTTCTGCGTCATCCATCTCCGGCCTGCAACACTTGGTCGGTTAGTCAATGATGCATAAGACCCCTCAGAGGGGAGGCAACCTAAGCCAGACATGATCACTTGGGAGGCCCTCAAGGAAGGACTCAGGGGGCTGCAACAAAGAGGGAGTGATGGACCCTCCCCGCCCCCAGCTATTCTGGCATAGCCTGAGTCCCCATTTCCATCTGAAAGAAGCACTTTCTGGCTCTAATCAACTTAAGCCTAAAAACCTATGACAAGGAGGGCAGTGCAGCCCTCTGCCGGGCTGGAGCGGGTTCCAGGCTGATCAGGCATAAGAAAGAATTCGTGAAGTCCTGTGAAGTCTGCTTTGCTAAGAGTGTTTTCATTGATAAGGGTCCGAGCAGGAAATGAATATGTCTCCCAAAGTTTTTGCAGCCCCCTTGTCTGTCAGACACTGACTCAGATTAAGCCCTCAGATTTCTTTGAAATGTTATCTATTGTTTGATCCCCGCCTGGCATTGATTGATGAGCTTTACCTGTATCCCTGTGTGTTACGAACCTAATAAAGGCCATTGAGGAAGGGGTTCTTGGTCCTTCTCCTTTGAGAGATTGGCCACCTCTCCTCCCCAAGCAGATCATATCTTGACAGTTTTATTTTCATCTCTAGTGGATGGGGGAACTTGCGGGCAAAGCTGCCCCCACACCCGATAACCAAACTTTTCCTGCCAATTCGGACTTTTCTTCTGGGCTGTTCTGTGTTGGATGTTGCCGTTGCGTCCCTGCCGAGTAGGACTCTCCCCCAATGAACGTCGGCCAGCGCGCAGTTCGCAGTGTTATTCGCTCTGTTCTCCTGTGTCCTCACTCTCTGTAATATAGTAGTTAAAATGCACCAGTTCTCAGGTCCAGATTACAGAATTTCGAGTGACTCTTGAGCCTTTACCTACGTGACAACATAATTGGTGCCACAATGAAAGATTCAATCAACACATGCTTTGATTTTAAACTGTGCGAAAGTATGGGTCGCTTGGTTAATAGTTTTTATTGAATTTCGACTAGTGCTTTCCTCTGAATTTTTCAATTATCTCGACAATGTGTAAACTGAATGTAATGTTTCTAAATATCGCGCCGGCCAGCTTGTATCTGGCGTACCCACCTTCTGCTGGGCACTGCGTTTAGGGCTGGGAATCTGTTTCTGGATGGCCAATGATACGTGGCCTTGCCTTTGACGAGGAATCAGAGACACCGATTCATCTTCTGAAAATCAAGGTCAGACCACTGTGATCAGAGAACGTGGGGTTCCCAGAAGAAGGTCACTTAGTCCTGTGGGGGAGCATCCAGGCGATGCACAGCCGTTCAACACTGTGCACTGAGATTTTGTATCGTCACTGAGGCGCCGCTCCTGGGTTCCTCCTGCCACAAAGGTGGCCTGGGGCCTCAAGCCTCAGCCCTGTGTGTTCTCTCCTTCCCAGTTTCTGTAGCACCTCATCTGCACTCTTTCTCATAGGCCGGTCTTTTAATACCTCCAGGTAAGCGTATTTGCATATGTTTATGTTTGCTCACAGTTGTTTTTGCAATACCTGGTAAATAAAGGTTTGATGGGGAGAAAAGTCTATTTTAGATGGAACACCTTGGTCAACTAAGCGGGGAGCAAGTTCTGTTTTGGCCCAGATTGCCGGGAGTATGAAGCTTTCAGACTCCGTTTCTTTCATCGACAGCCAGCCCTGCTTCCGTGGCTTGCTTTCGGAGAACTCAGCTTTGGGTTCGTGGTTAGCTGGTTGCCTGTGTACAAAGCGCACTGTAATGGGGAACACGAGGATTCTGAGGTTGCTTCTGTTAAGTGCCTGTTAATGGATACTTGGTTTTCCTAAAAAGGCCTCATAGAAACCAAGTCACTCTGTTTCATGAAAACAAGTCCCAGCACTCTTTAGATGTGTGGGAAAAAGTCCTCAGGTCAATTTCCTTAAAAAAAAAAGCATCATAAATTAAAAGGCTGCTTATTGAAACTGAAGATCGCTTTCTACTGAGTCACCAGATGTAGTACATTGAGCAATACAATTTATATCAATATGCCTTGTGAAATTTCCAAGTTAAGATTTGTGTATTTTTGGTAAAAAAAAAATTGTCCCCATAGAATGTCAACTGTCTTGAAGGTTTTCTGAAAATATAAATTGAATTTAGTTAATTTCCTGGTAGAAGGCAAACAACTTCTTACTGGTGGTTTAGTCCCCAACACCATAATTTCTTTAACTTTGGGTGGCGGGTACACAATGCAATATACAGATGATTGGGAAGGAGAAGGGGTTAGCGAAAGATCGTGTGTGCATAACCCATAGACACAGACAACAGTGTGGTGACGGCCAGGGGGAAGGGGGTGGGGGCCCAGCCGAAGTGTAAAGGGGGGGGAATGGGGACATCTGTAATAGTGCCACCAATAAAAATAAAGTTAAAAAATAATGAAAAGAGGTAGAAATAAAAAGCAAAATCACCAAAGCATAATACATTAAAACAATATTCCCCACCATAACTCTCTGGGTCTTACAGTCTTAATGAGTTGTCACATCTTTTTTAAAACAAAAATGATGAAAAAAAGAATTATACACTTGAAATCTAGATCATTTTATTAACCCGTATCACCCCCATAAATTTAATTTAAAAGGATTTAAGAAGAATGAGGTAAGTGGAATTCATTTTTCATGGGACTTGTGCATTTTTAAAAATTTTATTTAATTATTTTTCAAGATGTGCGTTTTTTAAAAATAAAGAAACCGAAACGAATAGACTCTAATTAAATGTATTCAGAGCCTCCTAATGCTGGACCCCGAGTAGCTGTGGTGCACTGATAAGCTAAGGGTTCATTCAGTCTTCCCAAACAGGGGTGGCAGAAAATTTTAGAGTTTGTAGATAAATAGGTACAAATCTGATGCCAATTTCAAGAAAACAATAGAAGAAATACATCGCCACTACTCACTCCTCATACAATACCTGCCTGAGTGCCTCTGGTGTGGCAGGCCTCTGTTATGGTGTCCCAGCTTTCACGGGGCGAATAGCCTAGCACTTGGACACAATTGCAGGCACATGTATTCAACATGTACTGATTGCCTCCCGTGTGGTGGGCTGGACAGCAGGGCTGCAGCGGAAGGCAAAACAGTAGAGACCAAGCTGTTACGGACGGAGACGCAGACATGAGTTCAATAGTCATGCAATCAGATGTGTAACTGACAGTTCACTAAGAGCTATGAAGGAAGACTACCGTGTACTGGGGGAGTGTATGGGTGTAACCGAAGGACCTGCCTTGGATAATGGTGGTTTGGGGAGGAGGGCGGAGGGTAGCTGGGGGCCAAGGGCGGAGGGGCGGGTGGGCAGAGGCTTTGCAGGGCAGGTGACATTTGAATTCAAATGTGACTGAGGAGGAGGAGTTAGCTAGGCCAAGAGGGAGAGGAAACATTCAAAGCCCAGGGAAAAAAGCCTTCGGGAAGGGGCAGGTTGTGGAAAAGCTGAACCACATTCATCCATATGCTAAGTGAGACAGGCCAGTCAGATAGAGAGAAATTCCATGTGACTCATTTGTGGAATCTGATGAACAAACTGAACTAACAAGCAAAGTAGCGACAGACTCATAGAGAGCAGGATGACAGCTTAGGGATGGGGGAGGGGTGGGGAGATTGAGGGAAAAGGAAAAGGGACTCATGGCCGTGAGCAGCAGGGTGGTGCCCCTGCCAGGGGAGGGAGGAGGGGATATAAGAGTGCTAAATGGTAATGGGGTGAAGAGAAAGGAAGGAAGGAAGGAAGGAAGGAAGGAGGGAAGGAAGGAAGGAGGGAGGGAGGGAAGGAGGGAGGGAGGGAAGGAGGGAGGGAGGGAAGGAGGGAGGGAAGAAAGAAAGAAGAGGAAAAGAAAGGAATAGAAAAGAAGAGAAAAGAAAAGAAAGAAAAGCTGAGCCAGGCCAGAAGGCTTGGTGAAACACAGATGGAAGAGAGGTCAGGCCGGACCTTGCTAAATCTTGGTCTTTATTTCAAGGACCATGGGAAGCTTTGAAGTGTTTTAAGCAGTGTGGGGTCGGGATAAGGTTTGTGTTCTCAGAACAGTCTTGCCCAGCTGTGCTGAAATGAATGGAATGGGGGGAGGGGTGGGGCAAGTGGAGATGAGATGGACGGTGGCCTGGACCAGGGTGCTGGGGCGGAAATGCAGAAAAGTAATTAGATCACAGATATTTAGGAGGCAAAGCACCAGATGTGGCCAGGATGTGCTTAGACTATTCGTTGAATGAATGAATTAAAAAAACTGATGGGTTCAAGATACATAGATTTTATTTATTTTTAGAGAGAGGAGAAGTGAAGGAGAAAGAGTGGGAGAGAAGCATCAATATGTGGTTGCTTCTCGCATGTCCCGTACTGGGGACCTGGCTTGCAACCCAGGCATGTGCCCTGACTGGGAATCGAACCTGTGACCCTTTGGTTTGCAGGCTGGCGCTCAATCCACTGAACTATAACAGCCAGCGGGGAGACATGGATGTTTTTAGTTAAAAAATTACATTTGAAGGATTTTTAGACTGACATTGATGGTGGAATGACTTTTCTTGGATAGTTACGTTTAAGTTCAATTTGACTGAATTTATAAATGTGTTAAAGCAATCCTCTCTTGTTTGGTAATTTTTCTGACCAAACTAAACATGAATCGACCCATAAACATCTTAAACAAAGACAAGTTATTATGATAAGGTGTTCAGGTATATGGGTATATAACAAGTGTTTTATGATGCAGAGTACAAATTTTGGGGGAATGATTAGATTTTCAGAGTGCCAATACCTTGGAAAAATGCAGCTAAACACTGTCCTCTGGATAAATCAGCAAATAGTTGAGTAACCTGCTTCGTTAGTTTTGTATCTTGGGAACTAGAATATTACGTAGTCCTTTAACTCCTCAGAAATGCTGTTTGCAGCTGTTCCCCTGCACCCTGGGGGTGACAGATAACGTCGATAAAGATGACTACAATGTTCACTGGGTTCTCCGCCCTGCAGAGACCTGCTCTCTCTTAGAGCACTTCTCGTCTTCCCACTGGTTGGCACTCAGTTCTCCTCATGCCTCCCAGCTCTACGAGCTGTAAAAACACCAGCCAGTTACAGAGGGGAGGGAGGTCTGCCACTGAAGACTCTCCAGTGCGGAACTGAGTCAAATCTTCTCACCTTCACGTCACCCCTGGAGGACCTTGCCTTACCCCCATCCCCCAGCCTCTGATTCAAGAGCGAGGGACAGTAGACTTCCTCATTCTGCTTTATCTGTAACTCCAGGAGGAAGAGGACGAACTTCTGTATCTACTCCTGGATCCAGTTCTGCAGTTTTTTTGTTCCAGGATTATCTCTTGATTAGATGTTGATTGTATGCTTTCTTTTTTGAAACAATGAAGACAATTTATCTTATTATTCATCAGCCTACTCAGTCATTTTTTAGATAAGATAGGGAGATTTAACAGTAAAATAACTCCACCATTCCGAGTTAGCACTTGACGTTGTTTCAAATGTATTCCCAGTGAAAACATCTTAGCATCCCTTGAAGGTACTTTTATGTCATGAAAATGTAATATAAAATGTAATTAAATATTTAAGAGTACCATAATTTAAAATTATGCCCTGAAAATATCTGTTTAACAGTGTTGGTCACTACTTTATAAAGCTTAAAAACTCATAAAAATGAATGAGGAGGTGTCATATCTTCCAAAAGGAGTTGACTAAGTCTCCCTACACCTTTGTTAAATAATCAGCACGGACCGCAAGTGGGGCAGAGGCACTTTGCCAATTAAAGTGGTGACTTACCTTGTGCCAACGCAGCCGAAACGTACGAAGCGTTATCACGTATTTACCCTTCGTTCATAAAACTGCGGTTGTTTTCCACGTGTGAAGACTCACATGCCGTTGGTGCTAAGTACGTATTTGTTGAATGAATGAATGATGCACAGTGAGTGCGTATGCGATGCCCCACACGGTGCGTAAGTGTACCAGCTGAATGGGTTGTTTTAGATAAAACTACTCTTCAGCTGCTTAAAGAAATTGAATGTGCAACTCTACTCATTTGAGATGTGAAGTTGCAAAGCTAAGTGATTTTTAAAAATCCCATGGCATTCGCAGGTATTAATAAATGAAATATTTCAAAATGAACACACTTTTCTCGGCAGAAACTGCATGTGTGCAGTATATAACTTGATGGGGTGGGCTCCAAGCTGGTAACTCCAGTGAACACACTCTGACCAGCCAGGTTCACAGTGCCCAGTGTTTATGGCGTTTTTAATTAGGATTCTAAAATGCAGGGCTAATGTGATTATGCATATTATTATTGTCTTCTTGTAAAAGTGAGTCATCTCAAGTTGAGTCACTTGTTATGAGTGGAATAATGACTCACCGAGGGAAGCCTGAAACACCCCCGAGTTCTACATTTAGACCCCGTGAAGTGACCACGCTGTGACTGTTCTGTTAGCATGGTCGTTTAAAGGTCTGCTGCTAAGGGCCACGATTTCGAAGAAAAATAGCATTTCTTTAAGATCATATGCAGAGTGAAACATTGGCAATGACATCTTCTTGCATCTAAAATTCAGTCCGTTTAGTCTGAACTGAAGAACCGAGGGATAGATAAAACCACTAGAAAGAGGAAGAGCCAGACCCGAACCCAGGCAGTCAGCCTCTGCATCCGTCTCTTCACTGCTGTGCGCTCAGTGGCATGCAGGCTATGCCAGTTCTCCCGGGAAATCCATACACAGAGTCCCGTTCTGTAGTGTAATATTCCCATCATGGCCAGGATCAAGTTCCTCAGTATCTGTCAGCACTTACCAGCAGGTGTGGGCCCACCCTAGCACACCATAGATTGGCCCACCTGGCCTGTTCGTGCTTTCAACACGGCATCCTCATGGAGACAGACTCGTAAGTAGTTATTATGACTTTAAAATGAACTTGATTAATGTATGATTTTGGTACAACATAATATGCCCATTATTAGTGTATTGTTTGAAGAGTTTTGACATGTGGAGGTACCCATGTAACCATGACCACGATCCAGATCATAGAACCTTTGCTTCGGTTCTGGAGGTTCTCCTGTGACCCTTCCCAGTTCACCAGTCAGTCCCCTCTGTTTCAGACCAGGCTGTTTCAGACCAGGCAACCACCAACCTGCTTTCTGTCCCTATAGATTAGGTTAGTTTTTCCTAGTGTTTCGTAGAAATGGAACTATACAGTGTGTATTCTTGTGAGTCTGCCTTTCATTGTTCAACATAATGGTCTTGAAATTCATCCATGGTGTTTTTGTCTTAGTAGCTCCATTCTTTTTTATTGGTATATTATATGCTATTGTGTAGATATACCATAATTTGCCTATTCTCCAGGTGATTTTCAACCGTGAATTCTGGTGATCACAAGTCCTTCTATAAAAACGCTGAATGTTGCACCCACAGCTTTTATTAAAAAGCTGTAGTGACAAAGAGGATATATTCAATTAAGAGATTATTGGACTTCCGGCCAAGATGGAGGCGTAGGTAGACACACTCTGCCTCCTCGCACAAGCAAAATAAGGACAACAAAAATTTAGAAAAAAACAACCAGAACTCACAGAAAATGGAACTGTGTGGAAGTCTGACAACCAAGGAGTTAAAATAGACACATTCATCCAGACCGGTAGGAGGGGTGGAGTTGGGCAGCTGGGTGGAGAGGGGTCACGGCAAAAAGAAGTGGTGGTTTGTGAACCCTGGGCGCACAAGATGGCAATGGGCAGACCCTGGGCACTCAGGCGGCGGCTGGCAGACCCTGGGTGGGGGGTGGCAGCAGGCAGACCCCGCTGGCTGACCGGGCAGTCCCACATTCACACTCAGATAAACCAGGCGAAACTAGGGAGCAAGACAGACCTCACAACCCAGGGCCCCAGTGCCAGGAAATAAAGCCGCAAAACACCAATTAGAAACACCTGTGGGGGTTGAGGCGCAGGGAGAGACTCCCAGCCTCACCGGAGAGCTTGTTGGAGAGACCCACAGGGCCCTAGGACATACATAGGCCCACCCACCTGGGGAATTAGCACTAGAAGGGCCCAGTTTGCTTGGGGGAAGTGGGGGAAGGGACTGAAATCCGACAGAGAGTGCAAGCACCATTGCTCCCTCTCTGACCCTTGCCCCACATACAGCATCACAACCCAGTGACTGGGTTGACCCCCCTGGTGAACACCTAAGGCTCCACCCCTCAACGTAACAGGCATGACAAGACAAAAAATGGCCCAAACAGAAGAACAGATCAAAGCTCCAGAACAAATACAACTAAGCAATGAAGAGATAGACAGCCTATCAGATGCACAGTTGAAAGCGCTGGTGATCAGCATGCTCCCAGAATTGGTTGAATTTGGTGGCAAATTAGATGAAAAAATGAAGGCTACGCTAAGTGAAATAAAGGAAAATGTACAGGGATCCAATAATAATAGGAAGAAAACTGGGGCTCAAATCAATGGAGTGGATCAGAGGGAAGAAAGAAACAACCAAACAGAAAAGAATGAAGAAACAAGAATTCCAAAAAATGAGGAGAGGCCTAGTAACTTCCAGGACATCTTTAAATGTTCCAACATCCGAATTATAGGGGTACCAGAAGGGGAAGAGGAACAGCTACGAGTGGGAAACTTATTTGAACAAATAATAAAGGAGAACTTCCCCAGTCTGGCAAAGGAAATAGACTTCCAGAGAGCTCAGAGAGTCCCAAAGAAGTTGGACCCAAGAAGGCACACACCAAGGCACATCAGAATTACATTACCCAAGATTAAAATGTAGTAGAGAATCCTAGAAGCAGTAAGAGATAAGGGGACAGTCACCTACAAAGGAGTTCCCATCAGACTGTCAGCTGATTTCTCAAAAGAGACCTTAAAGGCAAGAAGGGGCTGGAAAGAAGTATTCCAAGTCATGAAAGGCAGGGACCTAGATCCGAGATTGCTCTATCCAGCAAAGCTTTCATTTAGAATGGAAGGGCAGATAAAGTTCTTCTCAGATAAGGTCAAGTTCAAGGAGTTCATCATCACCAAGCCCTTATTATATGAAATGTTAAAGGGACTTATCTAAGAAAAAGAAGATAAAAAACATGTTCAGTAAAATGACGGCAAACTCACAATTATTAACAACCACACCTAAAACAAAAGCAAAAACAAAAACAAACTAAGCAAACAACTAGAACAGGAACAGAACCACAGAAATGGAGATCACATGGAGGCTTAGCAACAGGTAAGTGGGAGGAAGAGAGGGAGAAAAGGTACAGAGAATAAGTAGCATAGATGGTAGGTAGAAAATAGATGGGGGGGAGGGCAAGAATAGTTTGGGAAATGTAGAAGCTAAAGAACTTATGACACATGGACATGAACTAAAGGGGGAAAATGTGGGTGGGAGGGGGTGTGCCAGGTGGAGGGGAATGAAGGGGGAAAATGGGACAACTGTAATAGCATACTAAAATATATATAAAAAAGACACTATTGAGTTTTAGTTTGATTTTATGATACTAATATTAAACAAATGACATTTAAATCTTAGATACAGTTCTAAGACTTAAGAAACATTTTCTACCCTATTAAAAGCCGTTTACTCCCTGGCTGGTGTAGCTCAGCCGATTGAGTGCGGACCTGCGAACCAAAGGGTCACTGGTTTGATTCCTGGTAGGAGTGCATACTTGGGTTGCGGGCCAGGTCCCCAGTGGGGGACACATGAGGGGCAACCACGCATCGATGTTTCTCTCCCTCTCTTTCTCCTTCCCTTCCCCTCTAAATAAACAACTAGATAAATAAATAAGATCTTTAAAAAAAGCCATTTACTTGGCTATGTGAATAAATTTTTCATTTGATGTTTTGAGCATATTATAAAAAGCTTGAGCACTTCAGATTGGCTGTCTGGTTCTCTAAACTCTAAACAATTACTAGCTTTCTTCTTTACTTTATGCCTAATAGAACTTGCCTTCATATTGGTGGATTTTCTGGAAACAAATACCGCCTGTTTAAAGAAAAAAAAAATTAAGTTTATGCTTTTAAAAAGGTTTGATTTTTTTCTCTTGTCCTTTCTTTAAAAAAAATAGCCTAACTTTCTACTATCAACAGGTATATCTCAAGTGGCTTGAAAAGCAGTTTTCTAACCTTTGTTTGTCCATATATTTTGAAATGAAATTTATTGGGCTGACCGGTGAATAAGATTACATAGGTTTCAAGGGCACATTTCTGTGACACGGGATCTGTAGACTGCACGTGTGCCCTCCGCCCGCGGTCAGACCACCTTTTGTCACCGTACTCATTGGCACGAGCCCCTTACCCTTCACTGCCCCGCACCCCCCTTCCCCCTGGTAACCACCACACTGTTGTTTTCATCTGAGTTCTTGTTTCTTTGTTTTTCTTGTTTGTCCATTACTTCCTTTCAGTTTGATATCCCACACACGAGTGAAATCATACGGTTCTTAACTTTTCCTGTCGGACTTTATTTTGCTTAGCATCGTATTCTCAAGGTCCATCCCCATTGTGGCAAACGGCAATATTTCATCTTTTGTTAGTAGTTTCGGTATATATGTGCGCCGCATCTTTATCCAGTCACCCGTGGCAGGGCACTTGAGTTGTTTCAGTCTTGGTCACTGTGGATACTGCTGCAGTGAACATAGGTGCACGCATCTTTGTGAATACACGTTTACAGATTTTTCAGGTGGGTACCCAGAAGAGGGTTTGCTGGCCCATATGGTCACTCTATTCTTAATCTTTTAAGGAGCCTTCCTTCTACTAGTTTCCTTAGTGGCTGTACTTACTTGACGTTCCCACCAGGAGAGAAACGAGGCAGTTTTTTAAAGTTCATTTCCTAATATTCCAGGAGGTGGCGCTCTTGCAAAGCCTAAATGAGTGGCTGCTGTGTCAACAGAAGGTTGTTCTCTAGAGGGTTCCCTTCCTATTGTGACCTACTTACTTGCAAACTACTTGTTCTGGACAGCTAAAATTACCCGCGCCCCCTGCCCCCGGGATCAAAGTCATGCAGGCAGTTTGTTAAATATTTTAAAAATGTACAATAGAAAAATAAAATATTCTTCAAGTTCCCTGCTAATAGCCAAGACACAACCACTATAACAGGTTAGTATAAACAGTATTTTTCAGACTTTTTCTAGCCTGTACACACAACAAATGCATATAGAAGTAAAAATTTAGCTTTTAAAATAATCATAAATAATACGCTTGTCTTTTGTTGTCTGATCCTGTAGAGGAGTTTTTCTTTTCCTGTGAGTTGCTCTATTTAAAGACAGACCTTTTGCTTCTATAACTCATAGGGGTTGAGTCCAAAAGGACCTTCCACTCCTGTGTTGAATTAGGGCTTGTGGTCTAGTGAGTGAGGGCTGGAATCTCACGGTCAGGATGCTGTGCTGCTTGTGATTCTTGGCCGTGAGCGTGGGGCCAACGACATTCAACGAGAAACACGATGCTTCTTTTGCCAACTGAAGACTGGAGAATATTTTAACTGAGATATTATCAGCATAAGACTGGTTTTGGATGGGAAATTTCGTGAAATCACTGATTTTTTCAGGTAGTTTTTTTCTTTTCTGGATAGAATAACCTTGAGGGCAACTGACTGCTCTCAGAGTGAGCACTCCAAGTGACCAAGCCGGAACTGAAATGCTTTTGGGACCTAATGTTGACGGTCACATACCCTCACTTGTTCAGTAGGTCTACGCTGTTCGTTGCGGGAGCGGATGACATACAGGGGCATGAGTATCAAGCGATGAGGGTCGCTGGGGCTGTCTTGGAAGCCTCCCCAAGAACTGATCAATGCATAGATGGTCACTCTGTTCACTTATAATTGAGGTATAATTGACATACAGCATTCTATTAGTTTCAGCTGCACAATACAATGATTCCGTATTTCTATACGAAGTCTATCCGGAAAGTATCCAGCCACATACTCTGAAAAACAGAGACCTTTATTGAAGAAGATGCGAGATACAAGGAACATTGTACATAGGACAATGACCCCTCAGTCCCCTTCAAAGTAGGTACCTTGGGACCTCACATAGTTCTCTGATCTTTGCTGACTGCAGCTCGTACACGGTCAACATTCTCAGGTGTTCTGCATGTTGCAGGTCATCCTGAACGTGCGTCACTTTCAACAGATTCTCCACCATCTTTGAAGCCTTCGTGCCCCACTTTTATTTGCGCTGCACTCATTGCATCGTCCCCGAAAGCCTCTGAATCACCTGAATAGTTTCTATGGAGGGATGTCCAAGCTTCATGCAAAACTGGATGCAGATCTGTTGCTCTACTTGCTCAGTCATTTTGAATGTGACGGCCACACAGTACACATGCTCACTCAATGTCATCTATTACCCACACTGACCAGTGCAGTGAAGTGGCCACTGATGACGCATGCGCATTTCAGCCCACTCTCCTTGGCTGCCAGGTTACACTGATGTCACGCAAACCATTCTCATTATGTTGACAATGGTTGGACTTTTCCCGGACAGATCTTGTATATTGTGAAGTGGCCACCACAGGGAGTCTAGTTAGCTAGCATTCATCCGTAGGTGTTTACTTTAAAGCCATGGGGTTAGATGAGGTTACCTAGGGAGGAAGTAGAGAGAGAGGAGATGAAGGTTGAGCCAATATTCAGAGTCTGAGAAAAAGCTTCCAGTGAGATGATGCCTCATGGATCCCGTTGGGGAAAGTATTTCCAGGGGAAGGGAATGCTGGGAAACTGAGAAATGTAATGGCTAAGAAATGACCACCAGATTAATCCTTGTTCAAAATCCCTTTCTCCTTTGAAGCTCATACAATTCAGATACCATGCAAGGAGAACAAATGTTATGTAGAACGGACACTTTGTGCATTAGTGATCACTTGTGGGCTCTGGGCCTTGTTCAGGAAGAGGCCTTGATAACCCCTTTCAGAGGCCTGAAAGCTCAGGTTCTCCTAGGACGTGTTCTGGAAGGTGAGGGGTGGAGAGAGAACTGAATTGCTGTGCATAACCGAGTGAGATGAATGGAGTAGCCGAAACCACCAGCAGATATTAAAGGGAAGCGTGACGTCAGAAAGCTGCACACAGAAGCAAGTCATCTCAAAGCGGCGTGATAACCTCCCACAGGCCTTTGCGCTCAGCGCCTGAATTCCTCCAGGTCTACACGAATCCTCTCTCCCCTCCGCTCTCTTTTATATTCCTCGGTCATCAGTTCCCTGATTTCTCCACGCCATTTTGGTTCCATACAGTAAATAATAACAGGACACAAATATCGAGCACTTGCTAGGCACCAGGAACTGTTCCTAGTGTTTTATATACGTTGTTACCTCATTTAATCTTCACAAAACCCACCCCACTTTAAACATCAGGAAAACAAGGCACCCAGAAATTGTAACTCTTGTTACCTAGGAGAGCCAGAACTCCAACCCAGTCTGGCTGGAGAGCCCAGGTTCTTAACCACAAAACCCTGCTGCTATTGGCCTTTTGCGGTCTGAGTCTGGCCTGAATCACTGTGTACTCAGGCCTAGACTTTGGCCACCTTTCTCCCCCACCCAGAACCTGACATCTGTTACTGACTTAGGGGCCTGACCCGCACTGGTAGAGACGCCAGCCTTGGCCTTCCCGGTATCAGATGGGAGAAAAGACATCACAGCAATTAAGTGTTCACACCCTGTGTCCTTGACAGTGTGTTTCCTCTGTGTCCATTCTCCCTTCTCTGCCTGGTTGACTTCTGTATAAAAGCTTCAGCCGCCCCCTGACATGCCGTCTGCTTCCCCTCCGTGTGTCCTGGGGTCGGTCTGCCCTGTAGCACCGCTGTTGGGGTCCGTCTCCCACTGTAGCACCGCTCCCAGAAGAGTCTCGAGTGGGGCACTGTCTGGGTTCAGTAAGTGTTTCTTGACTGAATGAAACAAGGCCCCAGAAAATTGACAGGATAGCTGTTGTGTCCTGAAGTGGGCAGTATAATTTTGCTGCGAACTTACTGGGCAAATGTAACGAGGAAAGAACTTCCAAAAGAACTTCTTAACTTAATCTCAGACCTTGGTATTTTTATCCCAGTATTTATCTCCTTTGTCACTAGTATTCACAGACCTCTCTCTGTGCCCCTGACATTATTGTTGGAATCAGGAAGGCTCAAATTTCATGTCACCATCATTTATCTTTTAAAATCAACTTTATTAAAACAGTACTACTTGTCAAAGTCCTGTGAGTAAAAGCATGTTCCAGGTCACTGGAAGAAAATTTGTGGACAGACTACGCGAAGTCCAGAGAGAGAAAAAGCAATTTTTGCTTGTTATAAAAACCAACATGGCCATGCTGGCTCATGTGGGAATATCCTTTCAGAGGGGCAAAGAGGGCTCACAGTGAATAGGGACCCAAAGAAAAGGAAACAGACAAAAAGAGAGATTGAACCAATATAGCATCCTAGTCTGAAAGGAATAATTTCTACTTGTAAATTTCTTGTTCCTAAGGAAGCAATCACGGGGCAGATCTGGTGAAATTTTACATTAGTTCTTCAAGTTCCTGAACTTGGGGTGAGACCACTTCTTCGTCCACCACTGTCTGCACAGTCGTCTTCATTTTTTGGGTGTTGGTAGGGTCTGAAGGTAAAGACAGAACAAAGAGGGCAAAAGTTAGTGTTTCAAATATTTATCCGAAATTCGTGGTGTTCAACTTAACCTTCTAAATTAGATATTGGCTGATACAACCCATCAAATTCTAACTTTCAAAGGTGAATTGTGCATTTAAAAATGCACCTTATTCAATGGAAATGAAATGTATTCATTGTTCTCTTATGCGCAGATGAAAATATTTTTCTTTTTTGGCATCTAAAAAGTATGTCTGAGGCTTATAATACCTCTTTGCAAAGTAGGTTTTTTCTCCTGGGTTTGTGAAAAGTTTTAATTCCATATGGACTACTCATTTTCTGCAGGGATGCATAAACGTTTTCCCTTGGCTCAGAATATAGATAGACATTACTAATAGGGCTGCACTGTTCAATGAGATGTTGGAGTTTCAGTCATTACTGGGTGTGACTGTGACTTATTCTAAGTGATTCTCAGGGAATCACGCACCGTTAGAGGAATCGGTGGGCTGTGCTTGAGGCTTGGAGTCCGTCACAGATGAGGTTTCATCCCGACCGTCGCTGCGAAGAGAATGAGGGAGACAGTATCACATCACGCTTTCTGGAATGGAGACAAATAAGGGGTTTGCTGTTTGAACTAAAAATTAGGAGTGTTCATGAAACTATGGCCAAGTAAGGAAGATATTCTAAGTTTCTTGATGGAGAATGATTGGATGATGATATTGTGGTAGCTATGGTTGGTGCCAGGTGGGCACTGGAAATATCGGGGGGTGAACACTTTGTAAAGTGTGATTGTCTGACCACTGTGCTGAACCCCCTGACACTGATACGAAATAATATTGAGTGTGAACTGCGACTGAAAAATAAAATCTAAATTAAAAACTGTTGACAAAAAAAAAAGTAATGTCTTAGTATCATCGCTGAAAAAATCAAGGAGAGATGGCACGGTGCCCGCTGAGAGTCACCAGTTTGGTGCGGGGCATCGTGTTTTCAGGCCCTGCCGAAAGCGGGACCTCAAGGTGAAGTAAAGTGATCTCAGAGGTTCGATTTCCTGGTTTATAGTCCCGAGTTCCTCCCACTAGGCCAAGCTCTTACTACTTCTGGGACGTTTGCTATAGTAGGTTTGAGGTGGTTCAGGTGGCTGTCATTGAAAGTGTCATTCGAAGTATCGGGACACGTATCAGAACTCGAGTGGGTGATTTGTCTAGGAGTCCTTTGCAGTGGCCTCTGCCTGGGGTGCCGTGGTGCACCCCAGCGCTTTATGAGTTGTTATTAAGTGAGAGAATGAATGACACCACTTTGCAAAGTGTAGAGCGCTTCATCAACCCAAGGCATGCCTTTACTATATTTGTTATTTTTTTGTCAACTAAAGGACCCTTTCTTCTATTGTCCCCCCCCCCGCCCCCCGACCCCGGCTGCGTGAGGTGCACCCTTTGGTCAGCCGCTGAGGTTATTTCAGCCTCAGTTGCCTATTCACCCTGGCGCCTCGCCGTCCAGCAGGTGGCGGTAGGTCTCAATTTCCAGCTCCAGGCGGGCTTTGACGTCCAGCAGCCGCTGGTGGTCGTCGTTCTGGCGCTGGGTGTCCGCGCGCACCAGGAGCAGTTGCTCCTCCAGGCTGCCCAGGAGCTGTTGCATCTGGGACAGCTGGCCGCAGTAGTCGCCCTCGGTTTGGGCCAAAGAGTCCTCCAGGGATTTCTTCTGCACGTGGGAGAGAAATGGCACAGACATAACAATGGAGGCAATGAAAGGAGGAAGGCAGCCAGTGGCCTAACATAATTTGGAAGCAACGTTTTCTTTGGAAGTTGAAAGGATGCTGTGTCTTTTTGCGCTGTCCCTACCACGGCGAGCTGCGACTGGAGCTCGATCTGCAGGTTTTGAAAGGCACGTCTCAGATCCGTGATCTCGCTCTTGCTGCCCTGAAGCAGCTC
Source organism: Sturnira hondurensis (assembly GCF_014824575.4). Taxonomy (NCBI): domain Eukaryota; kingdom Metazoa; phylum Chordata; class Mammalia; order Chiroptera; family Phyllostomidae; genus Sturnira; species Sturnira hondurensis. The sequence goes on from NW_028094263.1 coordinate 5,529,037, forward strand.
AGTGTTGGCGCTGATCTCCTTCTCCAGCTCTCTGCTCTGACACGGAAAAGCGGGGCAGGGGACGTGAGTGAGGGCTGCCGTGACTGCACCTTTCTGCCAATGTATCAAATGAAGCCTCTTGTTTTTGTTAGTGGTACCTTTTCAACGAACCAGGCTTCTGCGTCATTACGGTTCTGCTCCGCGATGGCTTCGTACTGTGCCCTCATGCCGTTGAGGAGCCTGGCGAGGTCCACCCCGGGGGCAGCCTCCATTTCTACCCTGACCTGGCCGGGGCCGTCAGACCGGAAGCTTTGGAGATCCTGGGCACAGCAAGTGAGAGCAGGGGTCAGAGGCCCATCGTGACTTTTGTGGGCCTCAGTCGTTAGTTCAACATATTAAAACGTATTTGACCTAAACACTAATATTTTTATTTGCTTAATTATTATTATTTTTAACTTTATTTTTTCTTTTGATTTTAAAAGCACTCAAGACATTTTCCCGGGCCCCTGAACTTACCATGGGCCCTGGGTGCTGTGCCTGCCACACCCAGAGGATGGGTTCCCCTATGTCTCGGGGATTTAGGGCCTTCCTGTGGACCTGGCCTGGAAGCTGCGGCCCATTTGGGGGTTTCAGCTACAGCTGCCAGACTGAGGGCAGCAGACAGCCCCTGGGCTCGCACACTGTTTGTGTTCCTGTCGTGGATTTCCAGCAGATAGCTCTGTAGGAAGCCCTTTGGTAGAGTGGTGATTAATGTCCATTCTACACGCCAGGCTCTGACGGGCGCTGTGGCGTATCGGAGCCCCGTGTGCGAACCGCACTGGGCACAGCCAGTTTCTCGGCCGCATATAACATGTATTATTGGTAGACTTCTGACTTTAAAAGTACTGTATTAAACAAGAATCACTAGAGCAGGGTCATTAAAATTCGTATTGTCCTTACCTAATGATAAAATGACAAAATCAGAAACCGCCTTTAACCTGGTCACCTTTAACAGGAGCTTCCGTCAATGGATGCCTGGCCCAGCGGCTAACACAGCAATCACAACACACACACACACACACACACAGAAATTCGAAACAAGTGGCCATTTTAACAGCAAATAATGGATCCTCCCTATCTGTCCTAACTGCACATTTGTCCTGGCTGACCTCTTCGTGGTTCTTCTTCAGGAAGCCTAGCTCTTCTGCTCGGTGCTCGATCTGCGTCTCCAGGTCGGCTCTGGCCAGGGTCAGCTCGTCCAGGACCCTGCGCAGGCCGTTGGTGTCGGCCTCCACGCTCCGGCGCAGGGCCAGCTCGTTCTCGTACCTGAAAACCAAATGCAAAATGGTTTAGGGAATCAGCACACCCACCTGAGTAAGAAGACCGCTGCCACCTTCAGGGCTGATTTGTGCATGAACCTGTGTGACTATTTTAAGACGGCAGCATTGCAGCGTACGATTGCTTTTGCTGCTATAATTTTTCCCTTTTCTTTTTCACAGTAGTATACTGCTCAGTCAGAGAAGAGTGAAAACAATTACGAGGTAAGGACATTTTTCTCCCAGCGATGAACCCAAACAGCACTGCGCCCCAGGGAACAATGTCCCCTTTGGCTGGCTGTCCTGGTGTGAAGTTACAGGCCTTCTCTACGTGAAGTTCCAGACAGAACCCTAAAAGCAGTTGAAAATAAAATCATTAGTCTTTTTTTTTGCTTAACTTTAATTTAAAACATTAATACATCTTTAGTTACTTTTTATCAAGATTTTATAGGTTCAGGATCATCACCATGGCAACCTCCTCTGTGGAAATTTTGTGCAGCAAAATGGACACTAATATATTTTCCTTTATGTCTGCAGGGTGGAGTATGGGAGAGGAGGGGAGAGTGTAAAAATAAGTGCGTGGTTAATATTTTAGATGTATGTCATCAGGGAAAAAGATCATTTCATTTAACTCCTGGGCAAAAACATTATTAATTCATTTTGACATGTGGAAGGTTGGGGTTTAAGACAATGGTGGAATTACCACCTCCCATCACAAGTCAATACAAACTACAAACATGGTGATCATATGAATATACACATAACATAACATAGGAATATACATTTAAGCAACTTACACTTAAGGACGTGCAATGTGTGAGCTGTGTTTGAATTGAGTTACTTTCTGGAATGCCCAGTGAAATTGACCAAAACACTCCGTGTGTGGAGCGCGTGAACGGTGGAAGGTTTGAAACATTTGCCATCAAGGAAGGCAGGAAGACAGGGAATGAAAAGAAGTGGTGGGACATGTCAGTTTTTACGAACCTTTCTTGTATTCTACTCACTTAAGTCTAAAGTCTTCGGCAGCCAGCCTTGCGTTGTCAATCTGCAAGATGAGCTGGGCGTTTCCAATGCAGGCAAAAATGATCTGGCGAAGTCGGGGGAAGACACATAAAACGCGGCCCTAAAACGTCAGTATTACACAGACATATTTTTGACAGGAGAATTTTAGATGATGTTAAAATGCTGTTGTATTAAGAGTTTAAGGCAATTTAATTTTTTACAGAACCTATTTGTAGAATATTTAAAAATTAAGGAACATGTATTTCCTATAGAAAGAGAGTGGAAATAGAGTCGCTTTGTGGTAACTGATAGAGTGGAACCAAACACCTCGATATGAGAAATTGTTCCAAATGTAGCTGAACTGCAAAAATAGATCTAAGTTTTAGGTAATTATCACTGTAAAACATTGTAATAGCAAACAAAGAAGAATAAAACAGTTTCCAAAGCCCCTCCCAAAACCATATTCTTACCTTATTCCTGAGGTCTTCAATCAGTGGATAATACTGACTGTAATCACTCTGCGACCCGGGGTCTTCGGTCCCCGATCGCCGTGCTTCGTACCATTCTTGAATTTTATTTTCTAGCTCAGTGTTAGCCTCTTCTAGAGCGCGAACCTTGTCCAGGTAGGAGGCCAATCTATCATTAAGATTTTGCATGGTTTCCTTTTCTGATCCGGAAAGAAGGCCTCCCCCATTGCCAGAGAGAATGCCTAGAGAGCCACCCAGGCTCCCTCCAAATCCAATCTCCAGGCCTCCAAATCCCCCTCCCAGGCCTCCCCCATAAGCAGCACCCAGTCCGTCTGCAAAGGAACTTCCAGAGCCTCCACCAAAGCCACAGGTAGAACCAAACACGGGAGCAGCAGGAAAACCTCCCCCATAGCTGCCTCCCAAACTGGGGGCACGTCCCCCATAGCCACTTCCAACAGTGGAAGCGGACGTGCCCCTTGCTCCGCCCAGTATCCCACTCTGGGAAGACAGCTGCCTGGACAGCCCAGGGTTCTGCCCTGAGAGCGACATGGTGTTGCTGGAGAGACCCACAGCTGGGGAAGAACAACCCGAGGGGAAGCGGTGTCAGCCAGGCAGAAAGGTTACCCTTTTATAGATGATGAAGTGGGTGTTACAGTTGAAAAGTTCACTCTCTCCGTTCAAAAACCACTGCCCCGCCTTTTTTGACCAGCTCAACACCTACATGATTAATGCAGAGTGAAAATTCATGTGTGTAGAAATAATGGAATAATTGTGCCCCTTACATATTTGATATACAAAAAGAAAAAAGAAATCTGGGTGGAGAAGCGATAGGTTTTCACACAGAATTTTTCTTCTCCAAACCATTCTATTGCCTGTAGCCTCAGCATTTCCCAGGGTCTTATACACAGTAGGAAAGTAATGAGTGATTTTTGAATGCATAAGTTAACGAATACTTCTTTCTCAACCTTAAGCTTTTTCAAGTCCTTCAGTTGTATTTTCCGTTGATTTCCTGTAGAACACTCAGTGTGAACCATCCAGTTGGGACCCAGTCTGTCTCCTAGGGGGTATCATGGTAGAAGTAGTTGTGAAATGCAACCGGTGGAAGGAGAATAAATGCATTTTCCAGATTGATACTGGAACTTGAATTTTCAAGGATTTCTAAACCTTGTCATTAGGATGTTGCACCGTTTCTTCTTTTCTGATTCCAAAAGCAGGTCTCTTAAACATTGAACAATGCTATTTGGGGGTGGAATATTACAGTGTTTTCAGCTGCTCCTTCACATAAGAACCGGCCTTAGTGACCTCTGTGAAATCAGGGGCCTTGTCTGCTTGTTCCCTGGCACTGCCAGTTTCTCCCAATGCAGTTGGTTTGTGTGTAGTGCAATTGTGTCAGTGCTCACACCCTCAACCCTGTCTCCCAAAGAGCTGATCATCTTCCCCAACTCCAGCCTTTCTGAAGGTTCTTCCGTCCCGTGAATAGTCCTGAGTCAGAGCTGGCAAATCGGGGAGGTTACAGTGAGGCCCGGTCGAACCTCTGTAGGGAATACCCGTGGCCAATTCCGGCGAATGGAAGGACTATGCGACCCTTTTCATCATTTTCTCCGGGGCAGGAATGATGAACCTCAGGTGAAACCCAATTACAATGCAACTCCCAAAGAGCAAGCAAGTGGGGTTTCCAAATAAGGAGGTTTTAAGCAAGAGGTTGGCAGAAATGACATATTATCTCTCTCTCTCTTTTTTTTCTTAAAGATTTCATTTATTTTTAGAGAGAGGGCAAGGGAGGGAGAAAGAGAGAGAGAGAAACATCAATGTGTGGTTGCCTCTCATGTGTCCCCTACCAAGGACCTAGCCTGCAACCCAGGCATGTGCCCTGACTGGGAATCGAACCAGGGACCCTTTGGTTCCCAGGCCCGTGCTCAATCCACTGAGCTACACCAGCCAGGGCAGAAATGACATATTCTCATTTGCAATAGACAAATGTAGAAAGAATGAAGCAATCTAATGAAGACTCGGCTTGATGGAAGAGACCATAATCTGCTCATTTCTTGAGAGAATGAAAACTCATTATTCGGAAATGCCAGGGGCCTCAGTCTCATAATGGAGATTTTAACCAACGATTCTTTTAATGTATATTACAAGCATTTTGGCGGAGCTTGTCTTTGTTTGAATCATTCTCCTGTGTTCTAGACTCTGGGCCAGGTGACCCACAGGCATTAATTTTAACCTTCATGGCAACTACCTACGGTGGACACTTCCATCCCACCTTACGGATGAGCAGTGTGAGGGTCAGAATGTTAAGAAGGTAGCGAAGGTGGGGCTGAGGTTGGCAGTGCCTTCTGTGGGGGACACAACCCTGCTGCTGACAGTGAGAACAAAAAGGAGAGAGGGTCCCTCTGACTCCGCAGCTGTGAGACTGGGCGTCTGCCCTGCTCCTCAGCCACCCGCGTCGGCTCTTTTCCTTTACCCAAAAGCTTGCTCCTCGAATTTAATTTCTTAGGGTCGAGGCTGAGGCCCAGAGATCAATTCTCAGGGTTTATAAGAAATGGCGCCTTATGTGAAATCACGGAAACGCAGAGGCAGATGTGTTCTTACACATACGTTTGACACGTAGCTGCATCTCCAGAGATCTTACCAAGTATTAGTCAGACTTGTGCTCCCCACGCAGGAACTTGACACTACGGTTGTTAACCGTCAGGCACACACGAGCAGAGTGATTCCGTGTTACGGCCGTAGAAGTGAAAACAGGCTATCGCTTGCTTACAGAGTCAGAGGGAACGTGCCGAAGTCAGAATTGTCACTTAGTGACATGACCACGTAGTGCGGGAATATGGTTGAGTTCAGTTTGTGAACTTGGGACCAATTTTGTGTTGAAATGTGTACTTCCTAATGCTCATGCATGTATGTAAATTTAACTAATTTTGCTCAATATTTACGCATTGTGTTTACACAGTATACCTTTATGTTTCTGTACAGAGTATATGTTATCCTAGTCTGTAAATTTCTCAGGTAGGGACTATGCCCGATTTATTTGTTTTAATCCTGATGCATAGCCTACTGTGCGGCTAAACTTACCCGCGTGTTCCTGGAGTTGTTTCACTGGAAAGAACTTAATCCTTAATACGCCTGAATGTGTCATTTAAAATTTATTTCATTTGAAAATGACTCTGCTCTAATTTATTGGTGTTCTTTGACCAAGATTTGTTCTGACTGCAATTATAAATGGGGAGGAACTTCAGAAGTTGAAAAGAGAAATATTTCTTCTTCAATGACTATTGTTTTTGGGTGGAGAGGGCTATGTTAAATAACTAAGCCTTTATTCCGGAATACTGAGAAGTGAAAATAATGTTCTTTGACAGCTGTAAAAATGTGGGGAGGTGGGAATATATAAAGCAGAAACAATCTTGGCCTTGTTGGTAAGTGATTATGTAAGTGGGGGCAGAGAGGAAAATGACTAGAACCAGGGTGAACTGTTGAAAAGAATTAAGTCTCCACCTTTGTAGAGGTTAGGGAATTCTCAAAATGGAAGCAATTACTTATGTGGTATCTGTGAATCTTTAGATTTTTGTTAAGTGAGATGTGTGCTCATCTCCTCATGTCGGATTGGTTACTTGTCTGGTTTCTGATTGTAGAATTTTGCACCTGAGTGTGAGACAGACAGACCTTCCCCTTCCTGCGTTTCACTGGTCACATGGTCCATTCACCTTGTGCTTTTGCTTGGAATACATTTTAAGCTGCTGTGAGTGAGTGAAAGAACATAGGGTGACCGACGTTTTACGCTGTGCTTTTGAGATGAGGATGACCGAGGACCGCAGGGGCCACACCGAGGATGAGTTCTGGGACCTCAGAGTTCAAGGGTTCTCAAAAGCAGGGGAGAATTGTATGTGGTGAGAGAGAAGAAGAGAAAGATACAATAAAACACTGGTAAGGGGAATCTTAGAAGCGAGTCTAGGGGAGAGAAAACAGATGTTTGAAGGGAAATTTAAAAAAATCAAAATTACTTACTAGTGCTTTAACTTGGAAATGTTGTTTGAGGGTGTCGTCAGGTACCTGAGACGATCCCCAAGTGAGTAAGGGTGAGGGGAGAGGGTGTCCACTGGTCAAGGTTTGCTCTTATATAATTCCATGTTATTCTTCTCTGTAGACATTGTAAGGCTTTATGCAGAAGCAGTTCCCAAAGCCCAGAGAACGTAGTTCTGGCCATCCTCGCTTCACCTCAGGGATTCTCTCTGAGGGTGGTAACCTCACTTCTGTGCTGATGATTTCACACAAAGTCGTGAGGTGTATTAGTGATGATTTTAATGTGTGATAAAGAGACCTGCACTTACCGACTACACATCCTCTGGATCAGCATGCCTGTCCGAAATAGGATCGTGCTGTTCTTAGCTCATACAGGGGCACAGATACAAGGAGACTAACGCTCATGTCCACATGGTGACCACCTGTAGAGCAGGAGGCAGAGCCGTCTGGTTCCGCAGGTGTGCGTGATGTCACCTACTTTCATTCCAAGATTACTTGGAAGAAACTAGAGATAGACCAAAAGCAAGGATTGTCATTTTTATGATAGGAAATTGAGTTCAAGTAACAATTTGACCTCTTTTTAACAAAGCATCAGTACTGTCCTATGGCGACGGCTGTGCCTTGGGAATCACAAACCCTTCTCCTGTAGGGTGTATTGTTGGGCGGACTCACGGTCTCTGATGTTTGCATGGTGAAGTTTCAGCCTATTCTGGAATGTGTGCCGGTAGGTGCAAAAGAATTCACTTCTAAAAGTTCTTTAAAAGCAAGTAATTAAGTGGAGCGACTTGCAAGGAAATTAAGAAATAAGTAAGAGAAAAACCTCTTCACTTCTTTGAAAAGCAAAGGAATGAGAATGGGAAAAGAATGTTTTTCTGACAAAGCTGTGCTGAACCAAGCCTTGTGTGTGATGTTGGCTGTTCATCTGTCACAATTAGGTGTTGTAAGTATCTGGCCCGTATAAAAATGACAATTAGAAAACAACGAAACAGCTAAGGATAGGCACGCACTCGCTTCAAGTGTGACTCAGCAATTGTCACGGGACAGTTACTTAAAGGAGTACCAAGGTTTGATTTTTATATAATTCCACGTCATTCTTTTTAGATGTTGGAAGGTGTTGTGTACAGGTAATTCCCAAAGCCCAGAATGACTTTAGGTGAACAGCCCGAGGTTCGCTGTCTTGCTCCATTACCTGTTAGCCGTTAATTTGGGAAAGTACTTCATGTCCTCAACTACAACCCTCATTTGTCCTCATATGTAAATGGGAATGATATGATGAGGTCAAGTCGCACAAAATTGCTAATTCTGAAGGTCAAAAATGATTGCATATTGTCAAGTTCATGTGCTGCAACTAGACAGGTTCTACCTCGTGGCGTGTATTGTGCACATTAAATAAGAAATGGCTATAAAATGCCTGGCATTCTCTTTAGTTCATAGTAAGTGCTTAATAAATGGCAGATATCATTCTTAAGTGAATCAGATTATTATTTTTAATATAGTAATCACACTCAAAAATTTTATTTATTTGCAAACACATATCAAAACTTAAATCCAAACTATTCACTTACTAGAATACGGTGATAGAGGAAGAATTAGTTTTTCCTGTAAAAACTTGCAAGGCAGTTGTTGCTCACTGAAACGCAAAGAGGGGAGACTACAATACGCATGTTTTTGTATCCGGCCTCTTTCGTTTAGAGTAATGTTTCCAAGGTTCGTCCATGTTGCAGCGTGTGTGAGTACTTCATTCTTTTTTAGTGCCAAATAATATTCCATTGTATGAATATACCACATCTTGTTTATCTGTCCATCAGTTGATGGCCATTTGAGTTGTTTCCATTTCTGGGCCTCTACAAATACAGCTGCTATAAGCACTGTGTACAAAAGAACACCTTCATGATTCCATTTACATGAACTGTCCAGATTAGGCAAATCCGCAGAGAGAGGAAATGAATTAGTGGTTGTCAGGGGCTTGGAGGGTCTGGAGGGGTGGCTGCTAATGGGGTTTCTTTTGGGGACGATGAAATGCTCTAAAATGACCCGATGGTGATGGTCGTACAACCCTGGGAACATGCTAAAGGCCACTGAATTGTACACTTTCAGGGCATGTGAGTTATAACCCATTACAGCTGTTATAAAAAATAGTGAGAAACAACATAACATGATAGATGTTCACCGCATAGAAAAGAAAGAACCTGATGATTTATGCAGTTTATTATCACCAGGAGAAGCATTCTTCTTGGAGAAGGGTTTCACTAATTAATTTTGCTTCTAATCTATGCCCACTTCAAGCATAATATGCTTCTTTCTTATTCTGCTCAGCATTTATGATTGGAGTTTGACTTTTAAATTATTCAAAGAGCTGAAATGAGTTTTTTAAAAGGCAGGGGAGACAATGGAAAAAAAGAAGCTATCATTCAAAGCTGGCAGAATTGTACTGACGCTGACAATTTTATGAAATTAACTAAGAAATTGCCTTAATCAAGAATCCAGGAGCCCCAGAATGGAGATTTTGCAATTCAGAAACAGGGAAAATGAGAGAGAGAAAGAGATTTATTTGCACAGACTCCCTGCTCCATGAGTTTAGCTTAATTGAAATGTGCTGCCATTTTCAGGAGCATTAATGAATTGATATTAGGCATTAATGAATTGTAATTAATCTCTTTTGTGGTAAAGGTGGCAGTGATGATATCTGAAACATCTTAACGCTCATTGGATTTCATTTCTGCAGGAAATTTGCTGCTCCTTTGAGTAACGCGTTTATTTTCAATTACGGAGACTGATAAATGTCCCGCCCCCTACCATAGAAAGCATTAATGGTGCTTTCTGGTGGCGACCTTCTTGTAAGGAGCGAAAATTACAGCTACACTTCTTTCAAGACCTCAGCAGCACCTTCTCCCCGCAGGTGTTCACATCGTTTCCTCCATTTCTTTGACTTCAGATGACACGACCTTGCCATCCACTATTTCTTGCACAACCGTCGTAACCTTCCTGGCTTTCTTTACATCTGGAATTTAGATTTAAATAGAAAACGTCAATTCAGACACCGAACCCTGATGATGTATAGTATCCAACTTTTAGGTATCATTTTGTGGGTATGTCTTTCTTTAGAAAAAGTCTAACCCGTGATCTTTCTTAAATGATCTTAAATCCACTTTAAAATTAATGCCGAACATGTGCCACTCTCCGCAGAGTCACAGATTTTCTACTCTTCCCACCCCAAAGAGAAATATACAGTTGTGAATCCAGCAAAGTGGATCTTTTCGCCTTATTTTTCCTTTTCAGGATTTCATGTCCCAGCCCAACAATAGGGGCCAAGAAAACCACCCAGCACAGGGAGTGTGACAAATGTCCCACAGGGAAGCTTCCTTTACGCGACAGAGTCCCCGGGGTAGTACCTGCTCCCTTGGGAACTGATCTCCCTTTACTTTTCACCAGACGCAAGTAAGGAAGGGAAGCTCTTGAGGGGGATTCAGTCTTACGGGAAGTGTGTGAACACGAGAACACTCACCTAGTTTGTCCTGGATGCTTACTAGATGGTCGGTAGTTCTGTTATTTGTTGGTTTGTGTTTCAAAGAAAGGAAAAAGAAACAGAAAAAGGTGTTATTGCCATTTTGAAAATGAAGCAGTGACCTGCCTTTCTGTTTGTTTGGAAATGAATCCTGAGTGATGTGTGTTTTAATATATTTATATATTTATATATTTCCCCCTTTACTATGCTTGTTTCTTCTAATGTGAGTGTCTTACTTTTTAATTCAAAAAACACGGAGCTTCAAAACTGACCCACTTGACACACACTAGGAGTTTTTCTAATGAAAATGACAAAATATCAACGGAAGTTGGAATCTTGGGTTCTCTCGCTGACATTTCTGGGTGTGGTACTTGAGACAGTGGCTACTACAACACAGATGATTCTTAAGTTGGCTCCCGCAGACCCCTGCGGCCTCTTGTGCAGCGCATGACCTCTCAATGAGAATTTCAAGAAGTGACTGTGCTTTCAAGTATGTACTAATTATAGAAGTTAACATTAGAACAATCTCTATCATCTGTGTACCCATCCTCTAACTTTGTGTTACAACCCAGCCGGAAGTACCAAAGCCTGTATGCGGTATTTTTGTGGTGTGTGTGTACTGTTGGGCATATTTTTGTTTCATTTGTAGTGTTGCTGTGTGTGTGTGTAATTGATTTTGTGCTAGGGATTGCATGGATGCTTGGGAATGAGTGACAGGGTTTGATGTGTGGACATGAAAACAGCACAGTACGTAGTCATCGATGCATATCCCTTGATTCTAAGATCCTTACATCGTGTCTTCTCCTTCCAGGAGGCGGCGGTAAGTAGCAATTTCCTGCTCAAGCCGGGTCTTTACGTCCAGGAGATCGGTGTATTCTAAGCTCTGGCGCTCTGCTTCAGTCCGAATCTGCACCAGCTGGGCCTCTAAGGAGTTGAGCAGCCCCTGGATGGTGGCCAGCTGGCTTTGATAACGAGCATTGGTATCTTGCAGTGTCCACTCCAAAGATTCTTTCTACGAGCACAAGAAAAAGTGCATGTTTCTTACTTGAGGCCTTGATTTAAGAGGGCGCTCAATTGTAATATCCTCCGAGAGGAATTTGTGCAGCTAGTTACTGTGGGCACCATGCATGTTTCTAGTTTTATCTCTTACTGCTTTCCTCTGGGCAACCCCAGTCAGCCAGCTAGATTCACTAGCTCTTGGGAGGGGGGCTTGTTTGTTTTTAGCTTTGCACTCACTCTTCTCTTACTGTGTATTGTACTATCGTCCTCAGTATTTGCTTCCCTCCCTGCCATTCATGGGGCCTCTTTGCGTGGATTATTAGACTTCCTCAACTCCTTGAGGCCAGGCTGGGCCCTGGGACTTTCTTTGTCTAGTGAAATGCAAGGGAAACTAACAAATGCCTTTTCTGAGAGGTTAAGAGTGATCCACGGTCTGACTACTGCTCTTTTCTGAGTGCTACAGCACCAGCGAGAGCGCAGCCGGACCATGCCGGAGGCAGCGCTGTTGCCAGCCCCTGTGATTTGGGGGTTGTTACCGTGGCATCACTTGTCATGCCCTGGCTGATTTGCTCAGCCCAGAATGTCTTTACCCCTGTTCTCTAGCTTCAAGTTCAGCTTAAGTTTTCAGGTCCGGGGCAAGCGTCCCTTTCCCTCCGAGGTCTCCCACATCTACTTCTTCCTGTGCAGCCTCGCAGCGCATTTCCCCTTCCCTTGATCTCCTTCTGTCCTTCAAATATAATCAGTTGTTGGGCTTGTTTCCCTGCCAGCTCTGCAAGGGGAGGGGTTCATTTTTAGAGGTCTTGGCATTTTTAAAGTTCCTACCACAAGCACATAGTGAACACACGACCCTGGGAGCTGGGAGGCAGATGTGCTTTACCATACTGAGGTGGGACTGGAGGTCTATCTCCCAGTTCTGGTAGACATGTCTCAGCTCCTTGACTTGAACCCCAGCCGCTTTTAATTCTTGGGTGTCTACTGTGACTTGTTGCTGCAGAGATTCGATCTAAAATTCCAAAAAAGAAAAAAATAAATAGGAGAAAAAAAGGAAGGAAGGAAGGGAGGGAGGGGAAAGAAGGAAGGAGAGAAGGAGAAGAGTTACCTCTTTTCAGAGGACAGCTTCCACACATTTGCTTATCCTTTGGAATTATGCTATTACCTGTAACTCAAACTCTTCTTTGACCTTCTTAAGGTTCTCTTGGGCCAAGGCTTCATATTTCTTCCTCATTTCATCCATGATGACACCGAGATTCAGGCCTGGAGCAGCCTTTAGCTCCACGTTGACAGTTTTGCCCAGCTGTTTGCGTAGGCTCTCCACTTCCTATGAGAATGAAAATCCTGGTTGATTAAATAGTCTGAAATGTATCCTCAGAGGAGGCTGGGCATAAAAGTCATAATACATTTTATGGCTTCCTTCACTGGGAATGAATAAAAAAGGAAGAACATAATAATTTGGCAGGGTTTTTTTTTTTTTTTTATGGTGTGGGTATTCTTCTAAGTTATTTAACCCCAACAGGAGCCTTATAAAAAGTAGTTAGGGATAACATCATTATTGTTGTCATCTTCTTCACCATCACCACCCCCACCGCCATCAAATCTTCCTCCTCATCTTCCTTATTATTTTAGTCATTCTACCATTGCCAATACCACTTCTGAATATTTTCTTACCTCCTGATGTTCTTTTTTGAGGAGAAGCAGGTCTTTGTTCAGTCCTTCAATGTGTATCTCCAAGTCTGTTTTTTGCAGGGTTAGGTCATCAGCAACCTTGCTCAGGCTCTGGATGTCAGCCTCTGCTGCGACGCGCAGCCCCCTTTCAGCCTCGTACCTGTGAATTAAGTGATGAGCAGAGACCACTGAGTCCGTCCGAAGCCTTTACAGAGGAGACCATCTTCATGTAGTAAGATGGGTTTTTTATGTGGTATGGGAGGGTGTCAATTTCAACACATCATTGTTGTCCCTCTTTGTGCATTTCAAAAATGTTCATGGGACCCTAAGAATCAGATAATTTGCCTTGTAATCTTTGTAATTTGATTAAAAAAGCAAACTGAAATTGCTTTAAAAAGTTCCTAAATTCTAGGATATATTTAAACAGAATTTTTAAAAACTTTGCTTAATTACCGTGCTAGCAAATGCATTTTCATTATTGATTTTTAAAATGGTTGGTTAAATTTACTTAGTGAATATACATGATCCATTTATTTTTATTACTCTATAAACAGATGCATCCAAAGTATATTTTATTAAAAACTTACGTATTTTCTTCCACAATTTTATATATTCCTGTTTTTTATTAAAATAGTGAAATTTAAAAAAATAACACTGCCATAGGACACTCAGATATTCACTGGAATTAGTGACCTTTTACTGCTTTAACCGTCAGATCTGTTTTCTCAGTTCCTTTGTTTTGATCCCTTGTAGCAGTAAGAGGCCCCCCATTTAGAACATAGGGTACTTCTCAGTGCAGATGCAGGGTACGGGTTCAGGTGAGGAGGCCCTGGTGTAGAAGCAGTTTATGGAGAGCGACTCTGACCACACGCAGTGTGATGTGACTGCAGGGCTGCACAGTTTCACCCATCCAGTCACAGTCCTCGTCCGTGGGTCGGTCAGACTGTATTGTAGAACTGGCAAACCAGAAAGCACCAAGAGTCACCCCGGGACTTTGCTCCTGCATTTGTGGGCAGTTGAAGGGCTGTGGGTGACTCACTGCAGAATCACGAAGGTGGGCAAACAACTGTCTTTAGATGACAGAAGGCCCTTACTCGGGAGGGGAGATTTAAACAGCTTTGCTGTTATTCCCGAGGGCAGAGGAGGGCTCAGTCAGTGGGAAGGTAGATGCCAGGTTACGAAAAAAGAACGTTCTAGCCGCTAGAGCTCAACAGCAGGAACAGCAGTAGTTACTGGAGGTGTTCATGACACACCTGGGTGGCCGAATCTTAAGCCCGTGGAAGAGGGAAGCCCAGCTCTAAGTGCTGGGCTAGACCAGGTAGTTTCTAATGCCCCGTAAATGCTGAGATCTTGAAAATATTTAGTGGTAGCTCCTCTAAGCTGGGGTCACGAAGGTTGACTAAAAGAAATTCCGTTTGAGGAAGTTTCGCCAGGGTATTAGAGAACCTACTTCAGCCTGAAGTCCTCAGCGGCCAGTTTGCTGTTATCAATTTTCAGGATCCACTGAGCTTTCTGCAGCTGAGCCTCTTTAATCTGGAAAACATGTGAGAAAGAAGGACGTTTTCAACTGGATAGGAGTTTGAAACGATGGTGTGTATCCTCGGACACGATTACTGTTAGATCAAAGATGATACTCATGTCAGTAATTTCCACAGGAAAATAGAAAGGAGGAATAATGATACGGTTATTTAACATAATAGACTTGTAAAATGCAGCGGTGGTCCCAGAGTTGGTCAGCTTTCCTATGATTCCATCAGATATTTTATTTATTTTTTTAACTATTTATAATTCTTGCCCAAGGACATTTTTTCATTGCTGAAAGAGAGAGAGAGAGAGAGAGAGAGAGAGAGAGAGAGAGAGAGGGGGGCATGGGTGTGAGAGAGAAACATTGATTGGCTGTCTTCCAGTACGTGTGCTGACTGGGGATCAAACCCCCAACCTGGCTGTGTGCCCTGACTGGGAACTCAGCCCACGACCTTTCGGTCTATGGGATGATGCTCCAACCAAATGAGCCACACTGGCAAGGGCCCAGAGGAGATTTTAATTCAACTCCAGGCGTTATACCTCATTGAGTGCCATGCTTTTGATGTTGTTCTTGCTTAGAACATTCCTCTTAGCTCCTTTCACTTGGTGAACTCCTCCTCCTCTTTATCTTCGTCCACATCTCAGCTCACACATTCCTTGCTTCAAGCCTTCATGATTGTCTCAAAACAGAACTGGATGGGTGGACTGCCTGTGCCCCCACTGCCCCACACAGCCCTCCATATTAGCTTCTATCCTGTGGGGGGTAAGTGTTGCCTTTGCTCATGCCTGTTTCCCCCTAAATCACTTTGTGTTCACCGTTGTATTTCCCACTGCCCAGCATGGTGGCTGGCACCTGGTTACTAAATATTGGCTGATGAATGGACCCCGGTTAGTGGTGGGAGCTGTGCCATGCACTGGGGCTATCGGGATGGACAAGTCCCTGCTTCTAAGAAGCTGTGACCTAATGGGTGCATTCTCTCTAAGATGTGCACGGGTCAGAAGTCTGCCTGTAGGAAATGTTATAATGGCACGTCTCTTTCAATGGATCCTGTCCTGGAGAGAGCTTCCTTCCGTCAGACGCTCGGTCTGTCCAGCTACATGGAAGAGATGGCTGTGCCTGTGGATTTGGGATGATCCAGAGTAGATTTAGAAGCATGAAGCATGAGACAGGTAGGGGAAAAAGTTGGCTGATTTTGGATGTTTTTAGTGGGAGCCTGAGAAGGATGACCTGTTGGTAGAAAGGGTGATGTACATTAAAATTTTTTTTCTGAGAGAGAGGGGACAAGAGAAAGAGAGGGAGGGGATTGAGGGAAGAAGAGAGAGAGAGAGAGGGAGAGATAGATAGATAAGCAGAGAGAAAAACAGAAACACCAATTTATTGTTTCACTTATTTAAAATGCATTCATGGGTTGCGTCTTAGGTGTGTCCTGACCAGAGATGGAACCTGCAACCTGAGGGTATCAGGATGATGCTCTAACTAACTGAGCTACCTGGCCAGGGATGCAATGTAAACATCTTTGCCTCTCACATCTACATGCTTCCTGAAATTCCAAAGTGACTTCCTGTAGAATCTGAATCAAATCAGACTGATGTCTGATACAACACAAGAAAAAGAGACTTGCTGGTACATTGCCTTTGCTTCCAAGGAGAACAAAGGTTAAAATAGACAGGAAGAGGAAAGGGACACCTTTCTTGATCAGATAAGAATGTCCAAGCGGCACAGGTGCTCTGTGTCACATCGGAAATGTTCATTTAGGAGCAAAGTCTTCTTTTATTCCACACAACTGATAGCGCAGCGAACCCCACCCTTCTTAGATGATATGGTTCTGATCCGACTGCAATAAATTTGAATTGGGGCCATAGAACATTTTATTTCTGCAGAAGTGGTTTCTGCTGATGGTAATCAGATCACTCAGCAGGGCATTTAAAAATGCAGGTATCATTCAGACCTACACCTCTTCCCCCCTTCTCACCCCGAATCTCTTTGTGATCGAGTTCTATAATACAGTCTATTCTAATACGTGTATTATACCATTTACATAAATGAAAGGAGGAAACTCTCCCGATTGCCTGGGGTTTCAGAAGTTGATGGGAACTAGGTGAAACTAAGGAAGGTTTATATTATCACTTAAAAATTTTAGCTCTTTCAGAAAAAACAGGCTTACTATTTACTTAGCCTTAACCTTAGTAAACTATGACAAAAGCACAGATTATAAGATGGGAGGATAACATTTTTATATTGTATATATAATTAGATTTTTAAAAATTGAAACAATGTGATTTACAGCTGTCCTATTATGTAGTCAGGTATTCCAGCACTGAGGGCAGATGATAGAATACTGCACGGTTTTGACAGCTGGAGCATTTTAGCCTATTTGCTTGACAACATCCGTTTGCAAACCCGCACCCCGCCATGTACACACCCTCTCGATACATCGCCCAGCTACACTGTGGAGTACAAAACACGGGCATCATCTCTCACCTGAGCCTGAAGCTCTTCAATTTGTCTGTAGTACGCACTGTAGTCCCGGGCGGTGCTGGGCGCGTTCATTTCATACCACTGCTTGATCTGCATTTCAAGCGTGCGGTTGGCCTGTTCCAGGGACCGCACTTTCTCCAGGTAGCTTGCTAGGCGGTCATTGAGGTTTCTCATGGTCGTCTTCTCGTTGCCCAAAAGCAGGTCCCCTCTGTCAAGATCCGTGCCGTAGCTCACCATTTGTTTGGTGGTCGAGATGCGGGTGCCGTGGCCCCCGGCCCCTCCATGGACGCTGGGCGCAACCCCCAGGAGCCTGTTCCCTTTCCTGTACACGCTGCCTACAGAGGCCTGTGAGGAGGAGCTCAGGCTTCTCTGGAAGCTTCTGCGCGTGAAATCCATTGCGGGTTCTAGGAGGAGGCACCTGGAAGAACCGGGATGGGGCCGAGTCTGTCCCTCTGTGGGGAATGAACTGATCTTTTATAGCGTTGAGGGGACTCCTCCCCCGCTGACACCTCACCCCAGGTGTGAGGGCACAGTCCACCTTGCCTGGCTCTCTTTTTCCCTCCGTGCAGCTGTCTGGTCCATTCCATTCCGGAAATCACCACTTGGGGCTTTCCTTTTTTTCAACAGAGGTAACAGAAGGGACTAGGAAGGGGTGTTCTTTTAGCCCTTGAACTTTTTTTCACCGTAATGTACACATAAAGAATCTTTGCAATCTCCATGAATAATTTAGGCACACAAGAAGACAGATGAGGCTGCATAATAGTGAGTCACACTGGTGATAAAGAACAATTTTTTAAACTTTATTTTTTCTTTTTGGTGAGAACATTGAAGTTCTAGAGTCTCAGTAAAGTTCAATGACCTGATACAGTGTTGTCAGCGACAGTCACCGGGTTTTGCTCTAGACCCTCAGCCCACGTTCATCTTCCAGCTGAAGATTTGTACTTCTCTTTCCAGCCCCTCCCTGTCCCCCCCCCCCCAGCAGCCACTGGTGTGCTGCCTGTTTCCGTGAGTTTGACGGCTTCTCTTTCTTGTCATTGTCCTCTTCCTCCTCCTTCAGGTTCCACGTGTAAGGGACACCACCCCGTACTCGTCTTTCTCTGCCTGGTTTATTTCACTTAGTGTAATGCCCTGAGGGACATCCATCTTTTTGCAAATGGCAGGATTTACTTTTAATATAGATAGATAGATAGATATAGATATAGATATTATAGACACACACATAATACATCAACAAGACTGGACATGCCATAAGCAGATCTTACTATTTCTTAGAGAGCTGTAAATTACTTTGCAAATAGATGTTGCAGCTAAAACCTGCACTGAAGAACTTTTTATAAACACATGGCCTGTGTTCTTCTATATATGTGTATTCACAAAGTTAACTTTTTTGTTTTAATGGGGGAGAAGGAAGTTTGATGAAAGTCACTAGGAAGTTGTACTGTTTAAATTACACTCCTTTGGTTTCAGCTCAGAGCTTCATACACTAAGTCACGTGATCAAAGTATGTAGAAGCATTATTTAAATGAAGAGTTAGTTTTATAACTAGAAAGGAGTATAAGCACAGTTATTAAACATAATAATTTTGAAGTTCTGTTCTTTAGCATAATTCTTCCTTGTGTCTGGACCAATTACGTTTAAGTGAAAGAGTTAAAATTTCATTAGAATAGTTAAAATCATTTTGAATATTTTGGAGAAATAACTTTGTCTGTGTCTTATTCTACAATTTTTTTGACCTAGCATTTGCAGGTTTTTGAGATTTCAAATTTAAACTAAAGCACTATTTTACAGGGCTCAGTCATCCAATCTACTTATTCCTGGAGTAGAAAAATTCCTCTTGTGATGACTTCCACGTATTTATGTAAGGGCAGGAGAATACGATGTCTCCACCATCACACTGAGTTTTATGCTTTGGTAGATTTTTATATCTTATAATGGGATCACGGGAAATCAGGGTAGCATTTCATAGCAGTCCATTTCTCTGAATTACACTTGAGGACTAGATACAGACCCTGTTGACGCTCATTCATGTGTCAGTCGTGAATTTACAACCCCTGATGTCCAGGCTTTGGACGACTGCCTCTGTAACTAAATATTTATTAGGTCCCAACTTCCTAGTGAGTAATAGGAGGTGCACTTTTACCCCTGAGACTCTGCTGAGGGAGTTAATGATTAATGTTAAGTATTACAGTATTTTGGAGAGTTATTGTAAGTACTGTAGTTTTCAGAGGACTTGGAACTTTTTTTCTCCATGGTGGATAAGCTGTTGTAGCCCAGAGGTGATGCATGGAGAATTTGCAATCTCTTCTGGGGGAGAGGGTTGTCTTTCCCAGACATCTCAGTTAGAATATGTTGCTCTGCTTGGTTGAGAAGGATGGCATATAGGAATTGTGGGTGTTTGTAAGCACCGTGGTTCTTGATACCCGACTTAACACAAAATCAGAAAATATCATGGCCTCCGTGCTTGTGTACTTAGTGAAATAGTTACAAATGAAATGATGGGATGCCTTTGATGAGCTTCAAAATCATATGGTAGGGAGAGAGGAGGAGGGTAGAAGTACACGTGCAGGAAGTTTGGCCGTGACCGTTGAAGCCAGGAAAGGGGTACACGGGGGTGACACTAACTAGCCTGTGTTTGAGAATTTCTGTATTAGAACATTTTAGGGTCCCGATGCAGTAAACTTACATGATTGTGTTTTATACAGTTTACCTGACATTTTCAAGTTTTGATTTGTACTTATTTGATAATTCTGCCCCGCTACAATGAGTTGGTAGTTTTCTTGTCTCATAGTGGCTCAAACGTAGTAGGCACTTGGTATCCACTTTCCATATGAATAGCAAGTGAGTGAATGAATAAAAGCGCTGATGCCCAACTTCAAGGAAGGAAGAAGCATTTGTGGGGAGGTTCTCGATGCCCATGGCTGCTGTTTCTGACCGTGGTGTCGTGGTGTCGGGAAGGTGAAAGAGTCGCAATCCCGGGGTTGAGGGACGTGGAGTGTGGCAGGCTGGGTGTCCCTAGTGCCACTATCTCGAATGGTCCCAATGGAAGCAACTGAAGTACATTACCTATTTGCACAGCAGAGGAAAGCTGAATGGCTCGTTTCATACCTGGCAGCTGTGATACATTAAAAGGTTGGATGATATTAATTATTGAGGGGAATTTTCATCCTCTGATAGTGGTGTGTGAGTAGGCTCAATTCTTTGAAAAACAGTTTGACATCTCAGAAAGGTGAATATGTACGTACTTATCATCCAGTAATTCTATCCCTAGATATGTATTCCAGAAAACTCTTGAGTATGTTTATCTGAAGGCTACAACAATATTCATGGAAACAGTGTTCATAATGCTAACACACAGTAGCCCAAATATTCATCAACAGTACAATGAATAAATCTGTTGAGGTATAGTCATGCAGTGGAATGCTTTGCAGCAGTTTAAAATGGGTAAACTACATTTGTATATGGGTGAATCTTTAAAAAGCATAATATTCTGGTTTGGCTGAGTGGGTTGAGTACTGGCCGGTGAACTCAAAGGTCGCTGGTTCAATTCCCAGTCAGGGCACGTGGCTGGGTTGTGGGCCAGGTTCTCAGTTGGGGACGTGTGAGAGACAGCTGACCAATGTATCTCTTGTACGTTGATGTTTCTCTCCCTCTCTTCCTTCCTTCTCTTCTCTCTAAAAATAAAAAAAAGATAAAAAGTATAATGTTGAATAAAAGAAACAAGACACAAAAGAATCTATTCAGGAAAATTCAGTTGATCTAAAGTACAAAACCAGACTTCCGGCCAAGGTGGTGGTATAGGCAGCCAAGAAATCGAGTTGCATGAAAGTCTGACAACTACAGAATTAAAGAAACTACATCCATCCAGACTGGTAGGCGGGGCACAGACATGGAACAGGTCAGTCTCTCACCCACGTGTGGCAGATAAAAACTCCGAAGGGATATCTTGGGAATGAGGAGTCCCAGCCCCACACCAAGCCCCCCAGCCCAGGGTTCCAGTGCCAGACAGGTAAGTCCCCACAACTTCTGGCTGCAAAAACCAGCAGGGATTGAGCTGATGGAAGAAACTGCTGGAGCCCCAAGCAGTTCCTCTTAAAGAACCCGCACACGGACTCACCTACTCAGACTCACTCCCTCTGGGATCTGAAGCCAGGCAGGCAGCTTGAGGGGCCCCAGTGGTGTGCAGAGGGAGGCTGAGGTGCTTGTCACCGAGGCATGCAGAGCCATTGTCTGTTTTCTGGTCCTCACCCCCCAGGCCAGCAGCCTGGTGCAGTATTTAAGATTCCGTCAACCTGGCCAACAGTTTGACCTGCCTTGGAGATCTCCAGAGACTCTGCCCCACCCAACTTCTGGGCCCACTCACACTGCTTTTCCATAGGAGTGGCTCCTGCTTCACAACTTCCTACATCCTCTCAAACAAGCAGCAGCTGGCCCCAGCAAGCACCAGGCTGGAAACTAGCAGCCAAGATTCACAGCTTGGCTTTGCCTAGAAATCTCCGAGTCCAGCACAAGTAGCTGCCGTCTCAGATTGCTTTATAACTCTGGCAGGGTGGCCTGGCCAAAACACAGGTGGGGGCTGACCTTGACCTACACCACCCAGGAAACCCCAGGGCCAGCACGCCCAGTGGACAGTTACAGACCTCACCGGAGCACCACCACCCTGCCACCACACAGCTGATCCACCATGGAGGACAGAGGTCTGTGGTAAGTGGTCAAAGCCAGTCCTTGCAGCTGACTGGCCTGGGTAAAAATCCCGCCTATTGATCTGCCAACAGCAGCCAAGGCTCAACTGCAAGAAGAGGGTGTACTCAGCCCACATGGAGGGTGCACCTTGAGTACCCAGCTTAGGTGATGGGGGAGGCTGTGCCACTGGGTCCTACAGGACTCCTACTGCCTCAGGCCACACTACCAAGGCATGAAGTCAAAGCAGCTTCACTAATACATAGAAACGAACACAGGGAGGCTGCCAAAACAAGGAGACAAAGAACTATGGCCCACATGAAAGGACAGATCAAAACTCCAGAAAAAGAACTGAAAAGAATGGAGGTACACAATCTATCAGGTCAGAATTCAAAATACTGGTGATAAGGACGCTCAAGGAACTTGGTGAGGACCGCAGCAGCTTAAAAAGATCCAGTCAGAAATGAAGGATACACTAATTGAAATAAAGAATAAACTACAGGGAAACAACAGTAGAGTAGATGAAGCTGAGAATCAAATCAATGATTTGGAACACAGGAAGCAGAAAACAATCAATTAGAACAAGAAGAAAAGGGAATCCAGAAAAAACAAGGATAATGTAAAGGGCCCGAGGGACAACTTTAAGCAATCCCACATTTGTTTCATAGGGGTCCCGGAAGGAGAAGAGAAAGAGCAGGAAATTGGAAATCTATTGGCAAAAAATAATGAAAGGGAACTTCCTAATTTGGTGAAGGAAATAGACATGCAAGTCCAGGAAGCACAGAGAGTCCCAAACAAGATGGACACAGAAGCCCCCTCCCATCCCAAGTTACATTATAATTAAAACACAAAGGTTGAAGATAATGAGATGGGAGGGGGGTGTGGGAGAATGGGTGAGAGGTGAGGGGATTGAGAAGTACAAATATGTAATTACAGAATACCCATGGGGATATAAAGTACGGTATGGGAAACGGAGCAGCCAAAGAACTTACACGTGTGACCCATGGACATGGACAAGGGTGGAGGAATGGCCTGAAGGAGTGGGGGGTTCTGGTGGAGGGGAGCAAAGGGGAGAAATCAGGACAGCTGTAATAGCATAATCAATAAACTACAATAAAAAATAAAGTATAAAACCAGACAAGACTAAGTCATGTGTGAGTAGGGGTATAAAGAAGATAGTGCGGTGGAAGCCAGCAGAGGTCACCAGGCCCTCCTGTAGCTGGAGGCACAGCCCTTTGCAAGTCCTCTCAGGGTCCAAGGGGCGTCTGGGTCACTTCCAGTTTTTGAGGCTCTTGATATATTAAACAAGTGGAAAAACCCAAAATAGGGCAACCCAAATTATCCATGTTCAAAGTGTTTTTATTGCCTATACATCACCACATTCAACAAAAGTACCAATAGAGTAGGTGTGTACCCATCACAGGATTTATAAAAAATAATAACATAGGTCACTGTAGACTTTGGCTCAGTGCCAGGATGCCATTTTGGCTGATGGGATGAATATTTTCTTCCAGTCCTGGACGTGACTACTGAAATCAGATTATCTATGCATTTGAGTTTAATGTCCAAGGTCTCTTCCTGGGAAGGTTGGCACACTGTATGGCCCCTCCTCTTCCCTGCAGGTGGCCCTGGATCATTTCAGAAAAGTTTGAGGTTGTACCAAGGACAACAAGTGTGTACTTCATTCATATCAAGTTGACTAAGAGAGAGCCCAACCAAATTCCTCCCAAAACACAGGGAACATTCGTCCCCAAGACAAATGCTAGCTCCTGTCCTTAAAAATCACGGCTAAGAAGTCATTGACAGCTCGGCTCCTGCTTCAAGCTGTCAGCAGTTTGTGAATGTGACGGTCCACTCTCAACACACCTGCCTGCAAATGCAGATCTGACTATTCGACCTCTGAGAAACTTGTGACACTTAGTGGTCAAGTCCAACACATGGCCCTCCAAGACCTAGCCCCCACCCACCTTTCCAGAGTTCAGAAATGCCTCCACCTCTATACTGATGTCCCTCCATTCTGAGCCTTCGCACGTGCTGTCCCCTTCTCTTCTGGGTGTCATTTCTTCCACAAGGCCATCCCTGTCCTCCCAAATTTTCTCCTTTCCACGATGACCAATCGTCTGGGTTTGCTTGAGACTGAGAAGCTTTCTGGGGTGAGAGACATTCAGTGCTCAAGCCAGCGCAGACTCAGGCAAGCGGGGACACTCGGCCACCCTGTTCCTCTCTCCCGCACACTTCTCCCTCTCGGTCGGCCTGTGCCTGCCTTTTGGTCCTGATTCCTCTGCAGAATGAGATAAGAATGAGCCCTGGAGCACTGACTTGGGTCACTGGGCAGCGATGGTGGTGCCCTTTATGACGTGTGGGGACGGGGGAGCCCTGGGGCAGGGCCAGGAGAGGGCCAGGGGCCAGGATTGGTACAAAGGGGTACAGGCATGCTGTTTGTGGGCGTGCTGAATTTGCGGTGCCTGCATTCCAAGATCCAGTGTAGACAGCCTGTTCATGACTGATGACCCTTCTGGTCTGGAGAGAACTGGGCTCGAGGTGTGTAATAAAATATAGGAGAGGCTGCCTGCGGCCATGTTAGTTGTGGCGTTGTCCCTCGTCCTTAAGTTACCTTGTGTACTCTGGTTTACTTGGGGTATTTCTGAACTCCAGAGTCAGGCCTCTGCACGGACAGACCACAAGCGCCTGGGACAGGCAGAGGTTTTCTCCTCCTCCAGGCTGCCCTGCTGCTTCGCCACGGTGCGACGGCCTGAGAATGCAGTGTTTTTGGTGCTCGAGTGCAATTTGTTAAAGACCCAGAAAATCTTCACTAGATTTAGTTAACTAAATGGTAATAGCTGATTAGCGCTGAACGTTTTGGATTATAATCGAAGGGAAGATGTTACCAGTGATTCCGTTTTAGACTTTTGTGATATTCGAACGACCCAAATTTAGTGTTTTGGAAACAAGTGCAAGTTGCAGTTTCTCACCATATGTTTTTTTTCATGGCGCTTACTTTTAAATGCAAAGAACCGTGGGCTCTCCTACCTGGTGGAGACCTTGAAAATCGCTCAGACCATCCTTCTCACTTTATAGACAAGAAAGCTGAGGAGTTCGTAGGCTGAGTGACTGCTTCTAGTGACAAAACACATACAGAAAGTTGAGTTTAATCAACGCGCTGTTTGCTCTCTACCTTGATTTCAAGTAAATTCGCCGGACCCAGGTAAGCTGTCCTGCAGACACAACCCTGATGTGTCAATAACACGTTCGCCAATGAAATTGCTGCTTGCAAGGCTGATATAAGGCATGTGTGCCACCCATTCTGGTTTCCACCCTGGGGCTAGAGACTTGCTCCTTCAACATCGTCCTTTATTTGCTCCTCACGGCACAACATTGAAACAGATGCCGGGCCCAGTGTATGCGGATGTTCCAAGCCAGGTGAAGAGATGAATTATTAATTAGCCATTCAGAACGCGAACGGCAGATGTGTTCACATTTCAGCTCGGTTGGGTGTTATGTTGTTACTTTTTAATGTGCACACGTTTAAGTGAAAAGAACTATACAAAACAGAATATTGATTAGAAGAGGACCTCTAGATGCTTGAGAGAGAGAGAGAGAGAGAGAGAGAACAAGGGGGAGAGATTGGGAGAGAATAAGCTTTTCCTAATGTTGGATTTTAGAAGAAGCCCTTGTAAACAAGTGTATTAGCACCTTCTGAACCAGGCAGTTGGCAAAGCATGAAATGCAGCTTTGACATCCAGCTTTTAAAAGTAGAAAAATAGCCAGGCAGGCGAGTCATATCTTTTATTTCTCAACAAGTATTTGTTGAGTGTTTGCATTCAACAGAAAGGGTGGCCAGACACCGTTTGCAAGGAGGGTATGGTCTAGGAGAGGAAACACCGACCCGGATTTTAGTTGTAGTTTTCACGTGTGTGGATGCGGAGTGTGGGGTGTGAGAGCAGGACTCCGAGACCCAGGGGATCCTGAAGGCAAAGGACTGAGTGCATGAAGTTGGTCTGCAGGGATTCAGGTCACGCATTAGTTGTGGAGTTGGGGCGCTGGCACACGAGATAGCAAATCCTCAAATAGTCCTGCTTGGGCACCAGAAGGTCAGGAGGAAACAGCCCTGCAGCGAGAAGCCCGTTTAACCTGATTGAGAAAAGTGAAGGCAGAGAACCCCTGTCATCGGAACAAGTGACAATAACCATTGCGGATCGTATAGCTTTTTGCGGTCTTGCATTTTCCGTGCAAAATGTTTCTGTGATGTTTCCCAACCTTACAACAGGGCTTCCCACCTTTCTGGGGACTTACCAGGTGCCAGTGGAAACTTGGTTTATTGATACTTTTCAAGAATGAATTGCTGCTCTTTGACTCTCACAGCGCACCCAGTATTTCTGACGCCTTGGGTCCCACAAGGGCCTCTTTGTGTGGTGTTTTCTGTTTTTTTTTAAGCAGTGGAAAGGTAGAGAAAGCCTGGAGCAGTTTCTTATGTGCTGACACATATGTTGAGGGATAGTTAATAATTGCTGCCCAGAGCAAAATATAACAGGATTTCCTGGGCAAGCCTTATCTTGATGGAGTGGGCAGGTTGATGGCTGCACACTCTCTCTCAAAATAAACGCATCTCTGCAAAACGAGCTGTCAGAAGGACCACGGGTTGGGAAGCCTGGTGTAATTAAGGAGCGATATGTTGGTTCCGAGCAGCTGACGTTACTGTTGACACACGATGGTTCCGGGCGATTTGATCCGTACCAATAATTCATTTAGTCTTCTGCCACAGCACTCGTGTGGTTCCTCAGTCGTCTGAGGCTTTGTGACAGGTTTACCTGGTGGCTTTTACTGTGGTGTATGTCCAGTCACCAGTATGTTTATTGAACATAGTAAGTATTAGGTATGACATTTGACATTTGGCGGGAGTTCCGGTTCTCTGACTCAGGCCCCCTCAGCCCCGCAAATCGCCCGGACATGGCGCCTCGGCGTTGTCAAAGTGGAAAAACTGCAGCTGTAGAACAGGCCCCAGAAGCAACGATCAGTTCGTTGCAGAGTAAAGCTGGGAGCCCCTTTAGCTGGCCTGTGACCCTCTCGTGTTAAAACCATGACCTTAAACAGCGCTGTCTCCGTCAGTACGATTACCGTGTCTCTGTCGTTTTGTGTCTTAGTATTTTGGGAGTTTCATCCGACATTTTTAGTGTGGAAACTTGAGTAAAATCTGTTCTGGTAGAACTGCAAGAAAGCTTTTAAGGACTTTGTTCTTTCTACTGTTCTGTTAAAATGGGCTTAGCAAGTAGTTCGCATAGTATTTGAAAGCTTTGTTATTTTAAAATGGTACCAAGGTACACACGTAGGTGATAATCCCTGAAGTAAAAGCCATCATACAATCTTTCTTTTGGGATAAACCAGCTGTTTTGATGAGGAAAGAATAGAGTCACTAGGAAATAAAATGACTTCAAGCCTGAAACTGACTCAGAAACTGAGTCTGTGTTTCAAATACTATTTCAATATTTGTGCCTTCGCCATAAACAATTCATGGTGAACTGATGGTGAATGATTCTTCCACCTCTTCTTCTGAGCCCATCTGCCCATGTGCTACTCTGGGACGCTCCATGTTATAATGAAATCCAGCGTATGTTCATACCTACACATTTGTGTACAGTCTGCGTGTATGTGGAGATACACGTGTTCCCAACATTCAGGTACAAAGGAAATGTCGGATCTGCATGATCCCTGAATAGGAGGGGAAAAGGGACATTTTTTCCTATTTTCTTATTAATTGAGAAATAGTATATTTAAAAATAGAGCAGAAAAAGAATTAAAGGATGTCTGGGTCCTGGTGTGGATATTAAACGGCACCCTTTGCCAAAACCGTCCAACACCACTTTTTCCTCCCCACTGCACCGATGGCGCTGCGCATGTGGCCAGTGTCACAGACACCGAAGCTGGAACGCACGGACTCTGGAGCTCTGGGTTCAAATTCTGTCTCTGCTGCGAGCTTGCTGTGTGAATGAGGGCAAGGCCCGGAACCTCTCTGAGCCTCAATCTACTCATATGTAAAGTGGAGGATGGCGACCATGCCCAGCCGGCATAGCATTGCTTTTGGGGGTTAATGGAATGATGTGTTTGAAGTGCTCAGCCCAACACTACACGCTAGGAAGCGCTCACAGTTGTAGCCACTGGTGGCAAAAGTGGTCCCAGTGGAAGTGCACTAATGGTCAACTTGGTGACGGTGACAAGAACAGGGTCACCTCCATTTACCATTCACTGTGCACCAGGCTAGTAGCCTTGTGCCATTGGCTAGCACTCGATGAGCTGAGGGACCATCTTCTGGGCGGAAATGTCACTGAGAGAGCAGGTGGTAACTTGGGACTTCATACTATGACCCAGCAATGTTGTAAGTGGGGGCAGGCATTCATGGGTTACGTCAATATTAGGCTTTGTGCTGGGCACTGAGGATAGAAGGATGTGTAAGACATGGCACTGTTCCCAAGTCTATTCCATGCCCACGTGTGCATGTGTCTGTGTACGTGTGTGTGTGTGTGTGTGTGTGTTCTGAGGGGAGGGAGCCAGAGAAGCAAACCTGGTGTGGTGAGAGCTTCGGGGATGGACTCAGCTACCAAGTTGTTCCCTCCCCAGGTCTCATGCTCCCTCACCAAGGAGGTTCCAGTCGGATGGAGAGGATGGATCTGTGAGGCTCCAGCCAAGCTGCTAAAATGGTGCTGTCCACTAGTGAGCTGTATAGGCAACCTAAGTTTTCTAGGAGCCACATTTAAGGAAAGAAACCCAGGTAAAATCAACTTTAATAATATATTTTACTCCAGCCGGTGTATCCACAACATAAAATCAATATAAATTATTGAGCTATTTCATCTTTATTGTTATTTTTGGACTGTCTTGGCAAGGTGGGGTGCATTTCCCACTCACAGCATGTGGACAGGCTGCATTACCCCATAGGTGCACGAGGTTAGCGGCCACCTGAGTGGGAAGGGCAGTCCTAACGCTCAGCTTCTCAAAGCCTGGTCCTCAGTCTCAGGGTGAGTGTCCCCTGGGCCCCACACCCACCTCCTGAACGGAATCTGCATGCTAACAAGGTCCCTGGCGAATCATTGAGGTTCGCTGCCTATGGGCTTGTTATCCGGGATTGCACACCCTGTCCTCCCGTCCTGTTTCTTATCAGGGACCAGGTGGGCCATTTCATCGTAATCCGAGCAAAGGCAAAGTTTTCAGTTTCATGCTGGTTGGACTCGGTGGTGTCCAGTTAGGTTTCTCTTAATCAGAAAGTCAAGATATTTTGGCAAAGAACAAAAGTAAGGCAGGCAAAAGATGAGAGGGGTATATTTGTTTACATCACCGATGTATTGAATGACACCCCCATTCTCATCGTTGCTATTCTTTTCTGATGTACATTTGGAGAGGGAGGATGGTGGGTAAAGAGTGAGGGGGTCTGGTTAGTTTCCTCATTCACAGATTTCTCCTCCTCGGAGTTTCTCTCCCACGGCTGGGGTCATGGGCACATGGCCCGAGAAGGACCGGGCCCTTGGTTTAATGCTTTGTTGTCCTAATGTTGAAATTCGCAATAATTCTGAACGAGAGGTCCTGCACTTTCATTTTGCACGGGGCCTTGCAAATCACGCAGCTAGCTGCTGCCCTCCCTAAGGGCGACGTTTATCTGCAGCTGTAGGAGAGTCCGGGGGGTTGGGTCAGCTCTGGGAGGAGCATATGCTCCTTTTTACTCTCCTATCACCACCATCTTTTTACAGCCTAAGAAATAAAAGAGAGATAACCCAGGCCTTCCGGGAAAGGGGGGTTTGGGCTCAATAATGCGTTAGATAATGGTGTTCTCCAGCCAGATGTCGAATAAGGCTGAGTGCTGTCACTATGCAATAATACACCACCCACCAGAGGGCAAAGAGCGAGTCGGAGAGTTTAAATAGCACCCCCACCCCCCCGGTTTATTGTCTGCACTGTCGGAACAGAGTCGGACACATCCTGGCCGTGCACTGGGCCCTTTCATGTTGGAAGTTCCATGCGGGTGAAAGTTAAAAAGTTAACTTGCTTCTATTTTGTCAAGAGTTTGAATATTGCTAGTTTGAGTACTGAGACCCCAAATCAAATGCTTTGAATCCACTCAAAACTTGGAGACCTAGGAAAATTGTTTAATTTTAATGCCAATCTAGTTGGTACAACGTGTGATGTCTCAGTCTCAAAGTTTGGTCCGTGGACCAGAAGGATTGACATCATGTGGGAACTGGCTAGACACGCAGCTCTTGGGCCCCACCCCAGGCCGGCGTAAGAATCTGTGTTTTCACACGATCCGCCTGTGTTTTGTGTGCCTATTAAAGTTTGAAGGGCGTTGTGACCACATGCTCAGCATCTGGTTAGCTTGGTTGGGGTGGCGGCGTCAGGACAGCTAACCTGTTCATAGCTGTGTCCACGCAGGGCCTGAGGCCTCTGGGAGAGCTATGGGAAAGCCGTAACTGAAGAAATAGTTAACGGATTTTGGAGAGGAAGGTTCAGGAGCACGGGGACTGGGGCCTGCTGTTACTCAGTGTGAGCCCTGTAGGATATTTAGCATTCCATTCATTCACGTACTTATTCATTCACAAATCTAAATATTGTAAGTGTGTGCTAGGCCCTCTGTAGGCACTGGAGATACGGTGGTGAAAAAACAACAAAGCCTCTTCCCTCACGGCATTTGGACCAGAGTAGGGGGCGGTGGGGCGGTGGGGGGGGGGGGTTCGGTAAAGGGAGCATGTCAGAGGATGGGCCACCCAGTGGAGACAAATGAAGGAGCCTGAGGTTGGGTGGGGTTGGGAGGGTGCACTTGTATGCAGAGTGACTAAGACTGGCCTCCCTGTGATATCTGAATGATAACAGGAAGTTGCGGGGGAGCAGCGGGGGGAGCGGTGTAGAAATCTGGGGTGGGGAACCTTCCAGGTGCAAAGGTCCCGAGTGTGAGTGTGGGCGGGGCAGTGAGCAGATGGCATTGTCCTCCCAGGACTCGGCCTCCACTCCGGGCAACTCAGGACGCTCATCTCCGCCGTCTTTATAGACCACACAGTGTAAATACTGATTTTACAGGAACGGAACAGAGGACACATTTTTTCGAATGCATATTTTTCTTTGCAATTATTTGAGAGGGTAGAGTAGTATCAGTGGTATCACGCACACGCAATTTGGAACGCAAAGAACTCAAAATGAAAGCTAAAGAAGACATCGGTGATGATTGAGAGCGAGGCACTCAGGAACCGGCGTCGCCTTCGTTCACGCACCCACCCAGTCCACCCGTCCTTTCACTCGCCCATCTGACTGTTGGGAAGTCTGAGGGCCTAGTGTTGTCTCAGTAAGACGGTGGGTGAGCCCGTTCTCCCTGGGAGGGTTCACAGCCCAGACGGAGAGCCTGGCTTGGGGTTCGCAGGCGGCGCTGCGGAGGCACCTGGCGGAAGTGGGGGCGCAGGTGGCGGCTGGAACAGGCAGCGCGAATACGGCGCAGCAGATGCCGTCTGGCAGACACAGTGTGCTCATCGCAACATGTTGTTACTCGGAGCTTCCTCCGAAAAACGCCTTTCAAGCTATTCACAGCCTTTGTCTTTATTCCGTGGTTACCAGAAAGTTTTTGATACCCAATTGAGTTTGTGGACACATCGGCCATGTCACAGAGGCACACGGGATGATGCTAGAGCGCCACCCACAGAGACGCTTTCATCGTGAATGAATAGGGGTCTCTCGTTAATGGGGTTTATATGGTTCCATTTTCTCAGCTCCCAGTCAACCCTGACTGGGCGGATAAAACCAAATTTCTGCACCTTGGAGTTTGGTCACCAGGCCTTCGTCAACAGTGGTTTGCCGAATGAGTAGGTGTGTAAGGCACGGTGGCTCCTCTGGAAACATTCGTCTGCCCTGCCCACGAAACACAGGCGTCCAAGTCGGGCACCTGCTGACACAGGGGACATGGAATGGTGCGTCACAGGAAACAGGCTGTCAGAAGAAGGGGTTAACGCAATGCAAACTTCTACACAGGGCCGCAGAGGGCTCTCAGGTGAGGAAGGTAGGACTCGGGGTCTCCTGTAGTGAGCGCCCAGGTGGCACCGCCTCTGAGTGATTGAGCGAGTGAATGGATGGATGAAGGAGGGGTCCAGGTGACCCGTTTTAAAGAGAAAGAAATGTCTTTGTATTTTCCTCAAAAACACTTCCAGTTATTCTGATGTCTACTACCAGTTAAAATGTATTTTGCTGTGTCTCCTAATCTAAATAAGGAAATTGATTCACGCTTCTGTAGGCAATGAACATAAAAAAATCATTTCCTGTCAGCTTCGCCCTGGGAAAGAGACAGACCCTGGAGTCAGAAATGCAGGCTTTGACTGATGGCGTCACTGTGACCAAGTTCATGAAGTCTTCAGGAAAGAGTGTTATGCAAGATAAAATCAATCATTGCGGTTCTAAATTATTAAGATTCCATTTTTTTTTGACTTTTAAAAACTGTGAGTTTACCTCTTGCTCCCTCTGCTGGGTGGTTGGCTTTGGTCTGACAACGAATACTTGGATATTGCCTAGCTGTAGGCGTTCCTTTTTTCTTGTGTTTGTACTTAACCCTCCCAGATTATACTGAATTGTAATCAGACTTTAGAGAAACCCTTCAACTCCAGGCTTTCACCCCAAAGACCCCCCTGTCTCGGGGGGTAGGACCTGACATTGTAAGTGAAGTGCACAGTTCAGGCTTCCACTGCCTTTGGCGTTTGTGTCCTGCAGGATGGCATCGGCGTTTTCCAATCGGAGAAATCAGGAACCACGATTCGCTGTTTTTAACCTGGGGGCTGTGGCCTTACATCATCACAGATGTTTTAAGATATGTGTCAAACTACTCTAGCCAGAGTGTAGGCATCCACACCTTCTCCTGACTTGACCCTTCGGGTAAGTTTATTTAGAATTTGCCTTCAAGGTCCTGCCAGGTTTTTCTGCGACTGTTGTGTCACTGAGTTGCTGTCCTATCCTCCTTCTTTCGTTGTTGTTTTCCTTCAAAGTCTTCCTATGGTAACACTTGTGGTTTTCATGGCCCTCGCAGCTGACACTCCCGAGAAATGGGCCCCCGGGAGTGCTTATTCCTTAGGCCGCTGCGGTCAGTTTTGTTGCAGAAGTCAGATGCAGTACAAGTCTAGGTGTTAACTGGATGGCATCCAGAGCGCTTCGATGTTCTGCTTCCCTGGTCCTCTCACTTTTGAATCAGAGGTCCCTGTCCTCTGGCACGCGGTCCCTGACAAGGCCTGTGTCTGGCCCGGCCCCAGCCCCTGCCGCCCGGGCTCTAAGCGCATTCGGCCACTGCGGTCCCACAGGCACAGTCAGAGGGCACTTCACTCTGCCCCTCGGCAAACGTGTCTCTTCTGTGAAACGTCAGAGACCAGGGTGATGGTGGGGTCATGATTTTAAAATCTCCCCTTGCCAGCCCCAGCAGGTGTGGCTCAATCAGTTGGAGCGTCGACCCGTAAACTGGAAGGTCATGGGTTTGGTCCCCAGCCAGGGCACACACCTAGGTTGTGGGTTTGGTCCCTGTTCAGGTAAAATGAGGAATTAAATTTTTTGTTCATTGGCAAGGGAATCTGTGTTCCATTAGTGGTTGTAGAAGATTGAATGTAGTTTTATTTTTGTTTTTAGTAGGCGGTCAGGCATAGGGAGAGTAGGGAAAACCTGGTGATTTCACTTAGGTGGTCGTTCTTTGCTGCCACACACGTTATATAAACTACGTGCTGCGATTCTAAGGTGCTACCATGCCTTGGGCATGAGGTGGGAATGTGTGATACTTTATTTCTTCACAAGGCTCTGTTGATCCTCCTCCAACCAGAGCCCCATGAGAAAAAAATACTGAGTTCGAGTGCTCAAGTTGCCCATTTTGGGCAGCAGGGGGCGCACGTTCTCTTCATATGTAATAAGGGCTCCTTCACTTTGGGTGGTGGGCACTCAATGCAATATACAGATCATTTATCATAGGAATCCACACATGAAACCTATATACTCTTATTAGCCACTGTCACCCCAGTACATTTAATAGAAAAAAGAAGCCCAAGTCTGTGAGTCTCGGTTACCATCCTTCCTACTCGGTGCGAGTTGGCGTTTTGCAAAGGAGGGTGTTACTTCTTGGTGAGCATAGGTGGCCAGCATCTTGAAAAGCATTTGGGAAACTCCACAATTTTAAAAGTAAGAAGCAAAGTATATTCTTTATTTTATTTTTTTGCCATAAGCATGAATCATCTGGGAAGAAGCAAATACTCTTCAATCTTTTAAATGTTTTATATTATTTTTGACTTTAGAGAGAGGGAAAGGGAGGGAAAACGCACAAGAAACATCAGTGAAAGAGAGTAATGCCATTGTGTGCCTTCTGTCCGTGCCCCAGGGGACGGAACCTGCAACCCAGGCATGTGCCCCAGCCAGCAATTGAACTGGTGACCTTTCAGTTCCCGGGAAGCTGCCCAATTGCCTGAACCAGGCCCACTGGGGCACATTTTAATATTTTAAATTATTACCTTCTCTGAACTATCCAAGTGTTCTTGAAATTAGTCATGTTCATGTTCGGCAGTGGGTAAGGGGTCAAAGACCCTCTCCACTCCAGGAATGGCGCAGTGGCTGGTCCCCTTTCCCCGGCAGAGGCGCTGATACGGACGGGCCTTCCTCCTCCTGCTGTAATTTCAACTCGTTTTCTCCCACTCCAGGCTGCAGAGCAGGGGCTGGCAAACCTCCTCTGAAACAGCCTGGTGGAAGCTACTTCAGGTTTTGTGGGCCAGAGTGGCCCTGTTACCACCACTCAGCTCCGCTGTTGTCTCCCGCTCCAGGAGGAGGCCCGAGGAAACCGTGCATAAGTGGGGTGGCTGTGTGTGTCCTAATGGAACTTTATTTATGATTTGCTTATCTGATAGACATCTAAAGATATTGAGAGACCAGTTCATATCTTCCATGTAGCTGTTATTTTATATTCTTTATAAACGGACACTGTTTTCTTTTTTTTTTAACTCTTTTCTAATTAACAGGAAAATAACCCTCTCTCAATGCCCGTCGGTTCCACTCCTCCTTGGAGTAGATGCCTGGTGCCCCTCACAACAGTCCGGACGAGTCACTGCCCTCCGATGGAAAGGCTCGGGCTTCCTGTTTTCCCTGTAAGGAAGACGGTGGCCGGAGGAGCCGAGCAGGCGATGAGAGTCCAGAGGAGTTTTTCAGTAGATAACACAGCAATTTAGAAACCAGTGTTGCTGGAATTGTGAACTTTTCATCTTTTCATGCATGAGGTCATTTAATCCAGATTTTGAAAGGAAGGTGCCGCCGTATAAAATAACAGGCACTGACTGGCCCGAAATATCCCAGGAAAATCTGGTTTCAGATTTTTCTAGGAGTCGATCCAAGAACATTTTTCTTTGTGCCTTTTGATCTGTTGAAAGATACACAAGATACTCGGAGGCCTTGAAGGCGTAGATGCCAGTGTGCAAAGAAACTTGGACAAGCTGTCTCGTCAAGGAAGCCAGCACGCAGAGGAGGGGCCATTGTAAGAGCAAGAACTTGAACTTTGTTGTCTGCTGCCTGACCTCACACCCACCTTGGCCCTTCTTCTGGGAATGGGTTCTCTTCCCTCTGGGTTTGAGCGGGTTTGGAAGAAACTGAGGTAACGTCATTGCCGCCTGCAGTTTCAGTTCCACGTCCTTCTTAACTTCCTTGTCCCTTCTCCACTTCTGAGAGCAAGGGGTTGCACGCCCCTTTCCCTCCCTTCAAAAAACATTTGGTTGGGGCGGAGGAGCGGGGATGGGGAGTGAGGAAGAGGAGCAGTGCTGAAGGTGCTCTTCTTTTTTATGGAGACACTTTTATACAAACATACAATGGTCACAGGTCGCTTGGAGGCAGCAGAACCGAGCTGGCAGGAAGTGGGTCTCAGAGAGGCCCCAAGCTTCCCCTGTTAGGGGGCCTGCACACACACAGAAGCACCTTCCAGATAGCACCTGGATCCTTCAGGTGTAGCAGAGACCACTTAGAGAGTTTTATTTTCAGAGGGTTAGGGGAGTCCGCTCTGAATTCTCTCCCTGACTCTGCTGAGGTGGGAACAGGGCGGACCAGACTCCCTCCACCGGGAGGGTCCTGGAAGAACGTATTTGGGCATCACAACCTTGAACGGCCTGCCTTGGACCCCTCTCTTCAGTGCTCCCCCACTTCAGGTGTCTGACTCAGCTACCTCGTGTCTGGATCCCTAGATGGGGCTCTGGTTTGTCCAGCGGCGCAGGCTTCCAGCTTCCGTCTGCCCGCTGCCTGCGGACTCTGCAGGGGCCCTTCTGGAGGCTGAGGTTTTCTGTGCCTGCTGTCGAAGCAGTTAGGGGGCCGTGCTTGTCGCTGGGGTCTTCCTTCTTCCTTCTGCCTTCTGTGGTGGGTGAGGGGACTTTCTCTGGACATCCGCTTTTCAGAGGCAACCTCAGCGTGGTCTGGTACAGAATCCTGTCCCGCTCACTTTGACCTCTGGCTGGCCCAGGGACAGTGTGACTCAGGTGGAAGAGAGAAGACGTGCGTGCTGTCACCTCCCTTCCGTACTGACCTTGGGCACAGCCACACTGGAGGCGGGGGCAGAGGAGGAAGCCAGGCATCTGTTTCCTACAGAGAGGCCTCTTTCAGAACCTTCCAAGCACTTGATGTAGAAGGAAGGAGAAGGGACAGAGTGAGCAGTGGGACCCCAGGCCCCTGCAATGAGTGAGGCTCAGCCCTCTGCACAGGCAGCAGTGATTAAAGATGCTGGCTCCTTCCCCGAGCTCCCAGCCCATAGGTGTGTAACCTCTTCCAACCCAGAACGGTAGCAGGTGTAGTTCCTAAACTTCGAGGTGATTGTCCTCGTGTGTGGGTTAAATCTTTCTTTACCTAACTCAAATAGAAATGAATTTACATTTCCCATGGCTTCCCCAAACACTTGAATGAATGCATTTTTTCTCCAAATGCCCCTTTTCGGTCTGCCAGCTGATTGTTACTTTCAGAGGACGCTAATGACAACCTGGGCGTGCTGTCTGCAAAACCCCACATTAAGTCGGCTTGCAGCGCGAACCTGCCATTCAGGTAATGACTGCCGCCCTCCAGGAAAACAAGCCGGGCCTCGCCAGGGGAGGCCCTGCGATTGCCTGCTCTCTGTGAAGGGTGTGAGGCCCCTCATAGGGGCCGACTTGGGGGAACTGGGCGAGAGGGCTGTGAGGGTTTTTTGAAATTTTTGTTGGGTGTGGGAGAAAATTTCAGGAAGGTGGAGGCACTTTACTGCCAAGAAAGACATGCTTTCTTTTTGTCTCTCAGCCCAAATCAATTTCCTTGTTGTAACACCAGCCAAGGTACTAATTATTATGATTACCTGCCATGATTATGGGTGACAGGAACTACAGTTGGGCAAAAGGACTGTTTCGTATATTTAATTTCCTTCTCTGAAGTTCTGACTTCATGAACTTCCTTATTTTGTCTTCCTAATAGTGACTGGCTCCGTAATAGACACCTGTTAGGAGCTTAAATACTCCTTGGCCAGTCCTTGATTCCAATTCATATGTGAATTTCTTGAAAAGAAAGAAGGAAGTCAATAACAGTAATGAAAGCAGCTGGTCTGAGCTGGTTTTGCTTAGTGTGGAGTAGGATATAATTTCACAGAATTATTGTTGTTTTTCTTAAAACTTCAGCCATTGTTTGGCTCACTGAATAAAGAAATGGGCATTGATGAAAATTTAGAATCGTAAGAGAGCGCTCGTATATGAACGGTGACGGGCTTTGCGGCGCTGTGTTAGCTAGCACAACAGGTAACGCTGGGCAGGCATTTTTCCTCCTCCCCAGTGAGTCTG
The DNA here is from genome assembly GCF_014824575.4 of Sturnira hondurensis. Taxonomy (NCBI): domain Eukaryota; kingdom Metazoa; phylum Chordata; class Mammalia; order Chiroptera; family Phyllostomidae; genus Sturnira; species Sturnira hondurensis. Next base: position 5,566,443 of record NW_028094263.1, read on the forward strand.
GAAGCAGGGAACTTTCCATGGCTTGTACTTGTGTATTGAACTCAGGGGCAATTTGGGACAAGGGGATGGATCTCCTTAGTTTGCAGACTTCATTCTCTTTTCTGTTCCTGACGAAGGACCAAGAAACGCCTTCGTTCAAGGTCTCACTCACCCCGTGTTCCTGCAAGCTTCCCTGCTTTGAGCAAGACGGTGCTAAGGGGATTCTAATGATGCTGCCTTCCTGTGTACTGTTCATCCAGTTCAATCTGCATTAAATCTATGGAGACCAGCTTTTAGATAAGACTCTTAACCTAGAGGGGATACGTATCACACAGCCAGTGGATGGAACTCATCTGTGATCTTGCTGCTCAGTGCTGTCTATGGAACAGCAGTCTGGGCATCCTCTGGGAGTGTGTAAGAAATGCAGAGTCCTGGGTCTCCAAGCCACACCTACTAGAAAGCCAGAACATGCATTTTAAAAATATATTTTTTTAAATTTATTTTTAGAGAGAAGGGAAGGGAAGGAGAAAGAGAGAGGGAGAAATATCAATGTGTGCTTGCTTTTCACCCTACTGGGGACCTGGCCTGCAACCCAGGCATGTGCCCTGACTGGGAATCAAACTGGTGACCCTTTGCTTCACAGGCCCACGCTCAATTCACAGAACTACACCAGCCAGGGCCTCCCTGCTTTTTTTAAAAAAAGATTTTATTTATTTATCTTTTAGAGGGGAAGGAAAGGAAAGAAGGAGAGAAATATCAATGTATCGTTGCCTCTCATGAGTCTCCTGCTGGGAACTGGCCTGCAACCCAGGCATGTGCCCTAACTGGGAATCGAACCGCGATCGTGTGGTTCACAGGCCCGTGCTTAATCCACTGAGCTACACCAGCCAGGGCCAGAACATGCATTTTTAAGAAGCTCTTCAGATTATATGTATGCACATTAAGTATTAAGAAGCACTGATAAGTGTGTAGGATGGGATTGGATGTTGACCTCAGTCTGCTGCTTCCTTGAGTGTTGGAAATGCTAAACAGAAACCTGCACAATATGTTTTTGTGACGGGACTCCAGATAATACATTTCCAACTGATGACCCTCGAACACTTTGTGTAACTATGGCCCATCCATCATTACCATCCTCTTCCTTTCTTGTTCTCTAAGGCTATGGGGAGAGAGAATTTTTATAGAAACTAGGCATGAGTATAAGGTCTAAGCGGATAGATGAAGGGGTGAGGTCCTCTGGTTTTGGAACTTGCCAGCTCTCCCCTGGGTGTTAACTGACAGAGTGTCAGGCTGAGAGAATGGCGATTTAAGAGACTACTTCTGTGCCCAGAGCACTGAATTGAATACTCGAGTTTGGGTGATGAGAAGGTAGCTGTTGGGTTTGGGTGATGGTTCTTTTATAAATTAAAAGCCTGTGTCTCTCACATCCTGAGTGTGCCTTTCTGACCCGTGAGTGCATTCTGGTGCCTTGCATATTCAGATTTCTCATCCCTAGACCCTCACCTTAAGATAAAGCCCATTGGCAAGAGTTCACCAAGACCTGTTACCTGGAACAGAACAGAGAGCTCAGAAATAGACCCACGCCTTTATGGTCAATTAATATTTGACAAAGGAGGCAAGGGCACACAAGTGGACAAAGATAGTCTTCAATAAATGGTGTTGGGAAGACAGCGGGCTGACCGCAGTCACACATTCACACGCAGTGGGACTGACCGTGCGGTGGGATGCAGCAGAGGGGACCGCCATTGCTTTCCTTTGACCCCACTCCCACATACATTGTCACAACCCAGCGACTGAGGTGCCCTGCCCTGGTGAACACCTAGGGCTCCGCTCCTCATATGTAACAGGCACGAACAGTCCAAAATATGGCTCAAGAAGAACTCAAAGCCCCAGAGCCAATAACTCTAAGCGAAAAAGAAATAGCGAACCTCTCAGATGCACAGTTCAAAATACTGGTGATCAGGATGCTCACAGAACTGGTTGATTATAGTCACAAATTAGAGGAACATATGAAGGCTAAACTAATTGAAATGAAGGTAAATGCACAGGAAACCAACAGTGATGGAGAGGAAACGGACTCAAATCAAGGAGGTGGACCAGAAGGAAGGAAGAAATGACCAAACAGAAAAAAGTGAAGTTACGAGAATTCAAAAAATGAGGAGAGGCTTAGGAACCTCCAGGACATATTTAAACACTCCCACATCTGAATTATAGGGGTACCAGAAGAGGAAGAGGAAGAGGGACAAGTGGAAAACTTATTTGAACAAATAATAGAGGAGAACTTCCCCAATCTGACAAAGGAAATAGACTTCCAGGAAATCCAGGAAGCTCAGAGAGTCCCAAAGAAGTTGGACCCAAGAAGGAACACACCAAGGCACATCATAATTACATTAGCCAAGATTAAAATGAAGGAGAGAATCCTAGAAGCAGCAAGAGATAAGGGGACAGTCACCTACAAAGGAGTTCCCATCAGACTGTCAGCTGATTTCTCAAAAGAGACCTTATAGGCAAGAAGGGGCTGGAGAGAAGTATTCCAAGTCATGAAATCCAAAGACCTACAGCCAAGATTGCTTTATCCAGCAAAGCTTTCATTTAGAATGGAAGGACAGATAAAGCTCTTCCCAGATAAGGTCAAGTTCAAGGAGTTCATCATCACCAAGCCCTTATTCTATGAAATGTTAAAGGGACTTATCTAAGAAAAAGAAGATAAAAAATATGAACAGTGAAAGGACAGCAAACTCACAGTTATTAACAACCACACCTAAAAAAAAAAGCAAACCAAGAGGACAGCTAGATCAGGAGTGGAACCATAGAAATGAAGAACACATGGAGGGTTAGCAACAGGGGAGTGGGAGGAGGAGAAGGGGAAGAAGGTACAGAAAATAGCATAGAGGGTAGGTGGAAAATAGATAGGGGGAGAGGAAGAATAGTGGGGGAAATATAGAATCCAAAGAACTTGAGACACATGGTCATAAAGTAAAGAGGGGGAATGGTGGGGGAGGAGGTGTGCAGGGTGGAGGGGAATGAAGGGGGGAATAGAACAACTGTAATGGTATAATCAATAAAATATATTTTAAAAAAAGACTGGGCTGGTACATGCACAAAAATGAAGCTAAACCACCAAATTACACCACACACTAGAAAAAACTCAAAATGGATCAAGACTTAAATGTAAGTCACAGAACCATAAAAATCCTAGAAGGAAACATAGGTAGTAAAATCTCAGGTACCTTGTGGAGCAATAGTTTTGCTGATACATCTCCTAGGGCAAGGGAAACAAAGGAAAAAATAAACGAATGGGACGTTGTCAAATTAAAAAACTTCTGCACAGCAAAAGAAACCATCATCAAAATGAAAAGGGAACCCAGTCTATGGGAGGACATATTTGCCAATGATACAGCTAATAAGGGTTTAATTTCCAAAATACATAAAGAACTTATAGAAGTCAACATCAGGAATACAAACCATCCAATTAAAAAAATGGGCAAAGGACCTGAATTGACTCTTTTCCAAATAGGACATACAGAGGGCCCATAGACATGTAAAAAATTCTCAGCATCACTAATCATCAGAGAGATGCAAGTTAAAACCACAGTGAGATAGCACCTCACACCTGTCAGGATGGCTATTATTGATAAATCAACAAACGACAAGTGCTGGTGAGGATGTGGAGGAAAGAGAACCCTAGTGCACTGTTGGTGGGAATGCAGACTGGTGCAGCCACTGTGGAAGACAGCATGGAGTTTCTTCAAAAAATTAAAAACTGGAACTTTTGACCCAGCAATTCAACTTCTGGGAATATAGCCTAAGAATCCCAAAACACCGATTCAAAAGACGACATGCAACCCCGTGTTCACAGCAGTATTATTTACGGTAGCCAAGATCTGGAAACAGCCTAAGTGTCCATCAGTAGATGGTAGGCAAAAATCTGTGGTGCATTTACACAGTGGAATACTATGCAGCAGAAAGAAAGAAGGAGCTCCTACCCTTGGTGACAGCATGGATGAACCTGGAAACTATTATGCTAAGTGAAATAAGCCAGTCAATGAAAGACAAAAGCCATATGATCTCATTTATATATGGAATCTAATGAACAAAATAAACTTAGAAACAAAATAGAAAGAGAGGCGTGGACACATAGAACAGACTGATAGCTGTCAGAGGGAGGAGGGGAGGGGGGAACTGGATGAAAGAAAGTGAAGGGATGAGCCGAAGAACATATATACATGACTCGTGGACATGGGTAAACGGTAGGGGGTTGCCTGGGGGAGGGGGCCTGGGTGGAGGTGGGCAGAGGGAGACAAAATGGGGGCAACTCTAACAGCATAAACAACTAAAAAAGACATACTACCTATGCCTAGGTTCTATGTAGCTCTTTAGCAAGCATTTTTGACTTCGTGTGACACAGTAGAAAGAGCAGGTACCTTGGGTACAAATTCTTTAAGGTATATGATCAGAGGTCAGTTAATTTGTTCTCTTTGAGCCCCAGTTTCCTTGACTGTAAAATGAAGATGGTAGTACCTTGGGAACATTTGTATTTAAATGTTAACATTTGTATTGTGACAAATGTTAGATGAGGTTTGGAATGCAAGTGTTAGTAAAAAACAGTCGCTGTGAAAATTCCCTCTCGTGCATGTGTGTCTGTCCCGTGCATGGTGCTATGTGGTATGTGCATACTTTAACAATGAGCGCACATCAACTCGTAGTTTTTGTTGGGTGACTTATAATTTTATGAGAAGGCCGCTAATTTGAATTTCAAAGAGCAGTTTTAGGGAGCAAGACAGTCTCAGTGCCGGAGTGACTCACACACACACACACACACACACACACACACACGTGGACCTGCAGTAAAACTCCTGAGTGTGGCTGGATCATCCGATCGGAAGCACGCCAGAGACACCGTCCTTTTTACCTTGTTGCGTGACTAATTGCAAATATATTTCTGAAACTCTTTAATCCTCTTAAGAAAGATGGCGACATGTAGGTGTTGCAATAGAATAGACGAGGTGGAGAATGAGTCACACACGTGGGAATGGCCTCCGACAGTGTGTCAGAGAAGCCGACGTTGTCACAGTGCACGAATGACCAGCAGCACACCATGTAGGGGATAGATAGCTATACAAACACCAAAAACCTTAAAGTGTTTATTGACTAAAGACCATGTATGAGCATAGCATTTAAAGTGCACCATTGGAGTGAAGGAACAATATTCAAGAGTCTTAATGATTTACAAACAGAGACGTTGCAACTGAGAGCTACGGGCCTATCAAGATCATCTCAGTCTGCAAAGGCCTTGCAGTTCCTTGCAAAGGAGAGCCGTGCTTATCTCCTTCATTCAAACAGATCGCCTTTCAGTGAAACTCTTGATCTGTGTGATACTGCAGTCATAAATATTTATAGAGAAGTTGTTAATGTCCCTGGAATGAGGAACTGACAGGCAAGAGTCAAGAGGAATCGAAACTCCAAGACAGGAAGGAGAAGAATTTATCTGGGCGTCCCAGCATGCTCTGGGGAGGAGCAGGGGTGTCTCTGTTCTCTGGGCTGGAGTCACACCGCTCCCCCCTAACTGACTGAAACCCTGGTTGGAGATTTAGCCGGGTGCTCACGGACTAGCCTTCCATCAGCTATTGTCCCTGAGCAAGTAATGGACTCTAATATTTTAAATAATTTGTTTTGCTCATCTATCGCCACATGAAAAATGACCCCAACACTTACCGGCTTAAACAACAACACATTTTATTTGTTCATAGTTGTGTAGGTCAGATTTTTGGATTGAGATCCCGGAGGCTGGCTTATCTCTGCTCTGTGATGTCTGGGCCCTCAGCGGGGTTGGCTCGACTGGCTGTGTCCCCACCGGAGCGACTTGACCAGTGTCAAGTCTGGGGCTTCAGTGCGGCTGTTGGCTGCGTTGCTCGGTGTTTCTTCACGTGGCCTCTCTGTGAGGCCGGCTTAGACCTTCAGATGTCATGCTGGTCTCTGGTAAATGGACTTACATCACAGCTGGCTTCCCAGAGGGAGCATTCCAGGAGGATGAGCCTCGGTGTGTATGTGTTTCTCAAACCTCTGCCTGTGTCAGACGTGTTGATGTTCCATTGGCCAGATCAGGCCACACGGCCAAGCCCAGAGCAAATGTGGGAGGCAACCGAGAGGTGAGTCCTGGTGGTATGGCTTCATCGGGCCCACTGATAATCGTCGCATACTCAGAAGATGCTGCTATTTAGTATCCGTGTTTTACTGTGAGAGGCTGAATAGGTGTAATATGACTATGCCACCCTATTGCTAATGTACATAAAAGGTATTTTTGGAACTATGGTATTTTTATCACAAAGTAATGGTAGTATGCTGTATGATTTGAAACAATCTAGACTGTTAAAAATCTCCATCTATATGTAGTCTGTGTAAAGAAGTTTATTTAAGACCGCCTATAAAGAAAAGAAAACCACCCAACCTGTAGTACCTATGTCTCTCTCTCCTTAGTGAAACAGACGTTGGGGTCTGAAAGCCCTGTTTCCAACACTGGTTCCTGTGTTGAAATTCTAACCCCCAACAGTGATGGTTTTAGGAGCTGAGGCCTGGGGTGGTTGGTGCTTAGGCAGGAACGGGATTTATGCTTGTACAGCAGAGCCCCCAGCCCAAGCAGCCCCTCCCACCCCCCCCCCCCCCAGAGCTCCCTAACCCTTTCCATCACATAGGGGCCAGGAAGCAGGCTTCCACCAAATGCAGCCATGCTGGCGCCTTGATCTTGGACTTCCCAGCCTCCAGGACTGTGAGAGATAAGTTTCTGATGTTTATAAGCCACCCAGTCTGTGCGATTCTGTTAAGGCAGCCAAAGCCCCGCATGGACCAAACAAGGTAGATGGACCTTGATAGATGGACCACCCATTCAGTTTGTCTGGGATGGAGGGGTTTCCCGGGCAAACTGTGGTAAGGTGGTCATCTTACTTGATACAGTGAAAATTAATCAGACTTTAAGGATATTTAGCTTCTTAAATGAAAAATTATTTATATGTTACAATTTACTATTACCAAATCCTATATAAACTATGATGGTAAATGGAAGGTTAGTGGTTATTTTCTGGGTGTAGTATTACAACTTAGCTTTTGGCTTGTCATATTCTTTTTGGATATTCTTTGAAAGATTTTTCTAGCAAGGCTCACACTTCACCTTGAGAAAACACGTGAATTCCATGCATAATTTCTAGATTTCAAGACAGAGATATACTATCTAAGATAGCAGAGTGAATTGGTGCTGGAATAGAGAAACATTTATTTTTAGATATGTTTTGAGACTGTGGATTCTTAGGGACATGAAGTTCTCCCAGTAAAATGAAACAGAAAAAGGACTAATGAAGTTTGGTGTGGATCCATCCTTCCCCCCACCCCCAAGGAGAACATCAAAGTCTCCACGAAGAAAACTCATTGGAGATGTTGGTGTATTGGTTATTTCTGGGATTCTTAGAAGTAATCAAACAGTAAAGTTACAATTTTACCCCAGAGAATTAGTGTATTTCAGTGAACTCAATAACACATTTTGCAATGATGCGGGTATCCTGGGTTCCTTTGGCCGGATTTCAGATTCTTTGGCCATTAAGAGTCAGAAACATCAATTATTGCCTTAAAGGGAAGACTAACCCAGTTTTCACAGATGCTCAATCCAGAAAATACCAAAAGCATCCCTTTCCGAAAGAGCATCGAAACGTGGAGACAAAAATGTCTGGGGCACTGTCAGGGTGGTAGAAGGCAGGGGAGCCACGCGGGCCCACATTCAGTTGCACTGCTGTTAGCAGAGCCCGGGGAGCAGGTCCAGACCCAGCCCGGCAGCCCGGCGAGTGCTCCGGTGAACACCGTCACTGCTCTGGGCCTCGGGTTGTTAGTGAAACGGGGAGTCTGACCGGCCTGCGCCCGTGGTCCCCGAACATGTTGCTGTCCTGTGATTCCGCATACGGTGCGCTGATGGTGAGCCGGTGGATATGCGGGTCTCTAGCTTCCTTTCCTGCAGCGTTGCCCTCTGTACCCGCCTCAGAACGGGACTCTCACGGGTACAGTTTGAGGAAACGGCATCCTCTTCGGAGCCCAGAGGAACACAGTCCCTGGGCTCCAACCCCCTCTGCGCCTCCGCCTGCGACTCCGGGACAAGCCACTCCCCCTTTCCTGGTCTTAGCATCTATCTGTAGCAAGAATTTTGTTTTCCCTGAACTCCCTTTTCTAGCTTTAACTCTTTCGGGCCCCTAAGCTTTTAAATTAATCAATTAATTAATGACTATTACTGTAATGACAGCAATCTTCGGTCCTCTCACCTTCCTAATGAGGCTTTTCACATCGCCCTTTCTCTGACCCCAGCCCACCCCCACCTTCCTGCTGGCAGAAGCTCAGGAGCCACAACTTGTCCCTAAGTTGCCTGGCTGCTGGGTGACACTTCTACCAGGTGTTTGGCTGCTGTGGGCGAGTTCGAAGCCTTAAGGTCCCCCTGGATCTTTTATGGACAGTGCCTTGAGTGTCCCTTGTTAGGAGGAGACCACGGGGTCTTATCTTGCCTTATGATAGAAAAAAGACAGGGTACAGTTGGTGTGGAGGTTTATTGGCTACAAAACAGGTACACAGTGATGGGAATTCGAAGGCTGCAGGAAAGCTTTGAGCTCATGAACTCACATTCTGGTTCAAAAAGATCAGCAGTGTATTGAGATCACTGGGGAATGTCTGGTGAGAGTGTCCCCGAGAAAAAAGCTGCTGCGTTTGTAAACGCCAAGGGCACCTCTCAGGACTCACCCACTCGTGTCTGGGCACGGACTGTCCATGGCCGAAAAAGAGTGTGTACAACAGGCAGAAACTTGTACTCGCCTCACGCACACTTCTGGATCTCGTTCACTTGAGAATAAACGATTCTTCCATCGATGCTCTCCTGTGTGATGGCCTTGATCTTCGGGGCTGCAGACTCTGGGGAGAAGAGCAACGAAGTGGTCACATCCAGGCTCCCCCACCACCCAAAAGCTCCTTGTGCTTCCCACAGGGCCCCCGGGCAGTGCGGCCATCTCTGCCGGAGTGAAAGGGACCTCACCAAGGGAGGTCCTTCTTCCCACCCCCAGGAAATGAGGGTGCCTTGTCAGTGCTATACTTAGAGGTCAAGGCCTTCATCCTAGGCACGCTCGATACAGGGACTAATCACTGACCACAAGCACCCGGGGGTCCTTTTGCCCCTTGTAGCACTTGTATGACAGATTCTGTGAGCGCAGAGAGCGCTACACGCTGTTCTGGGCACCTCGCTTTACAATCTAGCCAGCATGCCCTTTAGGGGACAGCAAGGCAGCAGCCACATTTATTTTGGTCACAGTGTTCAAAGACATGACTTAGAGGAATGAGTGCTTTGTAGGCACATCAACAGACTGATTTTCTACACCAGAGGGAAGACTTGAAGCCATTAACAGAGATGCAGGGAGAACTTTGATCCAATCAGACTCTTCAACAGCACATTGGGCCACCTCACCAATAAGGGGCCCCCCACCCCTGGGCACGGCTAAGGAGAGGCTGAAGGACCACCTGTGGCGTCTTGCAGACGGGGAGCCGTCAGACCAGCCGTTCTGTGATGGTTACTTGAACTCCGATTCTCGGAATCGCTAACGCCTTAGGACACTGTTACTCAAACTAATCAGAAAGTGCCACTGGTTCCAGGCTGGGTTCTCGGAATTTTTTTCTGAGAGATGTTACAGGCATTCTGAGAAAGTTGAGTTCCCAGGTCGGAGATGTTTGGGAATGCTGGGCTAAGCCAAGCAGAACTATTATTGTTTCTTTCTGTCTCTTGCCCCTTTTCCTCACTGAAAGGTGCCCTGTCAGCCCTCGTTTCAGGTGAACATCCTGATCACAGTGCGGCTCTTCCCAGAAAGGGTGCGCCCCGTCTGGTCACGGAGCGCACCTTTCATAACACACAGGCCAAATCTCACAGGACACGAATGTTCAACGGGATGTAGTCGGGAAATGATGTGAGACTATTTCCTTGTATTTTCAGAGGAGCTTAGTAAACAGATCCCATTATTTGACAAAGATATAATAATATCAATGATTATTTTTAATCTACTGCTTGCGAAGGGCTTTCGCAATATGGCTGAGGGCAATATTCAGAGCTCACTTAGTTCTGTTTTATCTAATTTGTTAATTTAATGAAAAGTTCCTTGCCATTTGGGAGTAAAAGAAAAACTGAACGCAGGACATTTGGGAGAACACTAAAGATTATGAATGCTACAGAGTGGATGGACATGCTGATTTACTTTTAAAAAGTAGATTCAAACAATGAAAAAAATGTTTTTACCTTTCACACTCAGCTTAGAGTCCTCCGTGGTCCTATAAAAGTGATAAAGATGAATGCTCATTTTAGTGTTAGCAATAAGCATAGAAACTTCTTATGCCGAACTAACTTCCTTTGCCTGCTTATCGGTCTGTACCTCTTTACTGAGGGATTGTCTGAATTAGTCTCAAGGTCATGAGCACGTGACAGAACCCTCTGGACCCGGAAGGCAGTGAGTGCCACCTGCCGCTGACCCCGGGGTCAGAGAAGTCTCGCCAGCCACTGCCATCCTTCCAGCCACTGCAGGCTTTGCCTTTCTCCATCAGGGTCCTCTCCAGGGTCTGGGTCTGAACCCGGGGCTTCTTGATGACTTCATGTATTTAAAAATATTACAACCCTTTCTGTTAGTCATAGAATGAATGTACCCCTGTTGTGGACAGCTATTGTTATTTCCCAGGGTATTCAGAAATAACATTGAAAATCTAGATACCTCAATGTCTTATGAATCTCTTCTTGCTGTCAAGCTAAAATATCCCCCCAACCTTCTTCTTCTTTTTCTTTTTTCTTTTTTGAGCCCAAATTGTGTGCATTCCCACTGGGAAATGCTAGAACCAGACCTTCTTGGTTGTTTTTTTTTTTCCCCAGAGATTTTAATACACCAATTGCAACACTTGACCTCCAGTCTCAGTGTCCGGGCAGTAATCCCCGATTAATCCACACTTTCGGCTTAACAAAACACAACCGGTCTCGGTATCTTTGGGAGAAATTCAACATAACCCTTTTTTGCTCTAGAGCGATGACAGGGCCATCAGGTAGGTGTGCGTACGCGCGGGAGCTGGTTGCCCTTTGTGTCCTCCCCCGCCAGCCTTGCCCGCTTTACCCTTGGCTCTCCCCCTCGAGGAGCCGGCGGTAGGTGGCGATTTCCTTCTCCAGGTGGGTTTTGATGCCCAGAAGGACCTTGCGCTCACTGCTCTGCCGCTCCAGGTCGTAGTGCAGCTGCATCAGTTCCTCCTCGTAGTGGGAGATGATCTGCTGCGTGTCCCGGAGCTGGCAGGAGTACCGAGACCGGGTCTCCGATAACACGTTTTCTAGAGCAGATTTCTGAAAGAGGAAATGATGTTTCTGGCATTAAGTGACCGATGGCTTCCTGGACCCAATAATGTGTGCTTGCTGGATAGTCAGCACACCCTGCTCCTCTGCTGGGTGTCTTGGTGGCCTCTGGGGATGCAAAGATGAGAAGTAGCCTGGCTCATAGGTTCGGGACTTGGGTCACCGGGAGTTGGGCAGAGTCTGGACCTTCGAAGCCCATTTTCTTGGCGTGACTCCTCTGTGTCCGGATCTCCCGGCAACTCCGCTGCACCCCTGTAGCGTTTATGGTTTATGCTGCTCACTCGGGACTGGGTGTGTGCTGCCTGCCCTGATCTGCGCCTTACCTCCTTACGCTGCCCTCTGTCTCTGGCCAGGTCGAAAACTCCTGGCGGGAAACAGCAACTGGACTTCTGTCCCTTTGCATCTTCAGAGAGTGGTCGCAAGTAGGGATGCCGGATCAAACAGGGGGCACCTATTGAATTTGCATTTCAGATGCCCAATGAGTCATTTTTTAGTACAAGTATGTCCTAAATATTGCCTCAATATCTCATACTTACACTAAAACCACTCTGTTACTTATCTGAAATTCAAATTTTACTGGGTGTCCTGTGTTTTAATTTGGTAAATCTGGCAACCCTAGTTGCAAACAGTGCTCTTTGGTGATGACAATGGTGACACATTGTCATTATTGAGGGAACTGTAAAGGCTGTGAAATGAAGGTGCCGGGCCAGCATACAGAGGACTGCGTTGGCGGCCTGGTTGTGTTTGGGCTTACCGCCTGCTTCTCAGGGGCACGCACCTTTAACCTGAAAGAGGAACTCTAACCGTTCCTCTCGGAACTGCCCAGTTCCTGGGCACCCTCGCTCTTCATGGCTGCTGACACTCAGGGGCCCTCGGTGCTCCTGGCCACGAAACCGATGTCCCTGGTTCGGACACTGTCCTGTTCTCCCAGAGGAGAATTCTTCTCTGTCCTCAAACCTCCCTCTTCCCCATCCTTTCTTTCAGCCCACGCCCTTGCTCCTTATGTCACCGAGGAAACGAAAGCTGTGAGGAGAAAATGCCCACAGGCTTCCACCATCGCTCCCAGCCACACTCTCAGACCTGTGTGTCTGGGCACTCGGTTCCCTCCTGTTGTTGCGCATACGCCGTCTGCTCTCCAGTCATTCGAGCAATCGCCCGTCTCTCTGCGTCATCCGTGTTTTCCTCCAGGCTAAGTCATTCCCACCAGCTTCCAAATAGAATAACGTCTCCCACCTTAACAGTTCTCTCATGTGGATCCATATGTACCTTTAGCCATCACCCGGTTTCTCTGCTCTCCTTCAACTACACCTGTAATAAAGCCCCTTAAAGAGGTGTCTGTACCTGGGGTTTCAAATTCCTCTTGACCTCCCTCCAAGCGTCAAGACTACATCACCTGGCTCCATTGCCACCCCGTGGCCTCCTCTCCCCCTCCCTCTCCTCTCTTCCCTCTCCCACCCTTTCCCTCCTCTCCTTTCTTCTTCCCTTTGGTCACTCACTGTCCCGCCATGTTGGCCTCCCCGCTGTTCCTCCAGCCCAGCAGACATACTGGTGCCTTGTAGCTTTTGCTTCAGCTGTTCCCTCCACCTGGGACCCCCAGGCCCCCCACATGGAATGCCCCTCCTTACCACCTGCAGGCTTTTGCTCAGCTGTCACCTTAACAGTGAGACCCTTCCTGACCACCTGGTTTATAAAGGCAGCTCTTCACCCTTGCACCGCTCACCTCTCTCCCGTGATTTATTTGTTGGCAGCCCTCTCTCCATCTTATGTATTACATATTTTGTGCATTCCTGGTCTCCTATCCTGCTAGAGTATGAAAATCTTTTATTATTGAATTCTCAGTGCACGGAATAGTGTCCTATAGTAGAATGCATGAAAATGGTGTAAATGCCTTGCTGGCTTGCATGGTGGTTGTCAAATACTGTATATTAAAATGCTTTAAAAGCTGTAAAATACTCTATTTCTGTGTGCACTGTTATCACCTTGACAGTGCAGATTTTAAATGGCTGTTCATCATCGCTGATCCCTAAAACATAACAGTGATATAACATGTGCACCTGCAATGGAATGAACTAATAGTTTCTCCGCAAGACTAAGGGCAGAGGTGTGCTCAGGAATGAGACTGATGAATGATTAGAAGATTCAGGTAGGTTTTCCTCAGTGAATGTTGAGTGCTCATGACCCGGATGCACAGCATTTTACTAAAAACCGTGAAGATCGTAGACGTGACTGAGACACAAGAACTCACAGTTTGCTGGGCAATGAGACGTGTGGAGTGGCCAGCGCAGTCAGCCAGCCTCAGAATTTGCTTTTTTTAGGTTTTTGAGAGGGGCAGTCCGATTGTATGCGGAGAGAGTCCCGTTAGAGATTATGAGACTCTAAAGCTGCCTTACCCTCAAAAGGTCACGTGGGTTCACCGCTGACTTAGCTGTGCGACCTTGGTCAGTTCGCTTAATATTTGGAGCTTGGTTTCCTCACCTCTAAAGTGGGGACACTAAGACCACCCGGGAAAGGTCAATGTGAGGACTGAGGACGTTTAATGTAACGAACTCCCAAGCACACCACCTGACATGATGTGGACATTCAATCAGTGACAGCTCTGATTCCTATTCTTATCATGAAGACTTTGGATGTTAAGTGGCAAGTGACAGATGTCTCAGGGGAGTTGGGGAGTTGGGCCCAAGAAAAAGGACAAGGAAGGCTTTTGGGGGGTGTGGTGCCCAACTCAGGGTCTTCCGCTCAGACTCACCCTGTTATGCTGGGCCTGCAGGTCGATCTCCAGGGCCTGGAAAGTGCGCTTCAGCTCGTGGATGTTACTCTGGCTGCTCTGCACAGCAGCTGGGCTGGCGGGCTCCTGGGCCAGGGCTGCTGACTGTGAGAGCAAGCACAGAGCAGAGGCGTTGGCTTTGGGCCACACGGAGATGCAACCCCTGGGAAGTTCGGGCACCTTCCTGTTACCTGCTCTTTATACCAAGCATCCAGTTCTTGATGCTTCTTCTTGATCATGAACTCATACTCCTGCCTCATATCTTCCAGGGTCTTAACCAGATCTTCCCCTGGGGTTTTATCCACCTTCACATTGACCTTGAAGTCACTTGGCACATGCTGTTCCTCCATGTCCTGTTTAATAACAAAGAAAAAAAAATGAATTGGCTGTGGCCATCAGAAGGAAGTGTGCTGATGGGCAGCAGTTAATGGATGTTTTAAACATTCAGCTCATCTGGTCGCCACTGTTTCCCTGGTTTGGTTTGGCTCCTTAGTTATTCATTATTGATGACAAAACATAGGAATTTTTTCCTCTTATATTTTTAATATGAAATCAAGAATAGGGCCAGACGGGTAGTTGAATGGCCTTTATGATTGCTGACTTCATCCTTGGTTGGACATGTTTTAGCAAGAATTATGTTGCACAATATGTAAAGTACTCTTTAGGAAATATTCACGGGGGGGCATGACGGCACAGCGATGAAGGTGGACCTTTCAGGACATAGCCCAAAGCTCCGGGGGAGCGGTTCAGTGATCCAAAACCAAAAGGTGTCGGGGCTTTTACAACCTCATCAGTGCATTGGGATTCTGTAGGGCTGAGCCCCACTGGATATGAGGAAAACCAAGAAACCACAGGACAGGTTTAACTAACTAACAGTCATGGTCCAACCAGCTTTGATGTTCATAATCGATCCCATTTGCTTAAAATAGGGATATGGTTTTCTTACCATTTTATCAAAGTCTTAGGGCTTTGGATGGATGGTAACTTCTCAAAAGTTGGTTAAATGTTTTTGGAAATTAGGATTCTTAATTTTTGCCCCGAGTCATACGTAGTGTGGTTAGTAGCAGATGCTCCTTATTCTCCTAACCCTCAGTTCGCTGCACACTGGGTCCGTGAAGGCAGTAAGCCTCTCATGCTTATTCCTACAGTATCATATCAACACACAAATCTAGGTAAACATTGCATGCTAAAATTGTCGACCCAGCTATTGTGAACTGTGATTATATCCTGGCTGTTGTTGTATTAGATATTTGAGGAGATTCGCCTGGAATTGGAAAAATTAGATGTTTATAGGGTTTCTTGTGATTATTGAGGTTGAAGGACCACAGAACCGGCACAGAGATGGTAGTTGTTTCTGCAGCCCTTGAATCACCTAACACGTGCACCTTGGGAGCTGTGCTGGGGGTTCCGGGGGCGTCCCACCTGCTCATGGCGCTTCTTCATGAGGATGAGCTCTTTCCTCATCCCCTCGACTTCCTGCTCCAGGTCTGTAGTGACGATGGTCAGGTCATCCAAGATCTTCCGGAGAGCCTCGACTTCAGTTTCCAAGTCTTTCTTGAAGGAGTGCTCCTTTTCATACCTTTGGTTGGGGGGAAGGGAAGAGGCTACTTCCTGTTGGAAGGCTGCGGTCTTTGCAAGGATTCACCTTTGCTTAGAGGTGACTTGGCAGGTTTAATGGCAGCCAAGTAATGCGTGCTGTTTACCCTCTGTAGGTCTCTTTCACGCATGTTTTTCTGGGATGGTGGCAGTGCTTTTTTTAAAAAAATTAATAAACAGCCATGTGCCCACCACCTAAATTTAGCAACCATTAACATTTTACCATATTGGCTTCATCTACATTCCACTCTGTATTTTAAGGTACATTGTAGACACGATATTTCACCCCTAAATGCTTTAGAACGCATCTGTTACGAAAAAGACATTTTCGTAAATGTCTTTACGAAAAAGACATTTTTCGTAACAGATGTATAATTAATGCAATAAGCATAATAATGTTACTGCACCTAAAACATTAAAAACAGCTTTTTAATATCATCTAATTCTTGGTTCATATTCAAATTTTCTCACAGCAGAAAGTGTGTTTCACTCTCTGATTTGTTTAAACTAGGGTCCAATCAAATATTGATTCTTCTTATGCCTTTTTGGTATATTTTGTATGATTTTTACATGTGGTTAATGGTAAGGTAAGTTTTCCTTCGGCAAAACAAAAACAAAAATAAGAACGACCCAGAAAACAAAACAAAATAAAAACAAAATACACCCCATCCTCCCCGCCCCGCGCCCCATGAGGCCCTGGAGACGGAACTCACTTGAGGCCGAAGTCGTCCACCGCCATCCTGGCGTTGTCGATGAGCAGGACGATCCGCGCGTTGCTCAGCTTGCCGTCCGCTATCTGTAAAACACACGCCCAGAGCCCCTGCAGCAGGACGCACTGCACGGAAAGCTGCATTTCCGCCGGCTCGTCTCCCGGGTGTCTGATTTGTTAGCACAGATGGCTCGTTTTTCTGGCAGTGGGACCATAAATACGTACTGAACGCTTACTAGGTACAACGCATGAGAATGACTTTATAGCAAGGGCATGGTCTGCGCTGTCATTTTTGCATGGAGGTTTGACGGGCTGGGACCAGTGCAAGAGTTGGAGGGGTGGGATGGGGAGGGGAAGTTGCCTGGTTGAGAATGCCTTCCAGCTGTCGGCCCTGTAACTGTGTCTTCCCATTGTGATTAAGCTCCTCCGCATGGCAGATGGCAAAAGTGGTTTGGGTTCTGATCCTTTTCTTATTGTGACTATTAGCTGGGCTCCTCTACAGTAAACCAATTATTTCAGGTGAGCACAGTTCTTTGTGATTGCATTCGTGTGTCTGGTCTGTGGCACCCAGCAAAGTATTGCTTGCTCCAAAGTATCGCTGACATTAGTTTGTGAAACCAGTTTTAAATGTATTTTGTAATACATTTAAAGGAACTTAAAATATATGTTACAGTATTATGGTCATCACATACCATAATTATTTTTTATCCAAAGTAACAATAGTCATATACGAAACTTGTAGGTGTGTGTTTGTCCATTCTTCCCTGACAAGAATGCCCCGCGTGTAGCTACAACAATATTAAATGAAATAATTCTTCACCATCTAATGAAGCAGCTCAGTAAGCTGTGTTACAGCCTCCTGTCAAAGACTTTCACTAGACACTTATATGCTTTTTTACTTTAAAAAGGAAAATTTTGTTCAAAGTGTCCACCTGAGCAATGGGATGTACGTAGAGGGTTTGTGACTCCTTCCAGGGGGCTGTAACCGGAGAAAAGTGCACATTTGGTATATGTCACTGTCTCCAGGAAAATCTGGTGGAACATGTCCCAACGTCCAAAGCATAATACTACTTTTATACCGAATATTGTGCTGAAGTAAGAACTGGGACATTTTCCTTTTACTTCCTGCTATTGACCATGGGGGTGAACTTGGTCCAGTCCCTCCGCTCCCTGGGCTTCAATTCCATCATCTGTTAGATAAGGAGTCTGTACTAGAAACAGATGACCTCAGAGGTCACAGCTCTAAACTTCTGTAATTTATTCAGAGCTGGAGAGCCCTGTGACATTCCTTTGTATTGATACAAATCATTCTTTTATTTAGAAAGAATTTTCTTAGGGCAAAGTTATGCTTGAATACAAAGGCACCTTTTAAAAGTCTGGTGCTATTCAAAGCTTCACTGGTTATCTGGAATTTGGTGTCAAGCCTGCACAATAGCAGGCTTCAGAGGTGGCGGTAACAGCGGGCCGGGAACTCAGAGAGCAGGGCCTGGCATCCTGCTCCCGCCTCCCCGAGCTGAGTGAGCTGGCCGAGTGTCAGCTTCTCCATTCACAAAATGGCAACGACAATGCTTGTAATAGCCACTTCTCAGAGATTCAGGAGAACTAGATTAGAGGGGATAAAATAAGGTAATGTAAAATCCTTAGCATTTTCTGAGCATGCTGTAGACACTCTGAAAAATTGGTTGAAACCCAATTAGTTCAGAATTTTCTTCTTTAAAATCTAGCACTTTGGCAACTAGAGCTAATGTCTGCGTTGGATGAATCCCGGATGTGTATGTTGAGATGCGTCCTCAAACTCTGTGTGGTAGGAGATGGCCAGGCTGGCTGTCCCTGTCGGACTTCTTTCTTCCCTCGGTGGATTCCAAGTGGTGCTAGGGCTGGATTTGCTCTAAAAGAGATTCTGTAGGTATTTCCTTCTTCCCTCTACAGTGCTTCTTAGGAACTGTCTTACCAAATGCTTTTCCCTCTTTGCGTTATCTAAGCTCATGGGTAGCTTAGATAGCTAAGAAAAGTAGCCTCATTCAAAAAGGCCTAGGGACCCTTAGGCTTAGCCTTAGTTGTGCATCAAACTGTTGGTTGTCATCTAAAGAAACTGTTCACTATACACTCTGCAGAATAAAAAGTACCATATTTAATGAGTTGAATTGATAATTTAACGATTGCAAAGCCCACGTCTAGACTCTGATTCCCCCAGCCAGCATTCTCATAGTACGTGAGTGATGAGTTCCGAAAGGTACTCGATACAGAGCACATTTATAAACGGAAACTATTTCCCATTGTTTGGGTTACTGATATGAAATCATGACACAGCCGCAATTTCTGAGATGGATTGAGAAGTAATATGTCAGGCATGGCTTTGCATCGTGTGTCACAGTTAATCACCTGGATTCTCCCCAAGGCCCTGAGTTAATTCCTTAGAAGACTCTAGTCAGTGGGTTAGGGCAGCATCATTGCTCCAGGACGTGTGATCTCCTAACGGGGAGAGGAGAGTAGGATATTGTACGGTGATCCAAAATGCCAAATAGAGTTCTACCGTGAGCTATTCCAATATCCCTTTATGTCCAACTCTGTGTTTCAAAAGGAATTGGTTCATTTTGAACCTAATTACTTATAGACCCTTTGAGTAAGTAATATTTAATATCCCTAAGGTGGGGGCAGGAGAGTGCTGCATCTCCCGAGAACACTCACTGAGGCTCGGGAGGGGGTAGGTGTGGGGCCTCAATGGGCCTCTGTTTTCTCACCTGCAAACAGGGGAGATTGTGATAGACAGACCTGAACATCAAAGAGTTGTTTTCTTCAAACAGAGAAAATGTAACAACTGAAGTGAGACATCCAGAAAAGAGTGGAACTTGAAGCTGAAGAAGCTTCTGCTTCCTATTTAGTGTCAGAACCCAGAATCCAGGGCTGCTTGAAGGATGAGCAACCTGCTGTCTCCTGGCCATTGGCCCCATTCCCGTCTCTCTATTCTACGGTAGTGAATTTCAGCATCCCCTTGGTTTCAGTCCACCCATCTATATATTGGGGATAAAATACCTGCTTCATAGAATGAAACGGTGTGTATGAAGTGTGTGTTGCCTAATTAGCAATGCAAATGCAATGCATGATCTTGATTAATGAACAGTCTCATGGTTGCACGAGATAGGCAGGCTCGTCAGCACCACACTGTACAGAAACCAAGGCCTGATCTTACTTTTCTTTTGGGAGTTATATTCTCAGCTGTCCATTTACAAAAGTCTTCTATTCCCTCTGTTCTAAAACCAAGGCAACTTTATTAATGAAAAAAAAATACG
Organism: Sturnira hondurensis; assembly: GCF_014824575.4. Classification (NCBI taxonomy): domain Eukaryota; kingdom Metazoa; phylum Chordata; class Mammalia; order Chiroptera; family Phyllostomidae; genus Sturnira; species Sturnira hondurensis. The sequence goes on from NW_028094263.1 coordinate 5,586,167, forward strand.
ATGAGGTTTGTTGAGTCACCTTGTTTTTTCCTGTAAAGACAACCATGTACTATGTAGTTAAGGTAATTACACAGTCAGTTATTAGGTTGATTATTCAATAATTAGGGTTTATTATGAGGACGGATTTACGTTATCTTGATTGGTCCTTCCTATATTCACGCAAGGCTGGCAGAGTGTTGAGAAATAATATTGTATAAATATCAGAAACCCGTGATGCCCTTTTTAGATTAGGTGAAATCGTGGTCTTGCAGGAAATTTTCTGAGCCTGCTTTCCAAAGAGGGAAGTTGTGTAGCTTTGAAAGCTAACCGATGAGAGGACTGATTCCCTCTGCTCCCAGCCAATGTTATGAGCTGTCCCAGAAAGTATAAGCTTCACTTTTAACATATTTGGTTGAAAATTTATTTATTTCCTAAAGAAGTTTCCGGAACACATCCTAACTCTAAGATTCCAAAAATTATGCTCATTGGATTATTATTTTTTCCTGGCAACATACCACGTTCAGAACTGTTAGCGTCTAGAAACTCAGAGCTTCTAGCAGACGCCGTGAAGGAGTATTCTGGATGTCTCAATGCTGGATCTGCTCCTGGAGCGGCAGCCCTGGGATGTGACCTCCAGAACCGTATAGCCTGGCCTTTCTTTGCCGGGTCATCGCACCGTGGCTGGTTCTTTGGGGTGCAGCCGAACTGAGGCGGTGAGAAAGCAGATGCCCTCTTGTGCCTCGTACCCCAAACAGAAGGGATGCACCCCAGCCTTTATCGTTACTATCCCATCACGGGATCTTAAGTGACCCTGGGCAGCAGCTGGTTGCCTTAGAACTTTTCCACATAATTTATGTACCGAAGGCTAAAGAAATAAGACAGACTTCCCTAAGTCCAAATTTCAGGTATAATTAGAAAATATCCTCCATTGCCTTTGTTCGCAATTCATTTGAGCTCTTTTGCCATTTTCCTGGCAATTGCCTTTGATACCGATTTCTCCTCGCCCCATTTCGTGCATATGTACCCGCCTTCGAGTTCCAGGGACACCCAGAATCTTACCTGCTCTTGCAGGCTGCTGATGTTCTCCTCATGCTGGGAATAATCTTGCTTCCGGCTGGGGTCTCTCTGCTGATGCCATTTCAGGATGCGACTCTCCAGCTTCTCGTTGGCCTCCTCCAGGGCGCGCACCTTGTCCAGGTAGGAGGCCAGGCGGTCGTTGAGGTTCCGCATCATCGCCTTCCCATTCCCGCCTAGGAGGGAACTGCCTCCTTCCAACCCCCAAGACCCTCCGGGGGGCAGGCAGCTTGGCGAGGTGACCGAAAGGGAGATGCGGACCCCCCCGGCACCCCCGTGGACGCTGGGAGCCCGGGGGAAGCTCCCTGGCCAGCTCCAGCCACCTCCTGGGCCATGGACAGAGCCCGAGGGGATGTGGCTGAAGCGGTGGTGGCTGGGATTCATGGTCCCATCGGGGTGTGGGGCGGGGCTGGGCTCTGCTCTGCTCCCTGGCACCACGAGACTGAGCCGCCCCAGACTGCCCTGGGTGGTTTTATGCCCTTTGCTGTGGGAGTTCCCTCCTCTGACAACTGTACCAACAAGATCGTATCATTGTGCAACATGTGTTTCCTCTCGGTCCGCCCCGAGGCGCCCGGGGCCTCCACACACTGTTGCTGTTCAGAGCTGCGCGGGGACACAGTTCGTTCCTCCCTTCCAGCTGCAACCTGGAGGCGTGGCCCGCGATGCGAGGTGGGTGCTAGTGTCACGCGGCTTTTTAATCTTCTGCGGAGCTTTTCTATTGTCTTTGTATTTGAAAAGGACAGATTAAAGTCCCCCAAAGGCTTATTTGGTGTAGGACAGATTTGCCTTTAAAAAGTAGACATGAAACACACAGACACAGAGTCCCCTCCCCTCTAAATAATTCCCCACTCTAAAGTGAGGGTGGGAGAGACCCCCGAGGGAAGGGCCAGAGCAGAACCGAACATCAGGCCCCCCGAACACAAGCACTCGTGCTGAGAAAGTGGAGAACGCACCACGTGGCTGATGCCTTTGTGGCAGCCACTGTTGGATGGAAAGTAATTTCAAAGGAATCATTCTTAAGAGCAAACCCTCAATTATAATTAATTAATAAATGATGGGGCTTCCGCTTTCATCCTCAGCACACCTCCAAACCCAACCACCCTTATCTGCACCCAGGACGTCCCTCGGCCCCTGGGAGGGCAGCCTTTGTCCCCAGCCAGCAGCCCCATCCTAGCTGAAAGGCGGGGTCCTTTGGCCGAGGAGGGGATGGAGGGAAACAGGAAATGTGCCACGGGCTGTCTAGCGTGCTCAATGAATCCTGTGCTCGTCTGCCAAGGTAAAGGTTAGGAATGAATAAAGAAGCCTGGGGGCGGGGAGCCACGTGCTGGTTTTTGGCAATGGGGTGCAAAAGGCATTTAGAAATGCACTGGCAGCAGCAGAAGGGACATCCATTCCCCGGATCAAGCCACTGGTGGCCCAGAAAAACTGAGGTCCACGGGGCAGCGGGGAACAGAATGGCAGAGGGCAGACGGTGGGTTAGCAGCAAAGCCAGGGCGGGACTCTTTCTGCGACTCAGTGCTGTTATCACCGAGTTGGATCTTAAAGGAGTCCTGAACAGCACTTCTCTGTGATAAGGGTGGTAATGGGACCTCCCAGTTTGCAGAGCCCTTTGATAGGCGCTTTACTCGATTCGCACAGCTCCGGATGTGGGTAGGCAGGGGTATAGTCCCCGTGTTGCAGAGAAAGAAGAGGTGGATGAGTCAGAGTTGATTGGCATGTGCAATGCGATTCGATATGCGAATCTGTAGGCCGGAAGGTCCGCCGTAGCCTGTGCTGTTTCCACTGCTTGGAAAATCACGGCCTGTGCCTTGCACGCCTGCGTCCCCGCCTTCAAGATGTAGCTCAAAGGTGACTTTCTCCAAGGATCATTTCCTGAATTTGCCTGCGTGAGTCGGGTGTTTCTTCCGTGAGGAAACTGCCTCATCCGGACCCCAAGATCCTCCAGAGGGGCAGCCTGCCGGGTATCCCTGCTCCACCAAGGAAGCTGGGAGCTCCTGGCAGGACCGCACCACCCCCGGATCTGAGTCCATTCCTGCTCTTTCACTCACCACATTAAAAAAAAGTTCCAAGAGCTTATCTGAGCCAAACTGACGACATGTGATGGGGAGCAAGACCTCAAATGCTCCTCACTGACCGCACTGCACTGCACTTGCTACATCCTGGGGGATGGCAGACTTCTTGAGAGCAGGGGTTGTGTCTCCCATCTTTCAAGCCCCGAAGTCTGGCTTCTTATAAGCCTTTTCACAAGTGTGTGTCAACTCAGCAACGAACTCTCCGGAGTCATGATTTTAACTCAGGCTCTCTGGCACCATCACCAGCTGCCCTTTCCAGGAGTGTGAGTTGTAAAACCAAAGAATAGGGAAAGCTTCTCCCCGGGCTGCACTAGCCGGCCACGAAGGCAAAGTCGTTCCTAATGGCAAATAATATCAGTAAAGCACACCCCGCTCTGCTCGTCCGCCCTGGCAACAACACTGGCATGAGTCCTCCGGACTTGCCTCGTCTCATGGTGGCGGGGGAATCTAGCCACGGCGAAAGGAAGCCATGGGGAAGCTTAGAGGTGGTGCCGATTTAACACGTTCCACAGTCACTCACATCTTTGTCCGGGAACAAAGAGGGAGACGGGACAAAAAGGGCAAATGAGAGAAACAGAGACTTACCCGATGGGTGTGGACGGCTCCCGAATCCGAGTGTGATTGGCCTGCGCTCACATGGACTCGGTCTCCCATCTGTAGGATGCGCCAGGGCCCGGCCGCACTCGGCTGCACATTGGGTGAATCTTTCGGTTACACTGGGACGTGTGGTCAGTAACAGGGAATGGAGATGTTGCAGGAGAGGCCGGGCGGTGACCGAATGAATGGGGTTGTGTGTGGGTGGATCAGGGACCAGGAGGCAGCCCTGTCAGCAGGTGTGAACTGGGAGCACAGGCTGCTTGCGCCCTTTAAAGGCGGTCGCCCCATCACTGAAGTGCTCCCCAGGCACCCTCCTCTTTACAGTGGGGGGAGAAGGGCCAAAACAACCCCCCACGCAGGTGTTCACTGCGCATGACACTTCCCAGCAGATGAGTAGCAGACCTGCAGGCGAAATTGCTATGTCATTATCCTCTGAGTTGGAGGGTTACAAAGAAGGGTTAGACATTTATAGAAATAAAACACAGCCTCTGCAGGGGCACCAGGTCAGACATTTCATAGGTGCCTCAGGTTATCGAACTGTAGCCGAATAAAAATAAAATGTTCCTTGGTTTTGATTTGTCCAGGGAAAAAGGGCCAGCAGATAGCAGGTTCAGATGAAGAAGTATTCAGTGTAATATTTCAAACTATAAGAGGAAGGTAAGGCAACCTGAAGTTGCTTCTAAGTAGTAGCATTTGTATTCATGGACTGACATACAAGGAAAAATACTGAAAAAAAAAAAGCCCCACAGAAGCAAAAAAGACTCTTAAGATCACAGTAGGAAGTCCTCTCAAAGGGTGAGTAAGGAGGCAACTGTGTGGGGAACCCTTCTTAGTCTGATTTTGAAAATTTTTACATTAAATGCATTGGGGTGACATTGGTTAATAAGTTTTACAGGGTTCCGGCGTGTGATTCTATACCGTGTCATCTATAGGCTGCACTGTGTGCCCACCACCCAAAGCCAAGTCTCCTTCCGTCACCACGCACTTGACACTCTTCGCCCTCTTCTAGGTTCCCCCCCCTCCCCCTCTGGTAGCCACCTCACTGTTGTTTGTGCCTGAGTTTTTGTTTTCTTGTTCATGCATTTACTGCTTTCTGTTCTGTATCCCGCACGTGGGTAGAAGCCGAATGGTTCTGGGTGACTGGAGGAGGAACCATGGCGTGCCACTTGGCCGTGAGAACAGATGAAATACTGCTGTGTGTCACGTGGGTGGATGCTACGTGGGGCAAGCCAGACAGAAACTGTGGTCGCTCTGGTTTTTGAAGCAGGGGAGAATTAGACAAGGATGCGGGGGTAGGCAGAGCCTCGGAAGTGGCCACAAATGAATAGCGTTCGGAGCCTTAAGAGGAGAGATAGGAAATCGGAAGAGACTGTACCAGAATGAAGAAAGAGGAGGTAGACCCCAATTCTGTGTCGACAGAAGCTCAACCCAGTAAGCGTTCAGTAAGGTCCTACCCTGCACCTGCGTGTTCCTGAGCGGTTTGGAACATGCAAAAACATACAAAAACCAAAAGATGTGTTTGCTCCACACGCTGCACATGCAGCACCGTCATCCTCACGCTTAATTCTAAGGAAGGGCCTTAATTCTAATTAAGGGCCCTTAGTTCTAAGGGCCCAGGCGAAGGCCAGGTTATCTTTAATTCCTTGATACTCCCCCCTAAATGTTCATTAACTTTGGCCTGGGGAGGACTATAAGGCAGTCGTGGATTGTGTGAAAGAGACTAAGCGAGGTGGAAATGAGATGAAAAAGGAAGCAGATTGTGGGCAAATGCAGTTAGAAACGATTATCTCTCCAGTGGAATGGAGGCCACCGCTCTGGTGGTTGGGAAGGAGCAAGAGGCCCCAGGTAGCAGAATCCGAAAGAGCCGGCTAGAAAGGAAAGACAAATCCTGTAGAATTTCCCAAATTCTGGATTTTGCTGATTGAATCCCATGTTATTTTTAAGAGTCCTCTGGCCCCTGTATTTCTTGTAAGGTAGATCTAAGAGCTTTCTCAGATCCAGGCTTGCCATTTTTGACCAAGGACACCAGGAGGGAGTGTTGTGAGCAGTATTTCCTGATGTTCGTGCTGTAGCGAACTTTCTCACACCCACCTTGCTTGGCCTTCGATGCTGAAGCTCTTGTAGCTTCTGTAACCTGTGCGAAAATCTCCCAGCTGCAAAAACAAGACAGTGCTGAGAGCTGGGAATTCAGTGGAGAGAGTTCAGGAAGTTAGTAAAACCTCTGAAGCTGTATGTCAAATTTTCTCTCCATGTTTATAGGTTCACTCTTTTGAGGAGAGATTACAGGTTTCATGACGTTTTGGAAGGAGAATAGAAATTGAAAAAGGATCTGATGATATAAAACTTTAAAGGCTCCTTTTCTCTGTTGGCCTGTAGTTACCAACAGAATGTTCAGGGTTTTCATGGGAACATAATATTAGACTTAGAAATGAATCATGCTTATCATCCGTCTCATCCCATAATTTGACAGACCGACTCATGGCCAGTGACGGCAGAGCAAGGGCTGCAGTAGGACCCCACTGCATTGTCGCAGAGGTCCTTATTCTCTCCGTGAGGATTTTTACGGCCACAGAGGTGGTGCTCGAGGCTCACTAAAGTTCGTGCAGTGTGGGGGTTGACCCACGCGCTTGTTCATGTACAAACAGCCAGCTGTGTTTCAGAGGTTTCCATTGTATTTCTCTCCTGCCCCCGAACTCTGCATTTTGTCTCTGATCCCATTGTTGGTTAAAATCCTCTCATTTAATTCCCTGGTTATTTATTTTATTGAGAGGTTGCTTTGGAGGTGCTCTGATTCTGTGATTAGAGAGCTTAATAAGGCACAGTTCCTGTCTTCAAGGATCCCTCAGGCTGCGGACACAGCGTTTTGTTTCGTTTTATTTTGTTGCTCGCAAACCCAGTGCTTTGCAGAGTGACACAGCCTGTCAGGTGAGGGTCTGCTCTGGGGTGCTGATCTGGAGCACGACGGTCGCTGATCTTTCCCTTTTATACTCGGATTCAGTTGCCAGTTCCCAGGCAGATGTGGCGATTTAGCTTCGTCACCACCAGAGGAAGCCCCGTTTTTCTGGTCGTCAGGGTCTTTTCACATGGTGATGATGAAGTCACCGTCATTTGAGTGATGCGTCTGTCATTGAAAACATTAGCGTAAAGCTTGGAAAGAAGAAGGGGTGGGGCTCTCCCAAGGTACCGGAGTCAAATCTCACCAGTATCACCTTCAAAAAAAAGGGGGCCTCACCTCCTCTCTCTTCCCAGTTTCCTTTTCCACCGGCCACTACACCTTTCTGAGAAGGTGGATGTTCCAGCCAGACCACATCTGGGGAAGGAGTGTCGAGGTGATCTGGTTTCTAAAAAATGCTTTCAGCCCCTTTGCACTGCCGCTGGCGCGCCGCCAGCCCCATGGGGACGATTTTGCTCATATAAGGCCACGGAAGAAACCAGATCCTCGCTTGTGGGTGGGGAGCGTGAGGACAGGATTGAAATTGTTTCACTCTTTTGTTCTCCTTGTTATCATCGTAATCCCAAGGACACGATAGGCAGTGAAATAAATCCCTTAATGCAAGGGCTGCTGTCACTGGTAATTCTTTGATAAACAACACATGAGCGTTAGTGCTCGCTGGGCGTTGCTTTCTTTTCTGCCGTTTGAGGGGACAGTTTGAGTAAGTAGTTTTGGTTTCCTGAGACACTTTCTCACGCAGTTTGCTGACGTCTTGTCCTGCTGGGTTTTACCTCTGAGCCCGGAGTTGTTCATGTGCTGTCGGGATCAGTGCATGGGGAGGCCCCTGCACCCCGGGAGTCCTCCCTGCATGACGGTCATTGGTGCCTGACATTCAGCCATTTATGGGCTTGGTTCACCAGAATGTTGCTTCCTATTAAAAAAAACCCTGAATGTATTGTTCACCTTTTCTTTCATTCACTCATTCATTCATGTGTTCAGATTATTTATTGAATGCCTAATCCAAGCCACTGGAGCAGTGAGAGCAAAGCGGGGAGTAGGATGGGATGGAGCTGCTGATGCACTAGCTGCTGGGACGTGCTGGGCTCTCTCAACTCTGTCAGTCTGTGGATCTTCAATGTGAGGCCCATGGAAGACCACAGAGAGAGCTGATGCGGGGGATTGCTGTGCCATGGCCGTATTTGTGTTTTAAAAAGATAGATGCGTGAGTGAGAGTGAGCGTGCGGGGGGCTACTGCACCTGCGCGGATGAGGACCGATGGTGGTTTGTTTATTTTTCTGTAGAAGAACGATTTAGTGAAGTGTGCAGGGATATTAGTGGACTAACACGGCGTTAGTCTTCTGCCAAGAAAAAGAAGACCTTTTAAGTAAATTAAATTTATTACTGATTTTTATGGCATCCGTAGTATGAACATGTTGCATTTGTCTTATTCCACAGGATTATATCATAAATACAGTGTTTATTATGCTGTCATAAACTTTACGTGTTTTGTACATATCCTAATGAGTGTGCGTTTAGACAGGAAGTAATCATGTATTTTGCAAAAGTATTCTTTTGTTCAAGGCTCTTAACTTGTTTTACGGACAAGTAACTANCTGTGCCGTGGCCGTATTTGTGTTTTAAAAAGATAGATGCGTGAGTGAGAGTGAGCGTGCGGGGCTTGGCCGGCGGGCTGCTGCACCTGCGCGGATGAGGACCGATGGTGGTTTGTTTATTTTTCTGTAGAGGAACGATTTAGTGAAGTGTGCAGGGATATTAGCGGACTAACACGGCATTAGTCTTCTGCCCAGAAAAAGAAGACCTTTTAAGAAGATTAAATTTATTACTGATTTTTATGGCATCCGTAGTATGTACATGTTGCATTTGTCTTATTCCGCAGGATTATATCATAAATACAGTGTTTATTATGCTGTCATAAACTTTACGTGTTTTGTACATATCCTAATGAGTGTGCGTTTAGACAGGAAGTAATCATGTATTTTGCAAAAGTATTCTTTTGTTCAAGGCTCTTAACTTGTTTTACGGACAAGTAACTACTATGATGGACTCTGTTTTACAGGTGAAAGAATTAAGGCAGTGAAAGGAGGTACTCTTGCCAGTGAGTCCGCAGCAGAGGGGCTGTGGGACCTGGCCCCTGCATGGCATTGGTTTCTTATTGCACGCATGGGCTCATGGCTAGGCCATTCCTTTCCATGTTTGTGTGTGATGCTCTTCTTACCTGCTCTCCTGGTTATGACTCTCTCTCGATTAGGGAAGGGGTTCTTGCAAAGTGTATATTGGTTAAAATAGAAAGAGGCCGTTTTGCACGATGGTGAAAAATGCAGGGTACCAAGTCACACAGTCTTGGCTTGAATCTTGGCTCTGGCACTAACGATCCACGCGTCTCAGGTAGGTCACGAGAGGTTCACGGTAGGTCACGCGTTGGTAAAGGAGAAATGGTGCAGAAGGTGCACTTAGGAAACACCGAGCACTTTGGCACTTTGGACGAAGCTGGACTCAGTAAATGTTCATTGTTATTGTTGCTATAAAAAAATGGCTCCCAGAAGGTTATGGGGTATGTTTACATCTTCAAACTAGGCGTAAGCCTTAATGTATCCTATCTTTACATCAGTTGTGTTCCCTGAAGCTTGAAGACAACGTGGAAATTTGATTGGTTGGTGGATTTAATTACTCATGACTTGGTTATGTATTCATCAATCTCCAGTTCTGGTCTTGGTGTTTTATGGAGATAATACATGAAACTCTCTCTCTTTCTCTCTCTCCCTTCTCATTTTCCTTTGGTTTAATCTTAGGAAAGTGTGGTAGGCAGATTAATGCCCCCCCCCATGTCTATCTCCTAATACCTGGAATCTGTGAATATGCATGTTAAATGGCAAAGGGGAATAGAGGTTGCCGAGAGAGTTAAGGTTGCTAATAAACTGCCCTTAAACCAGGGAGATTAGCCTGCATTACTCAGGTGGGCCCAATATAATTGTAGGTGCCTTTAAAAGAGGAAGAAGGCGGTAGAAGAGCCAGTGTCAGGGAGGGAGATGGGTGCAGGCAGAGTTGGGAGAGATGAGACTGCTGATTTTGAAGATGGAAGGGGACCCATGCCCAGGAGTACGGGAGCCCCCAAAAGCAGGAGAAGGGGGTGAACTGATCCCCCCAGAGGACCTTCAGGAAGAAACTCAGCCCTGTGAGCCCCGTGACTGTAGCCTAGTGCGACCCATGTTCGACTTCTGAATGAGAGAGCTGTGAGAAAGTAAGTCTGTCTTCTTTTGAGCTACCGAATTTATGGTAATTTGGTTACAGCAGAAATAGAAAATTATCAGAGCAAGTGCCTGTGTGTGACATAAAAACAAGGGCTTTGGTGATTGATTTTTTTTTTTTTTTGCTACAGATTAAATTGTGGTGAATAGAAAACTTTTTCATGTGACTTAAAAATAATTGATATGGATTTAATATGGATTTTTAACTATGAGCATAATAGCGAAGATGGTTATGGTGACTATATTTTATAAAATCTGCTTATAATGTGACTAACATAGGGTTTAGTCACATTATAAGCAGATTTTTATTTGCAACTTTGCAAAACTGTAAAATTTAAATCACACTAAATTAAACATTTCACAGGTGATTTTTAAAATATATTTTATTGATTATGCCATTACAGTTGTCCTATTTCCCCCCTCCATTCCTCTCCACCCTGCACCCTTCCCCCCTTTAGTTTATGTCCACCTGTCTCAAGCTCTTTAGATTCTATATTTTCCCTACTATTCTTGCCCTCCCCCTATCTATTTTCTACCTACCGCCTATGATACTTATTCTCTGTACCTTCTCTCCCCTTCTCCTCCTCCCACTCCCCTGTTGCTAACCCTCCATGTGATCTCCATTTCTATGGTTCCACTCCTGATCTAGCTGTCCTCTTAGTTTGCCTTTGTTTTAGGTGTGGTTGTTAATAGAAACAACCACAGAGTTTTCTGTCCTTTCACTGTTCATATTTTTTTATCTTCTTTTTCTTAGATAAGTCCCTTTAACATTTCATATAATAAGGGCTTGGTGATGATGAACTCCTTGAACTTGACCTTATCTGAGAAGAACTTTATCTGCCCTTCCATTCTAAATGAAAGCTTTGCTGGATAGAGCAATCTTGGATGTAGGTCCTGGTCTTTCATGACTTGGAATACTTCTTTCCAGTCCCTTCTTGACTGTAAGGTCTCTTTTGAGAAATCAGCTGACGGTCTGATGGGAACTCCTTTGTAGGTGACTGTCTCCTTATCTCTTGCTGTTTCTAAAATTCTCTCCTTCGTTTTGATCTTGGCTAATGTAATTCTGATGTGCCTTGGTGTGTTCCTTCTTGGGTCCAACTTCTTTGGGACTTTCTGAGCTTCCTGGATTTCCTGGAAATCTATTTCCTTTGCCAGATTGGGGAAGTTCTCCTCTATTATTTGTTCAAATAGTGTTCCACTTGTCCCTCTTCCTCTTCCCCTTCTGGTACCCCTATAATTCAGATGTGGGAGCATTTAAATATGTCCTGGAGGTTCCTAAGCCTCTCCTCATTTTTAAAAATTCTTGTTTCTTCATATTTTTCTGTTTGGTCATTTCTTCCTTCCTTCTGGTCCACTCCATTGATTTGAGTCCCACTTTCCTTTCCGTCACTATTGGTTTCCTGTGCATTTGGGCACAGGAATATGGACTACTGGGCACAGTGTCTGGGCACTGATTTTTTACTGAATAGGAGAAACATTACTCTTTTACCTGTTGACCCTAGAGGGTACCGTGTGTGGTTTCTGCATGTGTCTAATCGCCCCAATTATGTGTTGGCTGTATGTTAACTCTGAGAGTTCTGCAGGAGGTTTCTTGCTGCTCTCCCTGCCGAGCCCATCGCCGGACTCCAGGGAGCACTGGGGCCACAAGAGACAGGGGCAGTGGGCACTGTTCTGGAAGAAGGGCCACCAGTCCTATCTGAACAGCCCTGTCATTTTCGTTCTTCATGAAAGTGATCCTGTTTAAAGGGCTGGGTTCAAATTGTCCTCAGTCCTCCTCCTCGGCCATCTTCGTCCTATTGGCTGCCGAAGAATGTGAGGGTTGATCTGTTATGGGGAAGACTTTTCCAACTGAGCTCCAGAACATTCTGAAAAATAGAAGAGTTGAATCTACGTGTGGTAATCATTTCACTGCATATATCAAAAATACCTTAAGTATGTGCAATGTTTATTTTAAAAAGGAATAAAATAAAAAAGAAGTGTGTTTACCCTTAACCTAGTGCTTTCATTAGTTATCAGGATGGCTTTGTGTGACTGTGCCTTTGTCTCGCCTCTAGTGAAACACTTTGCTAGCTCGAGTGTGACAGTTTTGCCAGTGGGATGTAAACCTCTCAAAGCAGCGCAGTGAAATCGCACTCGCAGTGTTACTGGGTGCTGGGCATGCTCTAAGAGCTTTGCGTCCATTCATTAATGTCATCATCTCAACCTTATGAAGTAGATGCTATTAATAGCCCCATTTTAAAGATGAGGAAGTGGAGATAGAGAGGTTAATTAACTTGCCCAAGATCTCCCACCAGGAGGTGCAGGGCTGGCAACCAGACCCAGCTGGTCAAGCTTCAAGTGTGTGTTCTTAATCAGCATGTGATTTTGCTTCTTGGCCAGAGATGGCCAGTGTTCTCTGCTGGCCGTGTCTAATGCCTTGGTAGAGGCCACGTGGTCTGAATCTTGTTCTGAATTTTCATCCTAGTTGTCTTCTCTCCCTCAGGTTACAGAGTTCTCATTAATGAGTTGTAATTTTCATTTGCTTTCCACTGTGAGACTTCTCTCTGCACCCGCAAAGCTTGTGCTGGGGTGAGGGGTGGGAAGGGGGGTGGTTTCTTGGAGAGTGGCGGTGAAGGGAGGAACAGCTATTTTTTTCTGATGGGTCAGTGGGAAACGAGCTGACAAACACTTAGTCCCCACTGAGGTGCAGAGAGAAGACCTTTCTATTCTCGCGTACAAGTCAGGGGTAGGCGGTTCTCCATAACCAGCTATAGTGATTTGTAGAAGTTCAGCCCGAAGCGTGGTCTCCCTCTGGGTCTTCTGGGTTGGTAGAGTTACGTGGCTTTTCCAATGGCCATAGATATCAAGGAGATAAGTACAGTTTTCTCCAGGGTGACGCTCAAGTACCTGCTAGACCCACTGGGCCGCCATAAGGAGATGCGGTATCAGGGATTTTGCTCCTGGCTTAATAGGAAGGCTTCCCTCTTTTTCTTTTTTTGTTCTCTAGAGAAGGATGCAGAGGAGGAAGGAAGCCCCAGACATGCTCTCCTTCTAGGAAATAGTAAGAAATCTGTAATCTCAGATCTTTTCTCCAGGTAACACCAATATGTCCGCCTTGATTGTTGTGTTCCACACAAAGAACACAACAGGGAGGAAGGAGATTGAGATTGAGGGGGTGGGGAGGGCAGGAAGGGAAGGAGGAGAAGATAAAGGGCTCAAGAAAACACGTTTAGAAACTTTGCTACTGGTGATACCTTAACTGGGATATTTAGGAACATTGGCATGTTGCGTGTTTTCCCATGTGCCTGTGAGCAGTGGCCTACAGCTCAAACACATCACCTAAAAAAAATTTCCAAGGACAATGCTCAGCTTGAAATGATAATTCAGTTAAATAAACCTTCCCAGTGTTTTCAGATAAGGTCATTCCCATTTGAACTGGGTACTTGGGTTGCTCCCATGAAGCTTGTGAATCATGGGTGAACACATTGACCAGATGTTTCCGGTCAGACAAATGGGCAAAGGGGTCGTTTCCTGCAGGAGACACTGGCCGACAGCGTTGAAACCATGTCCTCCAGACTCGCTTGCACAGGGACTGTGTCATGGGTGCTGTTGGCCTCAGCCTGCAAGCTCTCTCTGGCACCGGTGACACTGTTCCCTTCTCTTCTGGGGCACTTTCCTTTTCTCCTGAATTTTAATCGTGCTGCCTCCATCTCATTTGGAGACAACATATGCTTTTAGAATGATTGTTGTTATCAAACTTCTATTTTAAATCAAAAGGGACCCAATTCAGACAAACCTACTCGGGCAATGTCAGATACTGTTCTCCCCTGTTTGATAAACAGAAATTGTGGGAATTAGTAATGACATAAAGTCACTAGCCACTAAAGAACTGAACGTTCTTTAAAAGACACCAGAGAGAGAGAGAGAGGGTGTTATTTCTTATGTCATTTGGAGCATGTTATTCCTTACGTCGCTTCCTGTTTACAGATGTAGAAGACTACGTATAATAAGGTAAATAACGTTAGGGGGTGTAAAAGAACCTAAAGATGTTAGATCCAAAGACCCCTGGTGAGCAGCTCCAGTCCAAACTGAGAGGTCTAATGCTGTGCTGAGGACTAGAACCCAAGGTCACTGCCTGGTGGTCCCGTGCCATTTCCATCAGGCCAGGTCCGCCTCTGTCTACTACAGACGGGGACTGAGAAGCGGAGGAGAGCCCTGGGTTCTCTCACTGGCTGTGGTCAGGGCCAGTCACCTTTCTCCCCCGGCCCCAGTTTCTCCATCTCTTACCGGCAAAAGGCTATGAGATGCCATCCCAGCACTGTTCTAATTTTCGAAGCGTTGTTAGCACCCCCATGTTCAGTGTGGCACTAGCACACAGCCAAGAGGCGGGGGTGACCTCAGCGTCCGCTGATGGGGGAGTGGATAAAAGAGAATGTGACCTCGATACACCCACACAATGGAATATTATTTAGTATTCGAAAGAAGGAAATCTTGCAACCTGTGACAACAGGGATGAACTTTGAGGGCACTGTGCTGAGTGAAATGCATGAGTCCATGTATACGAGGTTTCTAAACACAGACCATCTCAGAGAAACAAAAATAGCGGGGCGGTTGCCCAGGGCTTGGGAGGAGGGGAAAGAAAGTTCCTCTCATCAGGGGTGTAAAGTTCGTGATACAAAATGAATAAATTCTGGAGACCTGCTGCACAGCATTGTGCCTGTGGGTGAAAATACTCCTATTTTTGGAGACTGATTCTACAATGGCTCGAGCACCCTTTTGACCTTGCAGAGGAAATCAAAGTACTTAAAATTCAGTCTGATTTTTGTGTGGCATTGGGCAAGTCATTTAACTTCTCTGTTAGTTTCCTTGTCTTTTAAATGGTAATGTTAATAGTAGCCACTTCACGGTAGTGCTGTAAGGATTAAATGAGTTAGCAACACTTATTAACTTATTGACCGACCACCCACTTCATAAACAGGCAAGCAGACATGCAGGGGAGGGACTGTCTGTGAGCGGTCACCTCTCCGGCTGATGTCAGAACCTAAATGGACCTCAAAAGGGCATCGAGTCTTCCAGATCTTTAAACACGGCACTTGTCAATTAGAAAGTAGTGGCTTTTAATTCAGCACATGCGCTATAGCTGAGAATGTCGTTACAGTTTGGATTCCCAGGTGGTCACGCAGGAGGGCTGGGACTGGGCTCAAGAATCTGAATTTTTTTTGCCCTGGCTGGCCTAGCTCAGTGGATTGAGCACAGGTCTGCGAACCACACGATCGTGGTTCGATTCCCAGTCAGGGCACATGCCTGGGTTGCGGGCCAGTTCCCAGTAGGGGACTCACGAGAGGCAACCATACATTGATACTTCTCTCCTTCTCTCCTTCCCTTCCTCTCTAAAGATAAATAAATAAAATTAAAAAAAAAATCTGAATTTTATGTGCTCCGGGGTGATTTGAATGGAGCTGGTTTCTGGGTCAACTGGAGAAATCCTGGCGGGAAGTAATGGAAGGGGCTCAACCGGCCACACTCTTGAGGAAAATTCTTCGGGCAGCCTCTTCCAAGCAGAAAATAGTGGGATTGATGTGGGATGGAGAGGTTGTGGTCCATGTACAGGGGGGTGTGGGGCAGTTAATGGGGGTGGGAGACAAAGGGAAAGAGAGAAGTGTGATCACTCCGTCTTCGGAGGGGTTTAAACCAGATCTCATATTAAGGTGGAGTCGACGTGAAAAAGACAAAATGTGCAGAGAACACATTCCCTTGCCTAGAAATACGAATGGGCTCTGAGGTCCCTCCTCCTCCCAGGGCAGGCTCTAGTGAACAGAAAGCCATCGAACTGCATGGAGTCAGCGCTTTGCGTGACTGTCTTCACCCGGACTTCACAGACTTGGAGAAAGGAACCTGGCGTCACGCCGCCTCCCAGGACTGGGACTCACAGACTTCTCGTATCTGTAATTTGGTTTCGTGGTTAAGTGTCTGAGTTCAAGGGTCAGAGAGATCTGGGGTGGAATCCTGGCTCCATCCCTTTCTAGCTCTGGGAAGGCCCCTGCTCTGTCTGAGACTCATTTCCATCTTATGGAGACAGGAATAAAGGACCAGCCTTGTGGGGCTGCGCTGGGGGGGTGAGAGGCCGTGCGGGGGGAAGCTCAGTGCGGGGCCCGGCACGTGGGAACTGCTCAGTATGCTGCAGCTGGTATTTATTATTATTATTATTATTATTATTATTATTATTATTACTGTACACTGCAACCAACATTATTATTAGTAGCAGTAGTAGCAGTAACGGTGTTATTGTCCTTTATAGCGCTGTCTCCCAAGGAAGCTTGAACTGGTGCTACATTTATATTAATAATGGCAACATTGATCAAAATAACTAACATAGCCCTGGCTGGTGTAGCTCAGTGGATTGAGCACAGGCCTGTGAAGCAAAGGATTGCGGTTCAATTCCCAGTCAGGGCACATGCCTGGGTTGCAGGCCAATTCCCAGTGGGGGGGACACATGAGAGACAACCACACATTGATATTTCTCTCTCTCTCTCCTTCTCTTCCCCTCTCTCTGAAAATAAATAAATATTTTTTAAAAAAGATAAAAAAATAACTAACATATATTGAGTATATGCTGTTTGCCAGGTGCTCCTCTAAGTGCTGTACCTGCTTTTTAGTTCGTTTGATTCTCACAGTGATCGGACGGTGGGTATTACCAATATCCCCGTGCCATAGACCGGGGAAGCCGTGAACAGAAGGGCTCCACGACCCGCCTGAGGTCCCACTTTGAAGAAGCAGTGGTGGGATTTGAACTCAGGGTCCAGAGACCCTGCTGTTTCCTGATTCATGGCTGTCTTTTGAGCTGTGCTAAAACTGTACTTGCATTGACTTCTCCCTCTCCCTCTCTATCAGCTCCTTTTCTATCCCGTTGCTGAACTGTGGAAAAACCAAAACACAACAAAATCCCCTTCAACTCCATCCTGTGGCTGCAAAGGATGCTGATTTAACTTCTGGGTAAAAATCCAGACTCTGTACTGCCTGTGAAACTTTTGACCATTTGCCCTGGCCGGTGTGGCTCGTCTCATACACCAAAAGGTTGGGGGTTTGCTTCCTGGTCACATGACACATGACCTAGGTTGTGGGTTCTACCCCCGGTCAGGGTACCTATGGGAGGCAACAGATAGATGTTTCTTTCTCTCTCTCCCTCTCTTTCTAAAACCAGTAAACATATAAAATAAGCAAAAGATCCGACCACTCAGATACAAGGTCCAGCAGATGGTTCCACATGTCCTTGTAGAGAGAGGACACTTGTAGTATCTGGACGCCTGGGTGTTCAAACGCCCTGTTTACTGTGCAGTCTGTAATTTATTTTTACCATGGGAGGCACGCGGGATTCTTGGCCGAGTGGGAGGAAGATGTCCTATTTCTGGGGTAGGTTGTTAGGGCATTGCCACATCTGCCTGAGGTCAGTCTGAGTCCAGTGAGGTTCCTACACCCTGAGTCCTGTTGGGATCAAAACTCAGCGCAGACCGAGCAGCGCTGACGTCTCAGCCCCTGGTTTCCCAGGCTGTGTTGATGGCATGTGTGGGGCCCACCAGGGACCATGCCTGAGCCAACCCCAAGGGAGTCGGCAGGGGAGGAAATGACAGGTGCCCGGTTTTTAATCTGGGGAATAAACTCCCTCCTGCAGACCACTTTACAGTTTACAAAACCCTTCACCCTCACGATGCCATTTAATCCTTCTGGTCACACAGGAGGCAGGGCCCGAGTTACCTCCCTTGTAGTCGAGGTCACACACACAGGCTGGGTTGAGACTCGGGTTTCTGCGTCCAAGCCCCATGCTCTTTCCACATTTCCACCCACAGTCTGAGAGAGTATGCGGTTAAGTGCTGCGGGGGGTGGGGCGGGGCGGGGTGGGGTGAGGGGAACATGGGTGTTCAGAGGAGACAGAAATCACCGGTAGAAAAGAGGTCGCTCTCGGAGTTCTGCATTCCACTCCTCAGGCTAAGTTGCTACTTGTCTGCAGGAAGTGGATTGCTGAGCTGTGACTTAATGCTTTTGTCTTTGATGTGGGCGTCAGTCAGCAACTGATACCTGATACGCGTCCCAAGACTTCAAAAATGCTTTCTAGAGTAGCAGTGTGGGCCTGATCACAGGGAGCTTGACCTATCCTTTGCCCCCGAAAGACAAACACTATTAAAACTCCAAAATCATGACTGAAACGAAATTCACGGAGAAAGAGTTGTAACTGGAGATCATAAGGGCATCGGTTAGGTCTACCTCTGCGGCTGAAAACAAAGCTTCTATAAAAATCACAATTATGTCGTGCTTTCAGAATACAAAGCAGCCTCACCTAAACTATTTCATTTGATCTTCACATTTAACAAATGAGGAACTTAAATTTGAGGAAGGCTAAGGGTTTTGCCCAGGGCCGCAGTTAGGAAGGGGCAAGGTTAGGGCTTCAGGCTTTTTTGGTCCCACGTTGTGTGTTTGATTGGGAACTATTTACTAAAACCTTCGGAAATGTCAAATAATTTGTGTAGGAAATGATGTACATGATCTGTGACCCTACTGTAAGAGAAGCTTTGAGAACAGCTGGGCGTAAACAATGCCTTCTTGCTCCAGGACTGCCTCGCGCTTGCAAATAGCAATTATCCATGATTACTTTCTTGCCAAGTTCGTGAGTGTTAAGTCCATTTCTCTCTGGTAGATAAACTGAAGCAGGCGTCTAAGTTATTTTTTCACACTCACTCATCACAGGGAGACAGAGGAGCAGGGCTATGTCTTCAGAGTTCCAGCCGCATGCCCCTTGGAAAACGATCAGAACCAAACCCCATTCCCCAAAGGATAGAGGCCTAGCAAACGTTTCACGAGAGGACCCATGCTATTTCTTCAAAATGCTCGAGAGTCACTCCCCACAATTGTTCCCGATTTTCCACGAAAGTATTTGGTCAGCTTTATGGTTCCCGAAGTTTTGGATAGCACGGATATCTTTAAAAACATCTTGGGGAAGATAAAGTATGTAAGTATGCGTAAACAATAATTAAGACAACAGAGCTCCACAGGATTCAGATTCATGACCATCTGTTCAAAGAAACTAAATATGAAAAAAGATCTTTTTCTCTCTTCGTGCTAGTCCCACATAAGCTTCGTTGCGTATCCACAGAAGGAGTTAAATGGGGGAGGTGGTAGCTTTTTACCTTCATGTGCCCCAGCCAAAAACAACCTTAGAACTTGTCTGACTGGCTCCGATGAGGAACGTAAGTCGATAAGACCTGAGCAAACAGAAGAGGAACCTGCCCGTCACTCGTGGGCAGCAATGTAGGTCACCTTCTTGCTCCTCAGGCGGATGTGACGCTGCTTCCAGAGAGCGTCAGCTAGTGCCTGTGTGGCCGCGGAGACTTGGGGAAGGAGCAGAATGAAAGATAATCTGCGGATGGCGACCCACCATAGTAGTAGAAAGAAACTAAGTACCTGCAGGGACTGGGGGACCTCTCAAACCTTTCCGGCAGGAACAAGCGTTGGCCTCCGTGTCACGAGTGAGGGCCATTTTTACCACCCCGAGAGGCTAGGCTTGGGCGGCTCTGATGATAAAGCAAGGCTGCACGTGCTCATACGAAGAGATGACTTTCCCGTCCTTGATCTCCTTGGTGACGGTGCAGATTTTAGCCAGGAGGTGGGTCAGGGCTCTGCAGGCACCGCAGGGCTCAGGGGTCCCGTGGGGAGCCGAGGGTGCCGCGTATACTGGGGCTGCGCATTCCATGGCTCCGCCCTTCCTGGCTGTGCAAATGGAAGGCTCACATTTGGTGGCACACGGGTTACAGGGAAGCCTAGAAGAAAACAGAATTTTACCTGTGACTGAGGGAAGGCAAAAATGGCGGTGGTTAATTTTTCAACCTGCGTCATTCAAAACAGACACTTATTCCCTCACTTTGTGCTGTCGTTAGAGGAAGAAAAAGAACCAGACCAGATCCACGGGGAAGTAGCGTCCCAGGTGTAGAAGGATTGGATCGTATTAGCTCCCATCGCAGGGGGCTCCAGGGCGCTGTGGGAGAATACGTGCTGGGGGTCAGGGCCAGGGAGGGTCCGGCTCTGTCAGTTACCAGCTGGTGCCCTCAGACTGTTCCTGACTCTAGTTTTTCATCCGCAGAGTGGATATAAAGGGAACTAAACTCACAGGGTCCTGATGAGAAGGGACACGTTGAGGGGCTTATCCCCTGGGGAAAGGAAGTTAATCAGACACTTTTCTTATCAGAGAGTTAACCACAGACTGCGGGTGGCCTGAACCCCACCCACGGAGGAGTTCTCAAAGCTTCATCAGGAAGCCCCAAAGAGCTGTCTGTGTGTGTGTGTAAATGGGCGGTCTTTAGGGGACTGGAGTGAGAGGCAGTAAGGACTCCTCAGAAAGCATCATCTTTCTTCACTGATTCACGGCCCTTTGGTATGTTGTGGCTCCTGCAGGTGGTAGCGTGGGTTAACATTGCGCTGGTGTAACGTGATCATGCCAGTTAAAAGAACTCTGTGAACCGACTGCACTGATTATTTTGGGGAGGGATGTCTTTTTAACAATCGTAACCAAGTTTGCCTTTGGAGTGTTCGTTTGGACTGAGGTGCTTCAAAGAGCCCATGCTCTAGATCAATTTCATATGGGTTGGAACGCTTCTTATTATTTTAAAACGTTACGACTTCTGTAAAAAATACACTGAAACACACATGTGTGCATGATGGTTTTAGCATCGAGAAGAGGCGACCGGGCGGGTTGGGCGTTTCGGTCTGAGCAGGTGCCTCCGAGGAGAGTGGGGCCGGCCTGTTCGCGTCCACCCGTTCAGACGTTCATCTCAGTGGGGGAGACCTGTGTGTCACCAAGAATGCTCATCTTTAAAGAAACCATTTTTCCCCTGGTAATTTTTAAAACTCTTAAGATGCTAAAACACTTACAAGGAGCTAACCGGGTATAGGGACTCCTCAAAAACCACTGAGCTAAGCTAGACTGGGTTATAATTGCAGATCTCCAGTGGCACAGCTTGAGAGAGTGTATGGACCCCTGGGTCCCAAGCGCCCCGTCACTGGGGAGATCAAAGCACCCGCTGTCTGGTTGCCAGGGGTGGTGCCTACGTGTGTGTGTGAGCGTTTCTTTCATGAAAATGTTTTTACTTAACGTACTTGCAGTCCGAGCTCTCCAGGAGGCCGCGGTAGGTGGCGATCTCGCACTCCAGCTGGGACCTGACGTCCAGCAGAATTTCGTACTCTTGGTTCTGCCGCTCCAGGGCACATCGGATCTCCGCCAGCTGAGCCTCTAGGTTATCGATCAGACCCTGGCTCTGGGTCAGCAGGGCTGTGTAGCGGGCCTCTGTCTCGGCCAGGAAGCATTCCTGGGAGTCTCTCTACCACGCAGGAGGAAAGCAGGATTTATAATGATGACTCCTTTAAGCCCAGGTCCCTTGTGATCTGTACCATTTCAACAGTGGTTCCTTTGTAACAGGTGCTAACGAATCTTCAAGCCCTCTTATTCTCTCCGAAGCAAATAAATCCAAAAACAAAATCATCAACTATACTAAGCTTGCTTCCCTTTATCCAAGCGCCGCGTATCTTCCTGTTTCTTAATCACTTGATAATCTTCTACCACACTTTCCTACCTCTGAGAGAAAAAAATATTCCGACTTATTCCACACCTAGGAATTAAAAACCCATTACCGTGGTACCCGGGAGTGTTTGGACCTTAAAAAGGAAGTGAGCAGCATTAAGCCATAAACAGTCCCCTCATCAGATCCACTCTTTCATGTGTAAAATAGGAGCCGAAACTCTGACGATTAAAGTTCCTTCCTGCTCTATCATCCTGTTAAGTTTTATGGATTTTACATTTTACTATAACCTATTATTTGCATGATTATCCCACTTTTTATAGATGAGAAAACTGAGGTCCAAGAGCTTAAATGAGCTGTTCCCAGGCACATGACTAGCTCGTGAGAAAACCAGCCTTGGAGCAAGGTCTTCCTAATACCCTTCGTGCCAGAGTATGAAGGGTATTTCATACTTTTTACTTCAGAGAAGTGCAATCAGTTCTAACTTGGGAACCTGAATTCTGGCTCAGGCTTTTATTTCCTTCGTGACTTAATGCCCTGGGACCTCGGCGTCCCCATCTACGAGACGGGTGAGATAATCTGGCTTGGGAAGGTCACTCCACCTCCTGAGGCTTATCTGTAAAATTGGCTTCATGATCGTGCTACCCCCTGCTCAGAAGATTATTTTATAAATTCAGTAATTTGTAAAAATGCTTTGCATTAGATAGAATTCTCTTTTAGTGTTTCCCAAAGTGTGCTCATGGATCATTACTGCCATGAGATACTCTTTAAAAAAGGGGTCCACAGTCAAATAAGTTTTGGGGTGCCGAACACCATACGCCCCCTTCTGGGAGAGGCACAACACACAGGCCAGCTTATCAAACGCCCACGGGAAGGCCCCCTGTTTAGCCTTTGCTTGATGCAGCATTTCCCAGGCTTGTCCGACCACCAAGCCCTGTTCTGGCCACAGACCCTTGAACAAACAGAGGGGCTGCTGATCTGAGGGGCGCAGTTCGGGAAACATTGCAGCTGGTGTTAGGGGCTGTCACCACCCCCACGGGGCTGGGCTCGGTCAGCTGGCCGCGTACCAGGCGGTGCTGGGCCTGCCGTTCAACCTCCAGAGCGTTCACGGCGCGTCTCAGCTCGGTGACCTCCTTCTGGCAGCAGTGCTGCTGTTGACAGCTGGTCACCACCTGCTGGTTCAGCTCCTCCATCTGAAACACAGTCAAGGGGCCGCGGAGATCGGGAAGGAGAACATCACTTGGGTTAAAAGGCCCCCGGAAATGCAAGGCCACCTCGCTGGTTTTGACTTTGCTCCCTCCCTACCTGCGTGTTGAACCATTGTTCCACGTCTCTGAGGTTTGCCTCCACAATAGACTCATACCGACGTCTCATTTCTTGCAGAACCCGATTGAGGTCCACAGAAGGGGCAGACGTCACTTCGATGTGTAGCCTGTCCCCCAGCTGGCTCTGTAAGGAATTGATTTCCTAGGGACAGAAAAAGGGTGTGAAGTCACTTGGTGAATAGATGACTTCCTTGTTCTCGTTTCTGTCTAACAGCAATAATTTAGCTTAATTGCGTCCGAAATATAGCCCACAATAAACGAACACATGATTCATAGTTGCATTTGAGATGCTATAAAGTGACTTAAAGCTATTTCAGATGTGACTATGTGTTCACATATGTGACTATGTGTTCACATATGTGCAGCATTAAAAGGAAGTGACTAGCAAGAGCAGGTATTTAAAGAATTTACATCATTTCCAGGGATGGTTAATGCGTGAAGCAGCATAGAGGTGGAATTTATGAGAGACCATAGTCTCCAATGCAAATATAGGCTTATGCCAGTATCGATTTATACCAGTAGTGGCAGGAATCTGTGTAGGGATGCTGACAAAAAGATGGGAAGCTGCCCTGGCTGGTGTGGCTCAGTGAATTGAGGGCCAGCCTGCAAACCAGAGGGTCACTGGTTCCATTCCCAGTCAGGGCACATGCCTGGGTTGCACGCCAGGTTCCCCAGTAGGAGGTACACAAGAAGCAACCACACATTGATGTTTCTCTCCCTCTCTTCCCCTCTCTAAAAAATGAATAAATAGAATCTTCTTCTTTAAAAAAGATGAGAAGCCTATGAGGACAATAAATTTGAGTTACTTCCTTTTTCCGGAAAGGCTGGAGAGGGCAGCAGAGGCTTCAGATATTGTGTTACCGGCAATTGATTTGAAAAACATCGAACCGGTAGCAGTAATGCAGGTACTATCAGGGCTAAAACCCAGAAGATTATCTAGAGGATACACCCTTTGTCAAGTTCAATTCAGAGGAATCAGTGTTGTTTTTGGAGGCTTAGGTGAGGCTTTCTCTAACCTCTTCATGGTTGTTTTTGAGGCAAAGGAGCTCCTCCCTCAGAGACTGGCCTCGCGCCTCCAGGTCCGCTTTGCCCAGGGTCAGCGCATTCAGGATCTTCCGTAGGCCGTTAGCATCTGCCTCCACCAGCTGGCGCAGGGACAGCTCAGCTTCATACCTTTAAAAATGAGGCGTGGAGTGAAAGACGTTCAAAGGTAGGGGGTGTAAATCAAACTTCCTTCTGTATTTTCCTCTGGGCCTCTCATTTACCATACTTCTCTCGTGCGTTTCAAGCTGAAATCACCTGACAAACATCACCACTTAATTATCATTCCTATATTTGTTTGCCAGACTGATGCTATGTTGCTGTTCTTTGAGAGGAGGGAATTTATCCTCCTGCTCCTGCCCCTAGAGGTGATGCAATGAAAGTAGAAAGAGCATTGGGTTAGGACTTAAGAGAGCTCGCGTCCAAGTTTTGGCTCTGTTTCGTACCGGTCGTGTGCCTTTGCATAAGTAACTGAACCCCGTTAAGCCACAGTTTTCTCACCTTAAATGGGGTAACAGTAGGTTTGCTTTACCTATTTTACTAAACTCTTAGGTAATCCGATGGGTTTATGTGTTAGAAACTATAGGTACCTGTATACAACATGTCAGTGGTTATTAAACTTATTGAATTTGAAGGTCTATACTGGGCTAGCGCCATCACGGTAGGGGTAGGAGGGTGAGTAGACATGTGGATAATCTTATTGGGAGTTAAGCGTCCAATGCAGGGCGAGTTCTGCCATGAATGGCGGACAGGGTTGGGTGGGCTTACTTGGCTCTCAAGTCATCAGCAGCCAGTTTGGTGTTGTCAATTTGTGAGACCAGTCTGGAATTCTCAGCCTTGGTGCACAAGATCTAGAATTAAGAAGTTGTACACACAAATGAGACAAACACCGAGGCCCCTTCCTTAAAAACCAAGGGGATGGTGTGGATTTCAGTCAGCCAGGAAGGCTTTTCATAGCTATCCTTGGGAAGTCTGGGCAACTTTGGAAAATAAGAACTTCTGTTATTTTCCTAAAAGTTAAGCAAAAATTACTTCAATAAAGGCTTGAGTAGATGTTTCACCATTAAAATATAAAATTTACCTTAAATTTGCTGAACATACCAGGATCTACTAGAATGTAAACACCATGTGGGCAGGGTTGTTTCAGGTCCCCAGTATGTTCCCAGAGCCTAGGATAGTGTCAGGTGCCTTGTCGTCCTGCTCAGTAAATATTTGTTAAGCTAATAAACAGAATACCGTATTTTGTTGTGTATAACATACACTTTTTTGCCCAAATTTTTGAGGGAAAAATAAGGATGCAGATTATACGTAGGTGGTACTAATTCATGTGTATAATGCAAATCATACACAGGACTCAGTTCTAAAACATGATGTACATTATACATGGCAAAATACGGTAAGTCCAGCCCATGTAGCAGCAGCATGTTGCTGTGAACAGGAAAGTCCGATCTGGTGTGGGAAAAACTGTTTGAACAATTGGGAGGTGATGCAATGAGCATCCAACGGAAAGAGTGGTGATGGGTGATAACATGGGTGAAAATTAAACTAGTTAGAAACTTATTAAAACAAAATTCATTTTCTCCGATTCCTGTTGTCTTATTTTGGTTCAGGAAATGGCAGCCATATGTTGTTAACACATTTTGGTCCCGAGTCATCTGGTTAAAATAAGAGCAGAGCATATTTCTCTGGAAAGCAAAAAACTATGACTATAACTCTGAATATTGCATCAAGATGACAATTTCATTCAAAACATTTTCTTATTCTGCAAAATATTTTTCAGCATAAAAAGAAATAAACGTATTAAAGTTTAGCAAAGGACTATTGCTTGGAGAACGTCAATGCAAAACTTGATTGTACGGTTGCTAAGAATCTTACCTTCTGCTGGAGCTCTTCAATGGTCGCGTAGTAGGACAGGTAGTCAGGACAGGTGACAGGGAGCTCCTTATGACACTCCTCCTGGATTTTACACTCCAGTTCTGTGTTCTCTCGTTCCAGCATCCGCACCTTTTCAAGGTAGTTAGCAAG
The DNA here is from genome assembly GCF_014824575.4 of Sturnira hondurensis. Taxonomy (NCBI): domain Eukaryota; kingdom Metazoa; phylum Chordata; class Mammalia; order Chiroptera; family Phyllostomidae; genus Sturnira; species Sturnira hondurensis. The sequence continues at coordinate 5,612,018 of NW_028094263.1, forward strand.
GCGGTCATTCAAGATTTGCATGGTCTCTTTCTCCTTACTGTTGATGCCCTCACCACACCAGCCACAGTCATCCATGGAGGTACAGGCGCTGACGTTGTTTACCAAGCAGATGGGCATGGGGCCAAAGCAGGGAACAGGTTGGCAGCCCTGGGATGGGAGAGCTCTCAGAACATGGCCAGTGGGTTGGCAGCTGTTGGCTTCAAGACCACCACACTGGCACCTGGTGTCCGAAGCAGTGCTCCTAAAATTGGCAATCCCAGAGCAGCTTTGGCATGGTGTTGAAGAAGGAATAGTTGTCGGACAGTCCTTGGTGTCCATAGCATGTGGCCAGCTCTGGTTTATTTCAAAGTCTGTGGTTCCTCTGGATGGAAAGCTCAAGCTACTGTCAATGCGTCCGAACCCTGAGCGTTTGGTGGTTTTCTCCTGTTCGGAGGACTTATATAGCCTTTCCTCTCGGTGGTGTCAGAGCAGGCAGGATGTTTTCCTTTCTAATGTTTGTATCGAGTCCCACAGGAACATCTCATTAGTCTGCTCTTGACTTGCCCGAGAAGAGTTACCTGGCTCATAAAAATGTGCACTTAGGCGGTTAGCTGAGTTATTGCCCATTTCAACTACTACTTGTCGCTGGGCACAGAGCTTCACATGGTTTCTTCAAAGGAACTGCTGCGCAGCTCTAGCAGCACCGATTATTAAGTGGGCGTGAGTATATTGAGTCCATTAAGTCCTCGTTGACCTCTGCACCTGACACTGAGCTTGGCCAGGGATGAGCCCATTTATTTTTCCTCTGCTTTCCAGAAAAGGGAAACTATTAGTATCTACTAATTATTGGCATGAACTTAGGAATTCATATTTTATTTTGTTCTCACCATTTGCTTTTCCTTTTTTCTTCTTTGTTCTGCCTAGTTGTCTTCTCCATTTCTTTTCTTTTTTTTTTTTTTACTGAGTATGGGTTAAAATGTCAGTCTTAAATGAGGCTCTTTTTAAAGGTGATTGCTAAGCTTCTGTTTTAGCCTTTCCAGGTAGGGTTCGATTGCTGACAATTAATTTCTTGGAGAAAAGGCTGGTTACATTTTGTTTTTTCCAAAGCCCACATTTGATAACATTTTTAGTGCCCAGTGTTTGCTTGCTATTACATTAGCTAAGAAATCGTGATGGTTTATAATTGGTTTATATTTGGTGTTTAAATATGACCTGTTGAAAGGTATGTGTGTTCTTTCTCAGGAAGAGTTACTCAGTATTTTCTTAAGGAAGTTATTAGTTCCTGGTTTTTTATGGAGGCTCCAGGAAAGAATAATTCTCTTGCCTCCTCCAGGGGCTGCCCCCTGTTCCTTGGCTCACGGCCCCTTCCGTGTTCAAAGCCTGCCACGGCCAGGCGAGCGTTTCTCACGTGCATCACTCCAACACTGACTCTTCTGCTTCTCTCCCCCACGTTTAAGGACTCTTACGAGTATATTGGGCCTAGTCATACCGTCTAGAATAATGTCCTATTTAAAGGTCAGCCGATGAACAACTTTACTTCCCCCTCGCCATGTAGCCTGACATACTCAAAGGTTCTGGGGTTAGGACATGAACATCTTTGGGAGCCCATTGTTCTGCATATCACATGATGTAAGGAAAAAACATAATTTACAACAGCACCAACAAATATAAAATGTGCAGGCATAAACTTAGTTAGAAAGGTACAAGATCGACAGGAATAAAATGCTAAGCCTAGAATAAGCGGAAAGACGTCCATCATATTCTTGACCTGAAATGCTGTGCTCATCACTATAAAACTGTCAGTTATCTCTGCATTAATTTAACTCAGATCCCAATAAATTTGTTGCAGCCCTCTCAAAAGGTGACTTTTTGGAATAGAATAAGTAGAAATAGAAATAGACTAGAAATAGTCTAGAAATAGACTCCCCAATAGATTGTGACTTAGTATATGATAAATGTGACATTTAGAATCGATGGGGCAAAGACAGACTGCCATAGACTTCAGAGTGTGAGGCAGTTCTGTGTCACGTGGGGCGGAGAGGCAGGGCAGGCCATGTTGGACCGTACCACTCAGCAGGGCGAACTACGGAGTGATCAAAGATTCCAATGTGAAGAATGAAGTCATGAATCGCTAAAAAACCATAGGAGACTCTTTTATATACTTGCATTCAGAAGGCCTTTCCAATAATGTCTCAACATGAAGAAAACATAGAAAAGCATAAATTTGACTATATCAAATAACCCATGTATGGGTAAAAGATATGACCTACAAAATTGGGAGGCAGAGGACAATGTGGGAAAGAATATTTGTAGTTACACCACGGAGAGTGACCAGAAGAAAAATGTAAAAGACATTTTGAAAAAGTGTCTTAGAAATAATGCTCAATGTTACTTATAATAACAGGGAATGTGAATTTAAACTACATTGAGATTTTTTTTTTTGTCTATCAGATTGAAGAAAACGCAAGGTTGATACCACATGCATTGCATTGTGTGTGTGTAGCCCTCACTCATTGATGGTGGGAGTGTAAATTTGTACAAGTCACTATAATTGTACTGCAATTGAAACAGCGTGATGTCGGCAAAGAGAACGATGAAAAAGAATACAGTCTAGAAACCTACTCATGTGTATGTAGTTGACTGACTTTTGACAAAGTTTCCAGGGTCAGTCACTGAGAGATCTTCTAAATAAATGTTGCTGAATCAATTATATAATTGTGTACCCAAATTGAATCCTGCCTCATAATATATATAAAAATTAATTCAAGATGGGTTAAAAACACTTACACGTGAAGGTTTTACACACAGAGTTTTTAAAAGAAAGCAGAGAATATCTGTAATCTTGTGTGTAGCATGTGGAGAACACTAATCATAAAAAACTGATTAAACATCATTATCATTGAAATCTTTTGCTGATTCAGGTATAGAATCTGAAATGAAAATGAAAAGGCAAGCCACATGCTGGGTGAAAATATTCTCAATGCATCTGACAAAGGGCCTCTCCCGTGACCCAGCAATTTTATGACGAGGTGCATGCCCAAGACAAATGAGTGATGTACACGCACAGACTTGTAGAAGAGTGGTTTGTTCCTAAAGTCACAAAGTGGAAACAGCCCCACTACTCACAAGCAGGGTAACGGTTCCGCAGGCTGTGGTGTATACATGGACTAGAACTCAACGAGAAAATGAACTGCCGGCACTCACAGCAGCATGGAAGAACCTAGAAAACAATGTCCTGACTCGAAGAAGGAGGACACAAAACAGTATAAATGGTATGATCATGTTTATAACAACTTCAAGAACAGGCAAAACTCATCTATGGTTAGATGATCAGAATCATAGATGCCTCGTTTTGGGGGAGGCGAGTTGTCGGGAAGGAGCCCGAGGAACTGTCGAGGTTGGTACCCTCCACGGTGAAATTCTCGTCTACAGCTGTGCGGTTACTGTGTGTGCTGTTCAAACTTCATGGCGCTTCATCCTTTTAATTGATGTAGTTTATCATAAAAAGTGATATCCTGATAAAACATGGTTAACATAAAAATAGATTTGATACAACTCTCTAGCTATATGAATGCCATTATTTTATTTATATACTTGAATTGCAAATGGATCAAATAGTCACTTGTGAAAAATAGAAGTTATGCTAAAAGACAACAGAATTCTTTTAAAAACTCAGAGAAGGAAGGCCTTTCTCAGCAGTGACGAAAAACCAAGAAACCCTGAAAAATGGAGAAGTTTCATTCCATTGTAATAGTGTCAACAATAAAAATGAAGTTAAAAAATAACAGGGCTTGAAATCATTCATAATTTTAAAAACATGGAAAAAAGACTGGAAGGAAATATGTCTGAATGTGAAGAGGGGAGTTCTCTGTATTTTATAATTACTGATAAATAGCTTTTTGTTTATGCTTGCATATGCGTTCTAAAAATTGAATGCATCAGTTGCAGAATCAGAAAAAAAAGTTTGAAAACGACTTAATGTTTCTGTTCTGTACCTTTCTCTCCGTCTTACTATTTTTCTTTTCCTCTTGTGTCTCTCAGACAGAGTTGTTCCTTCTTTCTTCCCATAGCTGGCGGCCTTTTAGGTTCTGGGAGCTGATTCCCCTTCGATTCCTTCAGGGCCACATTTCATCTCCAGACACTCTTCTTTTCCTGGATATTCCACGTTTTCTTTACTGCTGATCAGTGTTCCTTTCCCTGTAAGGGTCTGTTACCCGATCCTAAAGTACATGGTACCCGGACTACGAAGCACTTCTTCCCTGAAGGCAGCTTATTCCTTCTTTCAATTATCAAACTTTTCGGTGGAGCAACATGGTCCGACAAACTTGAGTGCGCCCATCCTCACGCCACTGAGGCCAGGATGGCTGACTCGGGAAATGGACAGACCAAGAATTAACCTGTGTCTTCAACATAATAGTTGGCACAGTACTGTGCAAAAACTGTACAATCAAATGTGTTAGGCCAACAGCAATGTGAGAGCCCCCGACGTGTCCATCTTATGTCAAAGATGGTTTTCTACTTCAGTTCTACTTCGATTTTGCAGAAACCCAGGTTGAAAAGATTTTTAACTCCTAAAAGTCAAATAGATTAGTCATGCAAAATGTTATATATCATGGAGGGTGGTCATGTGCATCTTTCTGAGAGGAAATTGGATATAGTTCATTGGAAATTACAGAAGCTGGGGAAACTGTTAAGCAAAATTATTTTTTTTTCATAATCTTAACCAAGGCAGAAAAGAAACCACAGAAGTACGGAGAACAGGTGATGGGAAGTTTATATGGTAGAGATTTCCACCTGAGTCAAATTTGCGATTTTGCGACACTACGGCATTAAATTTATTCCCAGCCTCATTAAGAGAGGAGTCATGGGGTTTGGACACTAGTTCATGGGCTTATGTATCTGGAAAATATTTTATTTTGAGTATTTTCACTCCTTTTATTGTTAAACCAGGAGAGCACACTGTAAAATAAATTCAGCACAAAATTTTAGGTCTGAAACTCGACTTTTCTTTAAACCTACCCTATATGAACTGTTATTATCATGTACTTTATTTCTGAGTCCTTCAAAAATAGAAATATAAAAAGGAGAACTTTCCCCCCAGCTTCTAACTGTTTTTAAAAAAATAATTATAGATTCACAGGAAGTTGCAAAGCTATGGGTATATCTCACACAACTATAGTATGATCATAAAACCAGGAAATTGATATGCGGTTAGTATATGTATGTGGTTAGTTCTTGTCGTTTTTTCCACATGTATAGATTTATGTAACCACCACAGCAATCAGATTCCCAACAATTTAAGCACCACAAAGTTCTCCTTTGTGCTATGCCCGATTTGTTCTCCATCTCTATATTTTATCGTTTCAGGAATGTCATGTAAACAGCATCACGGGGTATATGGCCCTTCACAATCACCTCTTTTCACTCACCACAGGGGCTTTCAAATCATGAGGACATTTTGGTTGTTTTCAGTTTGGGCTATTATGAATAAAACTGCTATGAACAATTGTGTATTTTTTCAATCTCTTTACTTTTTTTATTGTATTTTCCCGTTACTGTTTATTCCCCTTATATTTTCCCCCTACCACCCCTCTTCTCCCCCTGGCAATCACCACACTGCTGAGTTCTTTTTCTTTTTTGCTCAATCCCTCCACCCGCCAACTCCCAGCTGGCCCGAGCTGTCAGCCTGCTCTCTAAGAACTTACCTATATCTTTGTATTTGAAGTGAGCTCCTTGTGGAAAGTATTTAGTGTTTTTATTCACTCTGCCAATCTCTGTCCTTTAATTGTATTTAGATGATTTCTAGTTGCTGTGATTACTGGTATGGTAGAGCTTAAGTCTGTGTTTTATTTTTGGTTTTCTGTGTGTTCCCTCTGTTTTTTTAAATTTCTTCCTGCCTTTCTGTGGATTACTTGAATATGTTTTAGAATTTCACTTTTGTTTATTTATAGCATTTTAAGTTTTCTTGTTTTAAAGATTTTTTAAATTTATTTATCTTTAGAGGGGAAGGGAAGGACAGGAGAGATATATCAATGTGTGGTTGCCTCTCCTGGGTCCCCTGCTGGGAACTGGCCTACAACCCAGGCATGTGCCCTGACTGGTGCCCTGACTGGGAATCGAACCACGGTTGTTTGGTCCACAGGCCCATGCTCAATCCACTGAGCTACACCAGCCAGGGCGCATTTTAAGTTTTCTTTGCATAGCTTTTTAAGTAGTTGCTTTAGGTATTACATTATATATACTCGTATATAACTTATTACAGTCTACTGATGCTGACTGACACTTAGTCACTACAAGTGAAACCTCACCTCCCTCCCTTCCTTTACTCACCTCTTTTCGGAGCTTCGTTTTCCTTCTCTGCCTGCAGCTGTGGGTGTTTCTGGGTTGGTGGCTCTCCAGGGCCCACTATAGAATGCAGGAGAGAAAGAGAGAGCCCAGGAAACTCACCAGTGTTGCTCCCGGGACGTCACGGACTCCAGATGGATTGGCCTCTTTTTCCATGTCTCGGGACCTGCTTATATTTGTATATGGGATTTCCAGGTTTTTAGTCATACTTGGGAAGAGGAATGGGATAGGTACCCCTCCTTGTCTTTCTGGAAGTGGAAGTTCTCTACTCTGCTTTTGAAGTGTGTGAGAATAATTACTCATATCCTAACTGCCCAGTAACAGACCAATGCAGCTTATGGTATTGTATGCAGCCACTAAATAATGGTCACAAGATGATCTTATATGGGAGGGGAACCCCCCCAAAACTAGGATTATCTTCTGAAGGGCAGGCCCCTTTTAGTACAAGCTTCCCCCACTAGACGAGTATTCTAGGAACCCATCTGTATCAGTGCACCAGCTGGCATTGTTGTGAGAGGCTGTGTTTGGCTTCGGTAAAATTTTTTTTGAAGAGTCAACACATTTGCCCATTTCATGATGGGTGATTTACGAACACACCTGCCCGTAGAGCACTGAGTATTCAGTAATTTTTGGCCAAAACTAGCATGAAACCTGTGCCGCATCCTCTCTATTCACCTGATCTTGTCCCCCCACCCCCAGTGGCTTTTTTGTTTTCCCAGATGAAAAAGTCCTCAAAGAGAAACATTTTGCTGACACGGGACAGGTGAAACAAAAAATGGCAGAAGCACTAAAAGGCACCAAAATCGATGAGTTCAAAAACTGTTTTGAGCGGTGGAAAAAGGTCCCGATAAGAGTATTGTATCAGATGGAGAGTACTTTAAAGGTGACTGAACTTCAAACATGGAAGAACAAATACACAATTTTTTAACAAATAAATTCTGGGTTGTGGGGGTCCCTCCCATATATTTATTAAAATTGAAAATGCTTAGATGACATAGTGAAAACAATAGGTTATATAACTATATGCAGATGTCTATAAGTCATGTGTCATGTGGTATATTATATGGACAAACCTATTTTAAGAAAGAAAACTTGTAAGTTCCCAAAATATTGACAATGGATGTTAAGGGTATGGAATTATGACTTATTCCCCATCCATTTATGGGCTAAGTTGGAAAAAAAAGGAATCTAGTATTTTGTAATTAAAAATAAAATAAAATTTATTATATTTTATTTCTAAGTTGCCTCTCAGAAAGATACATACAACTATCTTCTATGATATTGACATTTTGTATGGATTAATCTATTTGTATTTTAGAAATTAAAATATAATTTTAGCTCGCGTTTATGCAAGATTAAACTATTGGCATTGGTTTAGATAATCACCTTGACATCAAATAGTTATTACTTGATAACTTGGGTGGAGTTATTATAGCAAGAGTAATAAGCCACAAAGTTATATTTACCAGGCTAAAAGAATGAATTACATTTTATTTGGAGATTAGCCAAAAAGCTTTACAGACTCCTAGCCTAACGCAGATAAGTAGGCAGGAGAGGAAATGATAAAGCAGAAATATACCAAGGATGCATAGAGGACGACTTTAGGATGTGAGAGTCTTCTTGACTTGAGTGTCAGGGTTGGATGTCCTGGCCGAAGCCCTGTCTCCCTTTCAGGACACTGCAGGCTGCGGTCCCTCCACTTGCTGTGCTGGCCGTGGAGGATTCACGCGCAGTGGTTTTCCACTGTGCAGAGGACATATGCTGGGCACGGCTCACAAGTGTTGCTTGACAGGCTCGTTGTAGCACATGGGTTACACGGCAGCCTGTGGAAACGCCATTTAGAGCTAAGCTAAGTAAGGGGAAGCTGGGTAAAATGTCAACTCAGAAACACTCACACCAAAACTTGCCCTGCAAATTCTGTTCTGAAGGACACTCTCTGCAGAGTGACATTTGACCCCAGCCTATCATCCCTGGACCCAGCCTTGTCACTTCATGCTACTGCAGCAGCCGTGGTCAGACACAATTTCATGCACGTTCTTCACTTTGCAAGTGCCACATTACGCATATTCCTGATTTCCCTTTAATGGGAGACGGGCCCCCCAGCATGAAAAGTGATATAATGACGGTTATTCTGCTTTATAACTTTAGAATATTTTTGAACATTTCTATGGTCATGTGATTAGCGTCAGCTGCTTTTCATTGCTCTTTTAAGATCCTTTAACACATTAGGGAGGTTGGACCTTGGCCAGACCTTGGGGAAACAGGATTCTCCTGCACGAGCCTCTCTGTGACTCTGAGAATAACCGTGAGGAACTTGCCTGCAGTCCTCGCTCTCCAGCAGGCCCCGGTACGTGCTGATCTCACACTCCAGCCGCGCCTTCGTGTCCAGCAGCACCTCGTACTCCAGGTTCTGCCGCTCCAGGTCGCAGCGGATCTCCGCCAGCTGGTTCTCCACGTTGTCAATCAGGCACTGCATCTGGGCCAGCTGGGAGCTGTACTGGGCCTCAGTTTCTGCAACAGTGCATTCCAGAGACTCTGTCTGCAGAAAGAAAGGGTGTGAAAAGGGCCGTGTAGTATAGTCTCCAAGGAAAATTACTTAGCTTCTCTGAGTTTTATTCTATAAAAAGTGGGCCATGCAAAGCGCTGATCTCATAGGACAGTTGTGAGGGTTAAATGGGTTAATATGCATAAAGCACTTTGAACGGTGCCTGTAGGAATTTTAAGCACTATGTAAGTGTTAATTATTACTATCACCACCATCACAACCTGTAGAATATTTGTGTAGCTTGAGGGGGATCAACAGCATTTGGGAGGAAACATTTGGGCTTGTGGCAGGGAGGGGTGGCATAGTGTGGCCAAGAGAAGAGGCTGTGGGATTAAACCACTGGGATTCAGCTTCCACTTTTGCTTCTTAGAAATTGCATGACCCTTGTTGCTTATCTGAGCCTCAGTTTTCCTCATCAGTATAATGGGGTTAGTGAAGGTATTTACCCTATAAAGTTATTGTGAGGCTTAAATTGTGCCTCCGACAGGACAAATGCTTAGCTATTATTCACTGAGATACTCGCCGTAGGACCTAAGGTGGCATGCATGGTGGCGTTTGCCTGCAGTTGGGTAATGCAATCTTGAATGCATAATATCCTCAGTACTCGGGCGGAGTGGGCTACAGTGAAGGGTCTGGTTGAGGTGTGCATTCTGGGAAAGTTTAGGATAGGGGTTGAATGTAAGGTGTGATTAGCATTCTTCGTTGTAGATGTGATTGTGAGCCTGAAAAATTGGCCCCAATCAAAAGAGAGTTAAAACCCACTGGAATGCTTGAGCACCTTTGGCTCAGGCATTGCTCCCCCATTCCACTCCTGCCGTTCTCCCTCTCTCCTCGTCTCTGGAGGGTGTTGCAGGACCACGCTCAAGCTCCAGAGCGAAGACCAGCGCATCCTGCTGGGACAGTGCAAGCTGCTGACTTTTTACTTCTGCTTCTAGCGGGCACTTGGGGAAGGCAAGAAAATGTGATCCTGGCAAAGTGGAGACTCAGACTTCCTGCCATGTGAACTGTGTGGGTCCCGCCTTAGGGTTATGGAAGAGGCGATAGTATCTTAGGGCCTGATTCTTTGGTGACGAAGCAAAGCTCTCTCCCCCTTACACACCAGGCTTTGCTGGGCTTGGAGCTCGATTTCCAGAGCGCTGGCTGTGCGTTTCAGTTCCAGCATCTCCATCTGGCAGCCCTGCAGCTGCTCGGCACTGGACAGCTGCTGCTGATTCAGCTCCTCCATCTGAAACACAGGCTCGGTTAGGGACACGAACATGGCAGAAGCTGGGAAGCCTGTCATTTTACGGCTCCAGGTGCTGACCTGAACAGTGAACCATTCTTCCACATCTCTGCGATTGTGGGCAAGCACCGTTTCATACTGACATCGCATCTCCTCCAGGACCCTGTTGAGGTCGACAATGGGGCCACTGTCCAGCTCCACATTGAGTCGGTCACCAAGCTGTCCACGAAGCAAGTTGACCTCCTGAAAGTGGAAATGAAGTAAGGAAAGTCACAGGGTGGTGGGGGGAAAAATCACTTGGACAGTCATGGCGTCCCATTTTTGTTTTAAAGAGCAGTGAGTAAAAGTGTGGGGTTTAGTTTCAGACTGCCTAGAGTGAATCTCTTCAGCACTCAGTTTCTTCATCTGCAAAATGGGTGTAATAATTTGACCTGTTCCAGAGGCTTGTTGAGAGATGTGTGAGTTAACATGCATATAAAGCACTTACACGGTCCTTGGTACACAGTAAGGTCTCAATAAATGCTAGCTGCTATTCTCATCAACAAAGGTGAAGGGGAAAATACGCTTTGTTAAATCATTCAGCTTCTCACTTGTTAGCTTCACCAATATAGGATAATCATACACTTCGCATTTTATGATTTAAAAAGTTGACAGAGGCAGGATACTTTGAAAATTATTGCTCTAAAGACTGCGTGAGTGGTTTTCGCCTTTTGGAAATGGCCTTCACACACCGTGTTTATCTGCCTGACTTTTTGTACCTTATGGATCAGAGTTGGGCATGGCATTAAGCCTCCAAGGGAAGCCAGATGTGGAGTTACCTTCCCCACAAAAGCAATGGCAGGTGAAGAGTCTGGTGCCTTCGTGTAGCTCAGAGACACAGGAATGATCAGGCCGAGGGGATACAGTGCCTTGAGTCATTTTGTTCAGCTGTAACAGCATTTCCCCAAGTTCAGTTTACAAGCACACACGGGATTTATCCGTTTAATTTGTCAGTCTCCCATTCATTGAGTGATGTTGCCCCTTTCCTCACCTCTTCGTGATTTTTCTTAAGGCAAAAGAGGTCGTCTTTCAGAGACTCCGCCTGGGCCTCCAGGTCGGCCCTGCACAGGGTCAGCTCATCCAGGATCCTGCGCAGGCCTCCAATGTCGCCCTCTACTAGCTTGTGAAGAGTCAGTTCGGACTCGTACCTTTCATAACGAGAGAGAGAGAGAGAGAGCGAGCGTGCCCATGCGTGCTCTGCTAGACGCTGCCGGGGGCTAGGCCACAGTAAGGAATGACACGGGGACTCAGGGGAGCCATGGGCTGTAACTCCTTTTACATCACAAATAATGGTCAATGTGAGCTTCATGAGCGTGGTTAGCTTGAAAATATTATATGAAGAATATCTGTGCTGTGTTTGTGCATGGATATGAGAGAGAGAGAGAGAGAGAGAGAGAGGTATAACCATAAATTGTCTTCAAATTTAAATTAAACTTACTTTGACCGGAAGTCTTCCACCGCGAGTTTGCAGTTATCAAGCTGTATAGCAAATCTTGAATTCTCTGCCTTCGTGCACAAAATCTGGGAAGTGAGTTATTGAGTAATAAATGGTTCTTTGAAAGAAATCTAAATGTCTATTCATTTAACAGCTATGCCATTATTATTCTTTTAAAAGTCTTTATAAAAAAGGGAAAAATAGCTTTTCGCTTGCTTTTGTTACTAACCATGTCGTTGCATGAAGAAACTGAGTTCCCTGGCAGTTGAACTGAGTTATAGTTTTCTCTATAAATAGTCTGTATTTTGGTTATATCCCCATCCACGATAGCAAAAATTCATCATAAGAAAGGAAAATTATTACCAGGTGAAAAGTATATGATTAAAAAGATGATATTTCAATATCCTTTGTTAAAAATAATACATATGTATGTTGTTACTGACTGAAGCAGTTTTAAATATAACACAGTTTTTCCTCATCCTATAGACCAGGGGTGTCAAACTCATTTTCACCGGGGGCCACATCAGCCTTGTAGTTGCCTTCAAAGGGCCGAATGTAATTTCAGTTCCTCAACAGTTAAAGACTAGTTACATTTCTACAGTCCGAAAATTATTTCAGCCCTAGTGTAGATGATAAAGGTAAAGTCTTAAGGTATGTGAGTATATTATGATCACTCAATAATTAGTGGTGCCCTGGCTGGTGTGGCTCAGTGGATTGAGCACCAGCCTGCAAACCAAAGGGTCCCTGGTTCGATTCCCAGTCAGGGCACATGCCTGGGTTGTGGCCCAGGTCCCCAATAAGGGGCATGTAAGAGGTAACCACACATTGATATTTCTTTCCCTTTCTTTCTTCTTCCCTTATCCTCTCTGTAAATAAATAAATAAATAAATAAATAAATAAATAAAATCTTTAAAAAATTAGTGGCAGCCTTGAGTCAGGGCCATTTCTTGACTTTTTGTGCATTGCCCTCTCCCCTACATACCATTGCTGCTCGGAAGTCCCTTTTCCCTGGTTTCTTTCTAGAGCCTCTTCTAGTACAAAGACAAAGCAAACCACAGACTGGGAAGGTGGAGCATTAGGACAACAAGACACCAGACCTTTTGTTGGAGATCTTCAATGGTGTTGAAGTAACACTGGTAATCGGGGCACACCAGTGGGATGTCCGCATCACACTGTTCTTGGATCCGGCGCTCCAGCTCGGCGTTCATCTCCTCCAGGCCACGCACCTTCTCCAGGTAGCTGGCAAGCCTGTCATTCAGGAACTGCATGGTCTCCTTCTCATTGCTGTTGAACACCCTGTCTTCGCACCAAGCACAGTTCCCCACCCAGCATGGGATATTGCAGCTCCCAGCCAGGTAGCATGGTGTGAAGCAGCCGGTTGGCAGGAGAGGCCTGGACAGGAAGCTCGGGGTCTGGCACCTGGATGGGGCACGGGTGCAGGGGTGGCTAGCGGTTTCCACAGAACAGGCGGACGTAGTCACCCCATCAGAAACTCCAGCGTGGGGCTCAGAAGGGCGGCATGTGGGGGGACAGTCAGGGGTCATCCTTTTAGAAGCGAGGGACAGAGGTTAGTGGCAAAACTCAAGTTGCCTGACTCCAAAAGTCTCCTTTCCTCCTGGGATTTTTATATGGCCCCACAGAGGGTGTTTACAGAATGCACCGGATGTTTTCTTTGTCGCTGGGGGTGCCAGTTTTCATGTGAACATTCATTAGTGGTGTTTATTTGTGGAGGACGAGATCATGCCTCATAAAAGAGGCACAACTTCAGGTTACTAAATCAGGGCACTGTTTGCAGCTCCCAATGGGATAAAATCCTTTTTTCAGAAAAATCTTTATAGGAAGCATTGTCCTTTTGACAAAATAAGGAAAGAAAGAGAACATTTGGCCAATCGATATTTATAGATAGGACTGATTACAAATAAGGAAAATAGTGTTTCTACAGATTTTGATGCTGTGTATTGAAAACTGTTCATGCCTCCTTTTAGAATTAATATCACAGCACATTAAATACCATCTATTTGTTTGTGCTACCCCCATAAAAGTGTTGTGTCTGATTAGCCATCTTTGCAAAGCGTTTGTGTTCTTGCTGTGCTCATGACGTGGTGGAGGAGGGAAGTGTGTATTGGGTTTAAAGTGTGTGTGTGTGTGTGTGTGTGTGTGAATGACATCTGCCTGTGTACAACTTGAAAAGTCACCTTACAGGGTTGATGGGTGTAATTTGTGCCCTGCAGGCCAAAATACAAATACAACACCAGACCTTTGGTTGATTATCAAGACTGGCGCTGTGACTTTTAATGTCCTGAAAGTTGCCTTGTCCACATTTCCTCTGCCTCATTTTTAGACCAAGGAGACTCATTTTTTTCTAAATCGCTAATAGGAATGAAATAGAAATTTCAAGTTACATTCTTTCAGTCTCTTGAAAACCCTCAGTGATTAAACTTTAGAGTAGGGACAACCGAGCTGTGGAGGGCTTTTCTTCTGGTATATGGAGCTGTTGCCATTCATTTATTCATTCATTCATTTTTTTAAAGGTTTTTTAAAAATTTATTTATCTTTAGAGAGGAAGGGAAGGAGAGAAAGGAGAGAAATGTCAATGCATGGTTGCCTCTCGTGAGTCCCCTGCTGGGAACTGGCCTGCAACCCAGGCATGTGCCCTGACTGGGAATCGAACTGCGATCGTGTGGTTCACAGGCCCGTGCTCAATCCCCTGAGCTACACCAGCCAGGGTTCATTTATTTTAAAAAAATTAAATTTATTGGAGTGACATTGGTTAATAAATGACATAGGTTTCAAGTGACCAATTCCATGATACATTGTTGTATATCGCATCATGTGCCCCCCTCCCAAAGTCAAAGCTTTTCCTGTCATCGTATATTTGACCCCCTTTATCCTGCGTTACTCTCCTTACCCCCTTCCCTCTGGTAACCATGATATTGTTGTCTGTACCTATGAGTTTTTGTTTGTTGGTTTGTTTGTCTTGTTTGTCCATTTCTTGCTTTCCGTTTTATATCCCACATGTTAGTGAAATCATATAATTCTTGACTGTTTCTATCTGACTTTGCTTAGCCTGAGATTCTCAAGGTCCATCCATGGTGTCACACATGGCAGTATTTCATCTTTCCTCATGGCTGAGCAGCACGCCATTGTATACAGGTACCACATTTTCTTTAGTTGTCTGCTGAGGCACACTTGGGTGGTTTTCATGTCTTGGCCACCATGCATGATGCCGCAGTGAACATAGGGGCGCATATATCTTTGCAAATGAGTGTTTTCAAATTATTTGGGCACATATCCAGGAGAGGGGCTTCTGGGTCACATGGTAACGCTATTCTTTATCTTTTCAGGAACCGCCACACTGTTTTCCTAGTGGCTGTGTGAATTTACATCCTCACTAGCACTCTTTGAGGTTTCCTTTTTCTCTATACCTGCTCCAACACTTGTTATTACTTGTCTTGGTGGAAATAGCTGTGAGGTATGAGGTGGTATCTCATTGCAGTTTTGACTTGCATTTCCCTAGTGAAATTGAACATCTTTTCATATATCTGTTGGTCATTTGTATGTCTTCTTGAGGGAAGCATCTGTTCAAATTGTCTGCCCATTTTTAATTGGACTATTTCTGGTGTTGAGTTATATGAGTTCTTTATGTGTTTTGAGAAGCACAAGGGACTTTGAATGCCAAAGCAATCCTGAGAAAAAAGAATGAAGCTAGAGGTATTACATGCTGTGATTTCAAAGTATACTACAAAGTGACAATAATCAAAACAGCATGGTATTGACTGAAAACCAGACACACAGGCCACTGGAAGAGAATTGGGAGTCCAGAAATATACCCCCATGTATACGGACAAATAAATTTTGGCAAAGGAGAAAAAACATACAGTGGAGAAAAGAAAGCCTCTTCAATAAATGTTGCTAGGAAAATTGAAAATCCACATCGATGAGAAAGAAACTAGACTATTGTTTGTTACCATAAACAATAATTAACCCAAAATGGGTCAAAGATGTTGTAAATATAAGACCTGAAACAATAAATTACATGTAAGAAAACATAGGTACTAAACTTAACTAACCTTGCTCTTAAACAGAGGATTGTATGAATTTCACCCCAAAGTCAAGGGAAGTAAAGGCAAAAATAAATAAATGGGACCACATCAAACTAAAAAGCTTCTGCACAGAAAAGAAACCACCAACAAAACAAAAAGGCAAGTAACCAAATGGGAGAAGATATTTGCATTCACTCATTTTCAAAGGCCCCAATTTTATGAAAATTAAAAATACTGGAATCAGGAATATAATTTTATAATCAAAATATCATTAAACTTATAAAAAGTTTAGCCTTTTCCCCCCCCAATTTTTCCACCCTACTTTCTCTCTCATATTGGTTTGGAACTGCAGTTTGGGGTGCATGGAGTCACTTAATATTGTCCCACAGGCTTCTCAGGTTCTGGGTTTTTTTTTTTCCAATTTTTTTCCTCTGCACAGTTTTGATCATTTGGATCTATCTTAGTTTATTGACTTCACCCTTAATTGGCAGTTGCCAGTATGCCATTAAGGCCACCTGTTGAATTCTTTAATTCAGATTGTACTCTTTCGTGCTAGAATTTTCATTTGCTTTTCTTTAATTTAAATAATGAAATTTAATTTTTTAAATTTATTAAGTAAAGATGTAAAACTTTTCCATTGAGATTCCTTATCTTGACTACTCTCTCCCTTTCACGTCACATTCATCTTGTCCTTTAAATCTATGAAAATATTTATAACAACTGTTTGGACAGTCTTGTCTGCTGATTCTAACAGCTGTGTATCTGGGGACCTGTTTTTACTGGCCGCTTTTTCTCTTAACTATGGTTGACATTTTCCAGCTCCCTCACAGATTCGGCAATTTTTAATTGTACGCTGTTCGTTCTGGATGATATATTTTAGGAAATCTTGATTGTATTGCAGAGTTTTGAGTGTTGAGTTTAATTCTGACAGAAAATTAAATCACTGGAAGGTCCTCTTGACCCTCTCAGGCCTGGCTTTTTAGGCTTTTCTAGGACAGGTAGAATTTCGCGTGGCTTTTTAAAAAAAAAACACATTTATTTTTAGAGAGAGGGGAAGGGAAGGAGAGAGGGAGAGAAACATCAATGTGTGGTTGCCTCTTGCACGCCCCCTACTGGGGACCTGGCCTGCAACCCAGGAAGCTCAGAGAGTTTCCAGGCATGTGCCCTGACTGGGAATCGAACCGGCGACCCTTTGCTTCACAGGCCCGTGCTCAATCCACTGAGCTATACCAGCCAGGGCAGAATTTAGTGTGTTCTTTACTCAAGGCTGTGATCTTTACTCTTTGGTGTGTTCTTCTGGGACAGTAACTGAGTGCCTGAGGTGCTCACAGGGCTTTGTCCACTCTGGACGGGCAGACACTTCAGTGTCTGCCAGCACAGAATGACTCCTGGTTTCTCCGTTTAGCTCTTTAACCCCGGAAGCTGCTCTCTGCTGGCCTCGTGGATTCTCGTCCTGTGTGTGTGCCACCTAGTCCCCTGCAAGGACTTGGCAAGAACTTTCACACAGAAGTCTGCACCCTCCCCCATATACCTCCTCCCTTTCTAGAACACTGTTGTGCCAACTCCAGCTGCCTAAACCCTCTTTAGACATGTCACTTGTGCCTCAAACTTGGCATGTCTAGAGCAGAACACAGTGTTTTTCAAAATTCTCTCCTCCTTCTCTGCTCCCTTCTCCCCAACTCTCTGCCCAGTTGGTGACATGACTTCACCTCTTAGTCTTTCCCTGACACCCTCTTCTCTCCCACCCACCTTGGACCACTGACTCCAGTCAGTTTGTCTTTGTCCGTGTCTTTCTCCTCCTTATCACTATGCCAGCAATCTTCATCTCCTAATTGTCCTCAATTTGATAGTGAAACAGCACTTCACTAACGCTACTGTTGGAACACTTGTATTCTTTATGATACAACGCCTGGCACTCAACAAATACCTGTGAGCTGCGTGAAGACGGGAACGGGTGCTGTGTCTGTATCTGCCTCGCCTGCCAGGATGTTGGCTCCTTTTGAGCAGGGACAGTAAAATGTGGAACATACAGTAGATATTCAACATATACAAATTCAATAATAACATCCTTACATCCTTAATTTTTGCATAAATAGATCAGGTCAACTGGATTAGTTAATGCATCATATTTGATGGTCAGCTTATGCTCAGTATTTTCCAGCCTGTCTTGAACTATTTTTTGAAAGGACAAGGGAGAGAAAGCCTACTTCCAGGTACGCCAGCAGAACAAACTGTCTTATGCAAGACCATTTCGTTTTCTTACAAGCACTGGTTGCTTGTACTGCTATCCCTTGCAGTTTTGCAGATGTTCTCCGTTTCTCTTCAAATGCTGATTGAATACGTGCATTTAAGAAATTAATAGAACACAAAGTAATTATCAACATTTGTGCTATGCCAGAGACGTAAAATTTATTAGGGTGACCATGAAGAAGCTGCTCAATTTCTAGGAAGCTGCCACCCAAGACTGAAAGCAGAATTCCCAAACACCCCAAGAAAGATACCCTTTAGTAGGAAGGAACTGGACAACGTTGGGAACCCCTTAGGCGTCCACCTGCTCAAAATGTCCTTTGTTACTGATATCCGCTACGTGGCCTTGAAAGTCTCTTGGTTTCTTGGTGGTGGTGGTGGCGGCGGGGGTGGGTGTCACCAGTGATAGTGCCATCATTGTTCCAACTTCGAAAGCAGAGTCAGTTGGTTGCAGGTGCTGAGACAGGGGAACAATGAAGCTCCTGGGTTGGCTCCTTGCATGTCAGCCGCAGGTCAGCAGCAGCTGGGGAGGCAGGGCTCACAGCAGGGCTGAGTGAAGGTGGTGAGGTTGATGGTCTCCAGGCCTGGGGTGGGCAGGCAGGAGTTGAGCAGGAAGCAGGTGGGCACACAGGGCTGAGGAACGTGGCAGGGCGGGGGGCAGTTGTCACAGCAGGTCGGCTCCAGCTGCCAGGTCGTGTGTGGGCAGGTGCTGGGCAGGCAGACTCCGCAGCGGCAGCATTTGTCAGAGGAGCAGATGGTGGTGGCAGGGCCGGTGGGGACGCTGCAGCAGCAGGGAGTGCAGCAAGCCATGGCGGGGGAATCTGTGGGGTTTTTTTTATTGGTTTGGTTTCAAAACAGATGAGGTTTCCGAGGTGCGAATGCCCTTGCTCCGAGGTTCTTATATACCCTCCCCAATGGGTGTTGGTCCAACCAGAGGGCTTCTTTCCTGGTTCTTGTTTATGTTAGTGTATCCATTATGCTTGGATTCATCTGACATTCAGATGCTGGTAAACAATCTCTCTTCTCCTAATTAAGCTTTATGTGAGTTCCTGGCTAAATCTGAGCTGATTACTCTTGCTCCTTGTCACGGGAGCAGAAGCTTTATGAGGTGTCCCCAAAGGCTTCTGCTGTTGTAAGTCCCACACCAGCCCTGCTGTGGAAGATGGCATCGTGGTCGGCCTGCTCTGCAGGTGTTCTCTCCAGAGCTGGCCGGTCTTCCCTCTCCTTCCCTTTCTCCGTATCAACCGATCTGATGAAGTATTCTTGTTTTGAAGAGCTGAATTTAATTTTAGTAACTGTCTTTTAACTTTAGAACCTTTTTAAAAATTAATTAATTTTTTAATGATATGTGGTTGGCATATCACATTGTATTGGTTTAGTTTGAAGACTTTTGAAGATCAAACTTACATTAATGTGGGAAAATGCACTATTGAGAAATATGGCGGACTTTTAACAACACCTACTCCATTTTCACTATAAAATATGAGATATTTATTAAAAATTTGGACAATATAGAAAAGTGTAAAAAAACCCAACTCACCCATAATTTTATCTTCTACAAAAACTGTCTATGAATATTTATGTATCCCTCTTGTCATTTTTCTATACACTTGTCATTTTATTATATTTCTGAAATCATATTATACCTGCTTTTCTATAATTTGCCTTTTTGTTTAAATACATATATTTTCATCATCTCCTGCCCTTAAGTATATTTGATAATGTTATTTTTAATGTTTCCTAGCATTCATGATATAATTTTACATTTAAGTTACTTAAACTTTTTACATTATTTACTTTATATTCAACTTTTGTCTATGATAATTGGGGCAATAGTGAACAACTGTATGTGTAAATCATAATGCACATTTCTGATTATTTCAGGATAGAAATAATTATTACATAGAATTATTTGAACAAATATTAATCAATAATATTTTACAGTTTTTGATGTTCATTACCATATTACCCTCCAGAATGGTTCTATTTACCTATTTCTTTCTAAACATTTATGTATGTCCACTGGCTATGTTTGAGAATTCCTATTTCTCTATACTTTTCATACATATTTTATTTCAAAAGTGTCTGCCTATTGGTGGGTGAAAACTGAAATTTTATTATTATTGTGTTTTTCTTTTACAAGAAGTTAGGCTGAAACATTCTTTCAACGTGCATCGGACTTTTTTCTCTCTGAGAACAAGCTTGCTTTGCTCCCTTCACTATTAAGTGTATGAAAGTTGAATTTTTAGCTTCTGTCTTTATACTAAGTAAAATAATGATTTAAGACCATTATACTGAGATTTAAATGAAATTCCTATCAGTGGAAAGTGAAGTTACAGGCCTGAGCTATCTGTTCACATTTGGTTTTATTCTGTTTTTTCCCCCTCAATGTGGTGCATTTCCAGCCCAAGTCTTGTATCTGTGGTAAGAAAGACGGGAATTCTAGGCCCAGGGACACCTACAACTAGAGAAAACGGCTGGCAAGAAGTCACTCAATTTCTAGTTTTAAAAAGTTTTCTGTGGCTCTGTTGGAGGAAAGGACTTAAGACCTCTGCTGGTGTCCCTGGGCCTCATGCCCAGACTGACCTTGGTGTGAATAGGTATGAATAAAGTGCCCACCTTTTTACTTAGGGATGATTAATATCTTTCAGGATTTCAGAAATATTTTAATGGACGTTTATCAGCCTCTTGTCGTGTGCCAGGCGCTGTGGCGAACGGTGGACATGCAGCAGTGGACAAAGCAAACGCCGCCTTGCTCTCGTGTAACTGAGACTCTGGTGGAAGACTCATCACACACGTGATCTGTTATTAAAATCACTGTTATTACACATTTTGATAAGAGGAAAAAAGACTGGATTCTGGTAGCAGAAGAACGAGAAGTAAAAGAAAGTTGTTTTGAAACTTTAAGAAAAATGTTACAAATGGGGCTTGGAAACTCCCATGACTGGAATTAATGGTAGAGGAGATCACTGTCTTATTTGGGATGCAGTGTGACTTTGAGTCAAGATATAAGGTTAGAGGAATTGTTGCTATTCTGTGTAGAGTTTTCTTAAACATATTTATTTTTTAAAGATTTTATTTCTTTATTTTCAGAGAGAGAAAGAGGGAAGGGAGAAAGAGAGGGAGAGAAACATCAATGTGTGGTTGCCTCTTGTGCACCCCCCACTGGGGACCTGGCTGGGAATTGAACCAGTGACCCTTTGGTTCACAAGCTGGCACTCAATCCACTGAGCCACACCAGCCAGGGCCTGTGTAGAGTTTTGACTTAAGGTTACACATTAGAAATAGCTGTAAAATAAGTTTATGGTAATAAACTCATCACTTTTATTGAAAAGACTTGCAATAGTTTATTAAAATTTATTTTCTCTGCAGTGGTCAAGAAACCTGAGAATTACTCTCCTTTGTTTCTAAGTGAGTCTAAGAGAGGAGAGATAATTTGCTTTAGATGGTCTGGTGACTGACTTGTTAAAAACTAAGTATAGGGCTCATTGGAACTGAGCTACCTTTTATGTGGTTTAACATTAAGTTTAAAGTATGTGTCAAAGTAACTAAACATACTTTATATATAGAAACAAAGGGTATCTTTTTCCTTTAAGCAAATGCAGGGAAAACACTGTAATTCCTGATTAGATGGTAGATTTTCAAAGTATTAAAAATCTACACACACACACACACATGCACCCTCGCACATGCCCAGTTGTAATGGTACCATTCCATAGGCAATAGGAATGGCAGCGAAGGCAGAGGCTGGAGCCTGGCAATACAAAGAAACAGAAGTAAAATATCGTTGTTGGTCTCTTGGCTTAAATCTCTCATTGCTTCAAGGTTTCAGTGTAAACCCCTTCATCTGGGGAGGCCCCTCCCCTGGGTGTTTGCGTTTCTTCCCTCCTGCTCACATCATCCTCTCCTCCCCGTCATCCCCACACACGTGAGTTAGTGAGCGCTGTTCTGTCTGGGACAACCTCTCCCCACCCCTTCTGCCTCCTCATCATTTAATGCTCAGCCCGGGTAGCTCAGAGCTTTCCATAACCATGCCTTACCCTGATGCTGAATCACCAGGTCCGGGCTTCAGTTCCTCGTGGTGCCTGTTTGCGTTCCAGCTGCTCACAGCTCAATCAGAGCAGAAATCACACCGCGTTACAATTGTACTCATTCAACATGTATAGGGTACATAAATCCTGATTGTAAGAACATCACCAGATTTGAGAGAAACTTGAGGGCGCCTTAGGGAATCACATCTTTTATCTTCATAATTCTTAGCAGGGATGTGGCTCCTGGCACAGGGAAAGCACTCAAGAAGTATTGGCCAAATGAGCGAGTAAAGGGACTAAGTTCCTTGCTGACTGCGTCCTGGCTTGTGTTGTGTCTGCCTCACCGCTTCAAAGTCCCGCACATTTGAAAATGTGCTGCTGAGAAGCCTGGGGGGGTCCCCTGAGAAATTCTCCTCTGGAGAGACTGACAGGCACACCGAGGACATTTATTTATTTATTTTTACTTTCTAAAATAATTTATTTTTCAGTTATAGTTGACATACACTATTGTATTAGCACATGCCCAGTTTCAGGTGTACAACCCAGTGATTACACATTTATATAACTTATGAAGTAATCCACTTGATAAATCTGATAACCCGCTGGCACCCTCCATAGTCATTACCATATTGTTGACTGTATTCCCTATGTTGTGCTTGGCATCTTTGTGACTATTTTGTAACTGCCCATTTGTATGTCTTAATCCCTTTAGCTTTTTCACCCAGCTCTCCAACACCCGCCCCACTGAAAACTGTCCAATTGTCCTCTGTGAGCCTGTTTCTGTTTTGTCTGGTCATTTATTTTGTTCTTTTGATCGGCATGTGAGCGAAATCATGGCGTCTGCCCTTCTCTGTCTGGCTTATCCCCCTGAGCACCATGCCCTCCAGGTCCAGCCACGTTGTTGCAAATGGCAAAGCTTCATTCTTTTTTTAATTTAATGGCTCAGCTTGTTTCCTTTACCACCTGACGTGGGTGTGGAGCCAGCTCCTTCTGAGTCTCAGCCCCTCCTTCCCTCTCTGTGGGGTTTCTTCTGTATATTCTTAGTTATAAGACTTTCGTTCAGCTGGACCTCGGGCGGTTCTCCGTGACGGTTATCCTGGAGTTTTAGCTGCACTTCTGATGAGGTCCAGGAGGAGGCAGGTCCCCGTTTACCTGCTCTGCCGTCTTGACCAGAAGTCACACGGAGGACATTTGAAAACACATCTAGTTAAAGGCATTTGCTTCTCCCCTTCCTTGCCCTGCCTTTTTCTTTGTCACAAGTATTCCTTTGGCTTTAGCTCAGTGCTTCTTCAGATTTTGACTTGTGCCCTTACATATGTGATACATGTGTGCAATGTTACATGCACATATGTACATGTAATATTACCCCTATATGCATGTAATGTTTTACATAATATGCCATACTACCAAGGATAATCTGCACAAGAAAAATTCAGCAGGTCAATAAAATGAAGTAGTAGATTAAATCATGTTTAACCAGGGCCTTAGCTCCAGTTCTCAGCTTATCCCCGAAAAGCGCAGGCATTCTGTTGCTCACTGGGGTAGAACCTGTCCTGGGAAGAGGGGTGGGCGGGGAGATGTGTTCCTAGGGTCCTGCTGCTAGAGTTGAGCACCTGAAGTTCTCACTAAGGGAAAATGAGGGCCCACTAAACGCCCCAGATCTTAGAACTGAGTACCTGTCACTTTTAATCTATGAGCCAATATATCTTTTTCTATTACAACTGGATATGATGATTTTGTTAAAACTCCTACAGTTTTTATTTCTCATGCATATTTTAAGTTAGTATCATAACTGTATTCATGAACAAAATCACCGTATTCTGGTTTTATTAGTATTGGCGGCTCTGTGATGTGGTAGAAATAATTGGACTTTCATGTCACACGTGCAGGGAGCTGCATTCTGGTTTTCTTAGTAACTAACTTTGTGACTTGGGGAATGTTGGAAACTCTTACAGTTTCATTTTTCTCATCTATTAGTGCTATTTTAAGGATTACATGAGTTGGTACAGGTGTTTTACCCGCCAAAGTATGGGTAAATAAATGTTGGCTCACCCCCCAAAATTGTATTGGTTGAAGAAGTAGGAGAGAAAAGGTGAAGATAAAAGATAACCAATTTGAAGTTAGCAGGCTGTGTTAGTAAGCAAGTTCCAGCTATTCCTCTCCAATAGATTCTTTTTTTTTAAAGTAAAATAATCACCTTATCTTCATCTTTCTTTACAAATGAAAGAAATGCACCCAAAACTCTAACACACAGAGCACATCTTGCCAGAAGAATGAAGTTTATTGGAAAAGCTGTTAAGAATTCTTTCCTCTGTGAAAACACCCAGTGCAAAAAATGAAACCTGAGAAGCAATGTGACCACGAAAATAGCCCTGGCTGGTGTAGCTCAGTGGATTGAGCGCGGGCCTGTGAACAAAAGGATCGAGGTTCGATTCCCAGTCAGGGCACATGCCTGGGTTGCAGGCCAGTTCCCAGCAGGGGACTCATGAGAGGCAACCATACATTGATATTTTCTCCCTCTCTCCTTCCCTTCCCCTCTAAAGATAAATAAATAAAAATCTTTAAAACAATAGCCTATTTAAAAAAAAAGAAAATAGTATCTGAGGCCCCACAGATGTCAATATATTTTGATAGTAGATGATTCTCACCTGCCCAAATGAACCAAATAATTATTTAGTCAAATAGTCATAACAATTTATTTTTATTTCCCATTAAAATGAAAGGTGGGTTTTCCACATTTGGGCCATCTGGTCTCCCTTGACATCTGCTAAACTACCGAGGCGAGTGAGTGCTAAACAGACAGCTTTGGGGTTCGCCGTGGTCAGCAGCAGCTGGGGAGGCAGGGCTCACAGCAGGGCTGAGTGAAGGTGGTGAGGTTGATGGTCTCCAGGCCTGGGGTGGGCAGGCAGGAGTTGAGCAGGAAGCAGGTGGGCACACAGGGCTGAGGCACGTGGCAGGGCGGGGGGCAGTTGTCACAGCAGGTCGGCTCCAGCTGCCAGGTCGTGTGTGGGCAGGTGCTGGGCAGGCAGACTCCGCAGCGGCAGCATTTGTCAGAGGAGCAGATGGTGGTGGCGGGGCCGGTGGGGACGCTGCAGCAGCAGGGAGTGCAGCAAGCCATGGCGGGGGATCCGGTGTGCTTAGGTTTCTCAGAAAGAAAGATGAGGTTTCTGAGATTCAAATACCTCCTCTGGCTTTGCGGCTCTTATATACCACCCCGGGTTGGGTGTTGGCCCAATCAGAAGGCTGCTTCTTTTTGTTTGTGCCGCTCTTTCCTCTAAGATTCTCTAATCCCTTTGGCATTTTCTTGTCCATTAAGAGTTCCTGCTCTTATTAAAGTAATCATGTTTTTGACTCATAGACTTGTCATTTTTGTCATAAGATGATTCCATTTTACCTTCAGTGGGTCCTGGCATATGAAACCTTACCTAAATTACGGGTAATCAGACCGAGTGACGATTCAGCTATAGTTTCAGAGGCTGTGACTATATGCATCTCAGAGGTATTTGCCTTATTTATTGGTGACATAATTCAGGTTCTATTGAGCGAGCAAGGTGACAGAATGGAATAAAACAAAACCTCGTTTTATTATTTTTAAGAAAACTATAGTGAGTTTCCAAAGGTGGTGTTATTAACCCCTTATCAGATGTTGGTAAATATGCAAGATTAATAAAGAACTTACAAAACTCAACACCAAAACACCCCCAAACAACCTAATTAAATAATAGGCCAAGGACCTGAATAGATACTTCTCCGAAGGGGACATACAGGTGGCCAAAAGACATATGAAAAGATGCTCGATGTCGCTAAGCATCAGAGAAATGCAAATTAAAACCACAAGGAGATATCATCTCACAGCTGTCAGAGTGGCCATCATCAATACATCGACAAACCACGAGTGCTGGTGAGGATGTGGAGAAAGCGGGACACCTTCCCATGGTTGACGGGAATGCAGATTGGGACAGCCACGGTGGAAAGCGGTATGGGGACACCTCAAAAAATTAAAATTGGATCTGCCTTTTGACCCAGCGATCCCACTTCTGGAAAAATGAGGTCTCTCCAGTCATTGTTAATAAAACGAGAACGGTTTGCATGATAGGGATGTAACCTGCCAGGCCAGGAGAGGGGACTGGAATGCACCTGTGTGAACAATGACGACTTCACTGTACTAGTCACTGGGGATGGTCGATGCTGTTGAGTGAGCATGTGTACTGTGTGGCCATCACATTCAAAATGACTGAATGAGTAGAGCAATGAATCTGCATCAAATTTTGCATTAAGCTTGACCATTCCTCTGTGGAAACTGTTTGTGTGATTCAGATCGCCACAGCTATGGGAAACTGGTGATTGGCAGCTTCATCACAACATGTGCACATTCATGATTCATGTCTCATGCAGTTTTTTGGTGAAACATCAAATCACCCAGGTGACTCAGCCCCACAATAGCCCAGAGTTGGTGCCCTGTGACTTCTTGCTTTTCCCAAAACTAAAATCACCTTTGAAAGGGAAGAGATTTCTGACTGTCAACGAGATTCAGAAAAATATGTTAGAGTAGCTGATGGCCTTTGGGAGAACTGTGTGAGGTTCCCAGGTGCCTACTTCGAAGGGGACTGAGGCATCATTGTATGACTTGATACTTTCTGGACAGACCTCATATATGTGCAGGAAGCCAAAACACTAATGAAAGAACATAAGCACCCCTATGTTCATTGCAGCGTTATTTACAATCACCAAGATATGGAAGCTGCCCAAGTGTCCATCAGTAGATGAGTGGATAAAACAACTATGGGACATTTACATAATGAAATACTACTTAGCTGTAAAAAAAAAAGAGAAAATTTTACCCTCTGCAACAGTTTGGATGGACCTAGAGAACATTACGCTAAGTGAAATAAGCCAGTCAGAGAAAGACAAATACCATATAATTTCACTCATATGTGGAATCTAATGAGCAAACTGAACCAACAAGCAAGACGGAGGCAGAATCATAGATGGAGAGCAGAATGACGGCTAAGGGGTGGGGAGGTCAGGAGGTGGAGGGATTGAGCAAAAAGGAAAAAGGACTCACAAACGTGGACAACCGTGTGGTGATTGCAGGGGAAGGAGCTTATAAGGGGGCTAAAGTGTAATGGAAAAAATAGAATAAATTAAAAAAATTAAAACGTTGTAGGGAAGAAAAAGGACACCTGGGAAAGCGCGGCTGTACGCAGGGGTGTGGTGACCAGGGTGTGGATCAGGCTGCAGTCCGCCAGGGTGGAGGAAAGCTGCTGGGGACAACATGAAAGGAAAAGGAAATGGCTTGGTTTTCTGTTCTATTCTCAGGGATGCATAATGATCAACCTTGAGTGGTTTGTTTTTATCTTGGACTAGGTTATTCAAACTTATCAGAAACCTGAAAATGTCTTTGAGTTGCCAAAGATTCTGCATTTTGATGCGAGGGTAAACACCCAGCTGGTATTTTTCCTGTGCTGACATTGTTAATCAGTATTTAAAGCTGACTTTAAAGGAAGATGACTTGCTTTCACCTTAGAGATGTAAATATTTTTTTTCATAGATCCAACGTATACACTAATTTAGTCTTAAACCACAGAGAAAGCTGAGTTACTATGTACAACCAAACACACAATCCAGAGGGTCGGTAGAGACTGCATGGCCACATGGCATATACTTTCGTTTGGGTAACTAGAGCCACACATAACCAGATCTCTGTCTGCTGAGGAGGCAAATACTTTGGTGAAGTGGGAGGAGAAGGGTTTTGGATTCAGGCAGTTTTAGGTTGAATCCCTTCTCTGTCACTTCTTGTTTATGTCACTTGGGCTGGTAACTTTCAGCCTCAGTTTCCTCACCTGTAAAGTGGGGAGAATAAGAGTAGGCACCTCTTAGT
This sequence comes from Sturnira hondurensis, assembly GCF_014824575.4. NCBI lineage: Eukaryota > Metazoa > Chordata > Mammalia > Chiroptera > Phyllostomidae > Sturnira > Sturnira hondurensis. The sequence continues at coordinate 5,639,785 of NW_028094263.1, forward strand.
GTTTTTGTTAGAAATAAATGAGATAATGCACATGCAGCACCTGCTTGAGTGCCCAGGAGGTTCACCAAATGTTCGCTCTTACGAATGAAAGCAATAAAAGTAATAAGGTGGGACGGGATTCGTTAGTGACGTGGAATACTTGCTACTTAAAATGCTTCTGGATAACCCAGAGCCATAGAATGTCAAAACTAAACGTACTTGAGAGAGGATCTGGTCAACCAGCTCATTTTACTGATTTAAGACCTGACACCCAAAGAGACCCGGTGACAGCTCAGAGTCACAGAGGCAGCCTGAGACAGAGCCGGGGCTGGGATGCCCGTCTCCTGGTTTCCAGGTGGGGCTTTTGACTGAGCCAAGGGCCCTTGAGTGCCTACAGGCCCACAGTGGGAGCATTAAAAATGAAGTCTAAATATTTATCCCTAACAAGGATGTGTAAAAATATCAAACATCTTTGCTTTTGACTAAAAAACAGGCACTAGGCACAGTAACAGCACTAGTAACAGCACTAATCCTAAAACCTCATCCATGCTTATAAATGTACTTATGAACAAAAATGGAAGAGCAACTAAATTATTACTTTAAAAAGCCATTTGGAAAAAAAATTTTTTTCAGGAAATAAAGGATGCTTTCTGTAAGAAAGCTGGGAATCAGTGTGCAGCAGCAAGGGTCGAGTCTCTCCCTGCGCCTCGGACTGCTGCTGCAGCCGCGTTGGGTCCTCTGGTCCTCACGGGAATCCGAAGACATAAGCACAGAAGGGAGTGTAATGAGCAAACAGAGTCTGAGACGGAGGCGAATGGCCCACAGTCCCAAGGCCAATCCAAGAAAACACACAACTAGACTGCATTTCGGGTACTTTGGCAAAAACCTTACGGCACGTGGGTTTTTCCAGGACAACTAAGGGGATGAATTAATGGTCATCATCCAAGTTTTGTTGTAGGAGGAAGTGTGTGACTGCCATAATTGTGTGACTCTTTCTGGTGAGCACAGCAGACTGCACTACAGTCTGTTTTCAGTTTATTTCAATGGCATGCTATTACATGTCATTTGGACTAGTAAACGTCTAAAAATAGTTGTGACTAATGTAAGCCAAGCCAATTTGAAGAAATAAAGAATACTCAGCAAATCCTGATATTCATTCCAAATTGATTTTCCTATAAGACAACATATGTGAAGAAATGAATGTGTGTGTGTGTGTACACACACATACATATTTCCCAAAGTTGCATAGCATTTTGAACTTGGAATTTCATTGATGCCTATGACTAAAAGAGTCAAAATTATTCCCACACGCTGGCAGTGGTCAATTTGTTTTGTCAGTTAAGGAAGAAAAGAACCAATTTTAGAAGTAATGGATATTAAAATAAAAAATTTAAAAACATTATATTAATCTCTAGACTCTAGCACAGTGCTTGGCACAGTGGTTGTCTTAAAAATATATTTAGTGAATAAAAAGACCCCACAAGGCACTAGCCAGGTGTCCCAGTTGGTTAGAACGTTTGACCTGATGTGCCAAAGGTGCGGGTTCCATCTTCGGTCAGGGCACATACAAAAAGCAACCAATGACGGCATGAATGGGTGGAGCAACAAATCTCTCTCTCTCTCTCTCAAGAACAAAATAAATAAAATTTAAAAAAAACCCAGATCCTACGAAATGACCTACTGGATTTTTCACTTTTTAACTTAAACTGAGAGCCAGTACCTAATTTTTCAGTGAACCCATGCTGAAAGCTCTCATTCTGCTTGGGGTAAATCCTGGGTAGTAGGATGATGTGCTGTTCAGGTTAGGGTGGGCATTCTGCTCTCCCTAGGAGGCAACATGGAATAAATGATCACAAGTCCATATTTGCTACGCCAGAATGAAGTTTATTAATGAATAGTCACAGTGGTCATTTCTCAGTGAGCAGTAGTAAAATAGCCTAAAAGACAGACAAAAGGTCTCCCACTCTCCCCAAAGGAGGAAAGAAGTAAGTAAGAAGTTGGGCCAATTCATGAAAACATGGCCCAGGGAATAGGGGTAGTGTTAGCTTGCTGCAGGTGGCAGCGCGTGTTGAAGGCTGGGCAGTGTGGAGGACAGCAAGCACGCGTCGCTGAACCTGTGCAGATGTGGCGGCTTAGCAGGGCTCGCAGGGGCTCTCACAGCAAGGCTGCACGTAGGTCGTCAGGTTGATCCCACACAGTCCGGGAGTTGGGTGGCAAGAGTTGAGCAGCCAGCAGCTGGGCACGTAGGTGTCAGGCACACAGCAGGGCGGGGGGCAGGTGTCACAGCAAGTGGGCTGCAGGAGGCTGATGTCGTGTGGGCAGGTGCTGGGCAGGCAGACTCCGCAGCGGCAGCATTTGTCGGAGGAGCAGATGGTGGTGGCGGGGCCGGTGGGGACGCTGCAGCAGCAGGGAGTACAGCAAGCCATGGCGTTAGGACTTGGGGTTTTGTTGGGTTGAGAAGAGAAGTGTCTTGGTGTCTCGATGCTGGTCTCTTCTGCTCTGGCTCTTATATACCCACCTCCCTGGGCGTCAGCCTGTGAGCAAGATTTTTTTCCCCATGTTTCAGTTTATAGCTATCTCCATAAAAACCATCTAATTACTTAAGTGTTTAATATCTAAGACACACGCCTCACCTCATAAAAGGGGTTAGTTTGTTTTGCTGTCAGATTGGGGCTCTCCTGTCAGCTCCGTCACTGCGTGAGCATTTCATCTCCGTCTTCAAAGGCTCCAGGTGATTATCTTCTAATCACTGCACGTCACTAATGATGGCCCGGCATGCTGGGTAGCTCTTCACATCACCGCCAGGTTCTTGTCTCCTTTTCAGATGAAGAAATGAGTAGGGTTCTTGATTGCTCTTCTACCAGCAAAGATTCTACGTGATCATTTTGGCTTTCTGGCTGAAAAAGGGATGAGATCTGTAGATTTATTCTTTATGGCTCCAAAAAGCTGAATTTAGGTGAATAGATGGAACCTATTGCAAACGAGATTCTGTGTGAAGAGGCACTTTCTTACCATAACAGATCATTTGTTCTCCTTCCCCTTGGCACGTGCTTTGATCGGGAACTTGGCGGGGGCATGCGGATGGGAGTAGAGACTTCCATGGATAACAATGATGGAAGTCTTGTAAAATTCTACCCAATTGTGTAATAAATGAAGCTTATGACCCAAAGGCTATTTGTATTGGGCCATTCAGAAATTAGACAGTGTAGGATTTCCCAAAGTGAGTTCCATGAATACCTTTTCCAAGGAACATTAAAGGATACTCTGGTAAATAAGTTTGGGAAACACTGACTTCTTCGTGGGTGGACCTCTGAGGACCTTTGAGATGCTCAGGTGCTCTGTGGCCTTCCGCCACAGAGATGACAGTGAGTGTTTTTCTCCCGACTTACTCTACCATGGAACCATCTTTGCATTTTAGTTTTCCTAGAGTAGCTTCATAGTTAGTGTTCTATGGAAAACACTTGGGGAGACTCCCAAATTACTTCTAAACCACTGAAACCTTAATAATAAAATTATTTAAATAAATAAAGACATAAAGCTTAGTATAATGTTTTAGAATGACTTGAAAGTAGGAAAACTATCACTGGGTAAATTTTTACATATATGTTATTTTGAAAGCCTTCAAATTGGATCTGAGCCCATGTTCTGTTTAAAGGGTGCAGGCCCTAAAAATAATTAGAAAATGGCTCAATGGGGAGGAGTCAGAAGTCAAAGGACACGCAAATCAACAGGGCGATGATGGGCCCAAAAGAGGCTTAACATGAGAACTGCCCTCATTTTAGTCATTTTCTCACTAGAACGGTTGTGTGGCTTTAGACCCCTCCACCGGAAGTTAGCTTGCTGTCCATACTGCTTCAACAGAGGTCTCTCTGTTCAGTCCCATACTCATTGGTGGGGCACCTGCCAGGCAGACAGCGTGCAAAAAAATTTAAAAAAGGGAAGCAAGTAAGTTCTTGTCCTTGAGGAGATCATGGAGAAGAAGAGACACAGAGATGTAAGTGGCAAATGACCATACAGGGTTGTACGTTCAGGTTTTCTGGGTAAGAAGTGGAAGTTTCGAGTTAGGGGTCCTGACTGGAAGATTTGGGGAGAACTTGATGAAAAGGGAACGTTTGTGTGGGGGCCGGAGATTGAACAGGAGCTTTGCAGGTAGAAGGAAATAGGAGGGGATTTCGGCAAGCGAAACAGAGAAACAGTGCCGAGGTATTTCCTGGGAGGGCAACAGGGTTGACTGGTCCGAGCACAGTCCTGGGGCCCCTGTAGGGGCTGCGGCAGGAGAGTGGTGAGAGAGGACGGGGAAAGGCGGTGAGGGTCCCAGCAGGGGCACTGCTGCTGTGGTTAGTATCCCGAGTTCGGTTTTGAAATGCATCCTATTGGCCATGGGCATTAATGAAAGGTTTTTGAACACACCTGCAAGGTGATTGGATCTGTATTTTAGAAAGATGATGGCAGTTTTTCCGTGGAGGCCCATCACCGTCATCATTACCATCGTTGCTTACTCAGTGTGAGGTCTCGTGCCAAGTGCTTTATTCGTCCGATGCATCTCTCACCACAAGCTAACGGTGTACGTACGCAGTGTCGCCATCCTTGCCCTTCTGCAGGTGAGGAACCCGAGGCACAGCGAGGCCACGTGACCAGTGAGCAAGTGACAGAGCTGGAATCTGAAGTGGGATTCGATTCCGCTCTTAGTCCATCCCTCGCCCTCCGGGAGGGGGGCTGGGCCTCGAGTGAAGGTGACCCTCGAGGTTAGTTGCACGTAAGATTGGTGGGAAGGGTGGGACCAGCTTACTGAAGCCTTAAGACCATAAGGGGAGTTGGTTTTAGAGCCTATTTTCTTGAGCAAAATACTGTGCCACAGAACAGAGGTCACTGAAGGTAGGGACAGTGGCTGGGAAGCTGTGGGGTGTCCTGTGGGAGTGACGAAGAGGGCATGGTTTCGGTCACAGAGGGCATCACGGTTGAGGGGAATAGAGTAGAGGGACATATCGGATTTCTCATCACATCATCTGGGTTTCTGGGGACCACTTTCTGGGGGGCACATCAGTTTCCACAACAAAACTAATATTCTTGTTTTTTAAGATAATTGGAATATCCTAATCTTATCCTCCACTAAGAGCTAGCATTTCTTGAACGTATACCGTGTGCCAGGCATGGTGCTGAGTATTTTAGGCAGGTAGTCATTCTTATTTCTTACAGTCTTATAAGGCAGGGAACATCCTTATACCCACTTCCTAGGTCGTGAAACAGAGTAGAGGTATTAAATCATGATTTAAAGTTGCACAGTTAGTGACTAATGGCCATACCTCACACTTATCAATAAAACTCAGCATTTTTGTGGAACTAAATATTGTAGAACTTGTCAGTTATGCTCATTCATTGTTTCATTTGCCAACTCAGCACGCACAATGCCCAGCACCAGGCTTGGCAAGCAGAAAGAACCAGATCAGATAAGGTCCTACAGTCACTGTGTTCGTTCCAAAGTGGAGGGACAGAAAAACACACTAAACAATGAATGGATAAGAACTTCAGGCAGTGGCAAGTGTCAGAAGAAAATAAAACGGAGTCAAGTGACAGTGACAGGTCGGTAGTGCAGGGAGCTCGTCTGCTCTGGTTGGGGTGGGCGGACGGTCTCCCCGGGGCTGGAGTAGAGAGAGAGAGAGAGGGAGAGCCGTAGGGGACAGGGTCGAGGAGGCAGGCGGGTGCCAGGCCACGTAGGAACATGCAGGTGGTTCCACAGAGTTTAGCTTTTATGCTAAGGGCGGTGAGAAGCCACTGGCTGATTTACGGCAGGAAGCGATAAGATGTGAGGTCTGTGCCGTGGAAAATGAACTGCAGTGGGGCCAGCGATCAAACAGGCCCAGCGACAAGTGAGTGGTGCAGGTGAGAGGGGGTGGTCGAGTTTGGGAGGCGTTTTTGTAAGCAGAGATGGTAGGAGGTGCTGATCAAGAGCATGGCCAAGGACCACGTTTAGGTCTCGGATTTCCTCGTAGGTGAGAGGGCACTCCGAGCCCCAAAGCTGCCATCTAGGGGGTGGGGAAGGGGGCAAAGATGAGCTCAGCGTGGGGCCTGCAAAGGGTGAGCAGCCTGCAGCCCGAGAGAGGGGGCAGGGCTGAAGATGTGGGGTGCTCCCATACGCACGTGAAAGACGGACCTCCTGCTGGGTTCCCGGACTGAGATAAAAAGTCACTTTTATGTGTGTTAGTCACTGTTTGTTGTGAGCCTCTGTGTGACTTACCAACATCCACCTCCAAGCACCTGGGTCACCTGGGCGGATCTCTGGGCTGCCACCGGGAAAATCCTCCCATGACGCCATCTCCCCCATCAGCAGTGATGCCAGTGTTGGGAGGTTTCACAATGGAACGCAACTCCATTTTCTTAAGCTCGATGAAGCGCTTCATCCCTTCACAAAAGCCTCCTAATAAAAATGCCTGCAGGTAAAAACAGCTGGTCTTTATTTCTCGATTGGCATGATCTTTTAAATTTCTGGTGACTCCTTTTTCATACAGATCGGCAGAAGGAAAGACTGATGTCAGGACTACCACCACTGCAACTGCTTTCCTTGCAGAATGTCCACTTTGCTGAGCGTGCGGGGAGGGGGTTCTGGGTTTGGGCTGGGTGGCAGACTCTGGGGGGCTTTACAGTTGCACCAGGACATTCTTTCCGGTGCGAGGTTACCATGGAGACTGGTACAGCTCTTGCCAGTGTGTTAGCCTGCACTGAAAATTAGTCTCAGTTTGGATTTCTTTCAAAAAATGGGTGATGTTTTGCCCCTTGACGACAACTGATATTGGCTAGAGTTGTGTCGCTGTATACGACCCAAGGGGGGTGACCCTTCTACCCTCCATCACCTGGACCTGGATGTTCCCATTACAACACACCGGAGCAGACCTCACAGCACTGAGTCACACAGCACATGCAAGCTTAGCCTGGCTTCCGCTGCCTGGACGTGTTGCCTGCTTTTCTTGGGGATTTTAGTCCTTCAGTTGAATTCTCATGTATTCTTATAAAGCTGTAGAATATGCAGTCAGTAGCAGAGAATTACACGAAGTTAAGTAAGATATAATGTGTGCTCACTAAAATGAGCCCAGTAGAGAAGGTAGATGTTCAATGAACTTTGAATAATGAGGACAGAAGCATGTTTTTTTAAGTCAGAGTTCTGGTTTGGAGGATAAGTCAGTAATTTACAACAAAGCGTCTGCTGTCTGGTCTCCCTGGCACAGCCCCGCTTCGCACAGAAGGTTTTTAATAGAAATGGTGGAACTTTCTTAACTTCAAAGCTAAATGGGCCAACCCTGCAGGGGTGGGCGGTACACACCCCCTCCCTCTAGGGAGGCTGCAGCCCAACCCCCACCCCCAGGCTGGGGAGGAAAAAAAGAGAAGAAAAATAAGGAAGAAAACATGCCTCGTTTCTATAATCCTTTTTTCTAATCGGTTACAGGGCTGTGGTTAATATTTATGACTCTCGTCTCCCTCTCCCCATTTCATTGTTTTATTTACCCTCAGCCAGGACCTCAGCTGGTTGGGCTTCTTTACTGGGTGGGGAGTGATTTAACCTTTTCTGAAAGGCCTGAGTCCACGGTGGTACTGTCTTTTTCAGGTTATCAGCAAATGGGTTAAAGTGGCGTCATCCCGCAAAGCGAAAGGTCACTAGTTCGCTTCCTGGTCAGGGCACATGCCTGGGTTGCAGGTTCAGTCCCCGGTCAGGGTGCCTGCAAGTAACTGACTGATGTTTCTCTCCCTCTCTTTCTCCCTCCCTTCCCCTCAATCTAAAAACAAATAAATAAAATCTTTGTAAAAAGTGAGCTAAGACTTTACCCATCACCTGGCCGCCATAGGGCACCACTTTCGTTAGTGGACTGGAGTAACGTGTTGGGTCTCTGGGAATCAGTGTCAGTCGAGTGTCTAATGATCCCTGCGGTAGGCAGAATTTTCACTCCCTGGCCTCTGAGCCCTGGTTTCACGCCCACGAATATGTTAGAGAACAAAGGGGACTTTGCAGATGTAATTAAGGCAGCGAATTCGTTGACTTTGAAATATGGAGAATGTCCTGGATTACCCAGGTGGGATAACGTTACAACTGGCACAGAGAGGAACTTATTCTGGAAACCACAGTGTCCACAAAAGCCGACTTTAAATACGCTGAACTTCCCCACCCTTCTCTTCACATCGAGTTTCTTAATTTCATTTTCTATGAGTTTGGGCGTCAGACCGAATTGGGTTCAGTCCTCCTTTTTCAGAGTTTGATTGACACTTATCCTCCTCCTCTGCAAGGCAGAATGACAATTTCTGTGCCGTGGGACTGATGTTAGTGTGAAGTAAAGCAGAGTTCGCGTGAAGTCTCTTTAGCATGTGCCCCAGCGAATGGGACTCAGCGAGGTCACCCACCATCTCCTCCCTCATGGGTGTCTTCCCCATCATTGTGCCTCCTTTTCAGCCTCTTGTTCCTAGTCTTTTTCATTGTGTCTTTTTTCTGTTTTTTTTTTCTCCTCTGCTTTGTATTTTTCTCTCCCTTTTTGCTCTTTTCTCCGTTCTTTATTACCGAAACCCACCCCTCCATATTTTCTCCTATCCATTTTTGTTGTCTGTCCACTCATATCATGGTCCATGAACTTCAGTAAAAAACGCTCCCCACTTTTGCTTTAGGATTTGTAATTGGGGATTGAAGTCCTTTTCCATCGCTAAAGTGCTCCTGCACCTGAAACCCTCTCAGCTGCCGAACATAGGAAGTTGCCATTTTGCACAGTGCAGTACTCAGGGACGTCTGAGATGCCCAGCTTTGGAAAAGCTGACAAATACTGACTTGGTCAAGGACTTAGCGTTTCCACAGGTAGACAGTTGCTGGCATTGGTTTACAGACTCGAGTGGGTCAGGATCGGTGTCCCTTCCACTCCAGGAGCCACATCTGTGTGTCATGCAGGAGGGAGAGTCGGGGCGAGGAGGGGGTGGGAGCACCAGCAGCACGCACGCCTTGTGTCAGTGAAGGAAACCTTCTCGGAGCCTTGCGCTGCTTCTGCTTGGAGTTCTTAGGCCAGTCCTGGGTCTTCCTCTTTCTGCAATGTAATTTTAAAATCCATAATCTTGTAGTCAGTGTTGTACTACAGGCATCTGCAGGGCGGAGTAGACAGGGCACTTTGGCGACTTTTTCCTGTCTCTGTGTGGTTGGAACCACATAGTATGTAGCTTCTTCAGATTGGCTTCTTACATTAAGCAATAGGCATTTAAGAGTCTTCCATGGCCTTTTGTGGTTTGATAAATCGTTTCTCTTTATCACAGAACACAATTCTATTGCACAGATGCACCAAAGTTGGTTGATTCATTCACCTATTGGGGGACATTTTGGTTGCTGCCAATTTTTGGCAATTACGAACAAAGCTGCCATAAACGTCCATGTGCGGATTTTTGTGTGGACACGAGTTCCCAGCTCACCCAGGTAAACACCGAGGAGTCCACCTGCCACGGTGTGTGGTAAAAGCCTGAATTTAGCTTTGAAGAGACAGCTGAACCGTCCTCCAAAGCGGCTGCGCCATTTCTCTTTCCTACCTGTGAAGACGGAGGGTTTCGGCTGCTCCGCCACATTTTGCTGCCATTTGGTGCCGTCACTGTGTTGGGTTTTAGCCATTATAATAGGTGTGTGGGTTGGGCTCTTTTTCCCTCACACGTTTCTTCCCACTAAGAATGACCTTCAAGGCCCACTTCAAAGGCTGCCTCCCTCGTGAAGGCTTCCCTAATGCTGCCCCCTGCAGAGCCCTTGCTGGTCCCAAAGGGATCTCCTCCTTTTTGGAATCCTGTTTTGGACCCGTCTGTCTTCTTTGCAGTGTACCTAAGATAGTACTTCCTGCCGCAAGCTCCATCCAATGCCTCTTCACCGCTTCTGAGAGTCCCTGGCCCATTGCTGTCTTGTCCCCCTCCTTGCTCTGCCTGGCTCCTGGCTGTCCTCCCCTGCCCCTGAGTCAACCCAGACATGAAGCTCAGCCCCTTCGCTGGTTTTCACAGGAAAGTTGAGCATCCCAGGGGCCGTGTGTGGTAGGTAGTCTGATGTGGAGGGGTCACAGAGTAACATTCGTGACCTGCTGACTAGATCTCTCCTCCTTTTTCCTCCTCGCTCCCTTTCTGCAGGAAAAAATATTTCTCTCTCTGTCTCATGTGTGATTGGTTAACATCTTTCTCTTAAGCTTTTGGAGTTGTCAGCACGCACATCTCACAGGACAGACCTACCATAGGCTGAGCCATCGAGGCGTTTTGGTCACAAAAGCGTTTGTCCCTAAGGTAGAAGGAGACTTTTTCTCCCATTGTCACATGGTGGATGTCTCTTTTCATACATGTTCTTTTTCTTGCTGGATAGTAAGGCCTTCAAAGATGAGAAAGAATTCTTGATCTTTCTTATTTCCTTAGTCCCTTCCTGAGAAGTGATGGTCAATACATTTTTATTGAACAATACACTGTATAGGGCTTCAGTCTCCTTTAAAAAGAAACAAGTGTATTTCTCACAAGTGGACATTTTTGAACCATAAGCAATTCACTCATTTCATGTTCAAGTGGAAGCACAGACCATGATTTCTTGGCTGAGTAAATAACATTTATTAAGAAATGACAGAAGACACTATAACACAGATACAGTTAAAATCGCCCACAGGAAAGGTCATTATGATGCAACCCCCCAAAACGGGTGGGATTAGATGTTGAAATATGGAAAAGACTAGTCTATTTCTTCGAAGCTGCATTTTGGGTGAAGAGCTTCCATTCTCTCTGGTGACATCTGAGGAATGTCTCTTGGCTATAACCTGGTGCCTTGAGTGTTGGAGATTCTTTGAGGTAAACAGAAGCTCAGAATAGATCACAGAGCAGGGGACAATGAGACTCGTGGACAGTTCTCAAGGATGAAAACCACAATATGGCAGTAATCTCCAGCCACGCTGGGAAATCAGGACTAGCATATGCAAAGCAACTAGACGATCATCAGGTGGGTTCACAGCACTTCTCTACCTGCTGTGGAGTGGAGGAATTCGTGGTGGAGCAGAATCAAACAGAAGTCATTGACTTGGTAACTCCCATAACAGAAACCCAAATAGAACCCTAAGGACTTGTTAGTGGTCCAGGGGGTGTTGAGGAGACAAATTGCTCAGATACTGTGTCCCAGTCCATTGAAAATCAGCAACCTGGCTTTAGCAGGTGGGCTGGCAGCAGGTGGGCTCACAGCAGTAGCAGCAGCAGGCTGGGCGGCAGCAGGACTGTCCACAGTAGGATGGGCGGCAGCAGGAGGCCTGGGCATGGTGCAGCTGGCAGCAGGTTGGGGGTGTGCAGCTCACCACACAGCAGGGGGGCAGGCAGGTGTCCTCCACGCGGCAGTCAGGGCGGCACCACCTGGTGCGGCAGCTCACAGCTCCACAGCCACTACCCTGGCCACAGCCCATGCCGTACCCGGTCCCACACCCGGTCCCACAGCAGGCTGGCTGGCAGCAGCTGGGCTGGCAACAGGTTGGCTGGCAGCAGCTGGGCTGGCAGCAGCTGGGTCCACAGGTCCCATAGGAACAGCTGGGGAATCCACAGAAGCTGGTGGTGCAGCAGGCCATGGTGTCTGGGGCTGGGTTTCTTGTAGGCGTTTTGGTGGTGACTTCTATGTCAGGCCTTTTATATACCCCGACCAGCTGCTATTTATATAATTCTTAACATACCTTCCTTGTTTTCATTTAAATTTGTTCCTCAGTGGGCCTCTGATTGGCTCACACTGAAATATTTATGACACATTATGAGTAGCAGTTCAGAAATGACTTTGTTTTATAGTTTCATTTGGACCCCTAACATCTGTCCTCCTGTCCTTAGAGTAGGTTTGTGGTTTTCCATGTTCAAAGAGTCCTCCTATTTTAGTCCATGTCAACACACTCACTTTATGGAGGTATTTATTCCACATGACACTCCGTCCAGACCCCCAAGGCTAAGGATAATTATGCTCCTTTTTCTCCACTATTATTTTTTCCTTCTAGATATATAAACTAAATTCTCTTGAATTTAGGACATAAGGACACCCACTGAATTGGAAGAGTACCTTCTGTCATGCATTACGCTGTGTCTCAGTTACTCACTCCAACAGCACATCAAATTACCATCAGAGTTCCTTTTATTTCAACCAATTTGAAATGCACAAATATTATTTGTGTTTCAGGCCAAGCATCTTTTTTGTGTGAACCAAGTGACGTAATATATAAAAAAGTATCTAAAAAAGTGTGGGGCTTCTGGTGGTGCCTTAATGTTTATTGAGTATGGTTTTGTGTGGGTGGGTCAAGAGGCATGAATCGCAGATGCCTGAACCCTCAGTGATGATTAAATAGAACTTTCAAGCTTAGCACCTCTCCTGAGGGAGTCCTTGTTTATGGCAAAAGAGACCCGGAAATGCTGAAACTGTTTTCTACAGCACATCTAGTAATTGAACCAAGGCTCAGAAAGAAACATCTGGAGTTCAGACGTTTTGAAGACTACATGGCCGTTCCCTTTATTCTTCTCTGAAATGTATTATCTTGTGTGTGATGTCTCATTGCTACTAATTAAACGACAGAGGTAAGTTCTGGAAGCTTGTGCATAACTTGGAAAACACTTGTCTTAATTTTTTTTGATATTTTGTCATGGATTTTGTCTATTGCACACACATAATTTAAGAAATGAAAATTAATTAGTAAAAGGTATTTTTGGTGTTGATTTGTGCTAACTTATTAAGAGAACATTTTTCAGATTGGAAGTGCAAAGTACATAGTCGTTCCATATTTCTAATGCGTGTGTCTGACAAAGGTGGCGCTGTAACCCACATAGTTGTTTGTCCTACTTTCATTTACACCAGTAATACACCTCACACACACTTACAGCAATGGAGGTGAGTGTTGGGAGTTGAAGCTTAGAGATCCATTTGAGGATCAGTGGGAAGAATATAATAAGCTAAGGCATAGGAATTAAAATCTAAATGCTGTTGGGAAATAGTGTTTGATAGGATCTGGTAGATATTTTAAAATCTATTTAGTCAGTCATGCATTTTTTTTAGATATTGGGCATGCATGAAGGAGAACATCTGGTGTGTTACAGGGTAGGATGTTACATCTAGGTAGAACCCCATAGCTTTGATCAACCAGAAAATTTTAGCTAAAAGTGACCTTATTGGTTCATATCTAATTGTCATAGATTAGAGCATGTAAGTATTTGAATAACTACAAACATTATTCAATACATGGAACATTTTATAAACTGATGGGTGGAAACATAATGTAATCTGTATTTAATCTTTCTGGTTTAGACTTTTATGCTTATGCCTTAGGATTATCAAAATAAAAACCAACTCTTCTTGAATTTCAGCTAAAGGTGGGCAAGCTTCAAGATAGAAGAAAGAAAATAACTCAGTTTGCTTAGCACATTCAAACATTTTATTTGAAATGAACAGGGGATATTCAAGGAGGAAGCAGATAGGGATCAGAGGTGTCCCTGATGGAACACTCAGAGATAGGGAATAGAGGTGTCCCTGATGTAACACTCTGATACATGTTTTCAGGGGGCTAATTCAGCACATTCAAGAGGGTCCTAAGACTTGTTATTTCTGAGTGACTTAGAAACATCATGATACTTAGCATCCAAGTAAAGGACATTTCTTCAGAAATCAAGAGTTTTCTTATGCTTCTCCATTCATTCTTAAGGAATCAGCAACCTTCTTTTCAACAGGTGGGCTGGCAGCAGGTGGGCTCACAGCAGTAGCAGCAGCAGGCTGGGCGGCAGCAGGACTGTCCACAGTAGGATGGGCGGCAGCAGGAGGCCTGGGCATGGTGCAGCTGGCAGCAGGTTGGGGGTGTGCAGCTCACCACACAGCAGGGGGGCAGGCAGGTGTCCTCCACACGGCAGTCAGGGCGGCACCACCTGGTGCGGCAGCTCACAGCTCCACAGCCACTACCCTGGCCACAGCCCATGCCACACCCAGTCCCACACCCTGTCCCACAGCAGGTTGGCTGGCAGCAGCTGGTCCGGCAACAGGTTGGCTGGCAGCAGCTGGGCTGGCAGCAAGTTGGCTGGCAGCAGCTGGGCTGGCAGCAGCTGGGCCCACAGGTCCCACAGGAACAGCTGGGGAATCCACAGAAGCTGGTGGTGCAACAGGCCATGGTGTCCGGGGTTGTGCTGAGAGTTGTGTTGTTAAGTTCCTGAGTTTTGGCTGCACCTTCTACAGCTGGCCTTTTATATAGTCCCAAGAGACACCAATTTTCCTTATACTTAGCATTTTTCTTTGTCATTATTTGCAAAGTCGGTCACTGATTGGCTAATACCTGAGTTGTTTAGAGAGCTATAAATAGCATTTCATGGCTTGCTTTGGTCATCCTCAATTAAGTCTCATTATATTTCTTTGCCCTGTGGGTCAAGGGAAGGCTCATTATGGAAGCCAATCATGGTAGCTCCCCCGATGCTCCTCTTGGGCCCACCACTACCCGGGCTCGCTCTGTCAAAACTGCCCTTTGATAGCCTTCAGGCAGAGTTTATCTAAACTGAACATTTTCTCCACCAGTGGCCACTCCAATAAGGGTCATGATTTCATACACAAGTTGTCTAGACTTGGAGTAACTAACATGAGTATCACCAAAACGTGAGCACTCGCCTGAAGCATCAGCGTGGACAGGAAGCGTGCCTGTCTGTGGTCAGAGTGTGTGAGTTGCAGGGTGCTCAAGCCCTCAAGGGTGTTACTGTCTTTAACCACCAATGAACAAGTTCCCAACTGAGACCCTTAAAGACTGATGTTCTCCTGTAGATTGTTTTCTGACTCTACTAAATTAAAAATATATGCTAGTAATGAATGTACATTTTAACAAGTCAAACAGTCCAAAGACATACATGGAAGAGTTAGTATTTTCCCTCCGTTCCTCAACACACATGCATGCCTTCCAAAACTAGTACTCCAGAAGGCAGTCAATATTAAGAAGGGTTTACAGGAACAACTATAAAGGACACATGAACAATAACAATTTAGGTGGAAACAGGAAGGAGGGCTGGAGTGGAGGGAAGGAATGGAGAGAAAAGGCAGAAAACTACTTGAACAACAATAATAATTAAAAACAAATATTCAGTTTGGTGCCTACTGTTCAATACCTTTCTTCCTGTTTTTGCGAACAGGAACCAGCACATATATGCATATAGCTTCTAATTCAGTAAAATTGGGGTCTCCTATACATATTTATTTTTAAACAGTTTAATGATAGTAAAATGCATATAACAAAGTGTACCATCTTAACCATTTTTAAGTGTACAATTCACTAATGTTAAGTAAATTCACATTGTCAGTTCTTTTTATCTTACAAGACGGAAATGCTACGTCCCTTCAATATCTTTCCCACTCTCCCCTTCCTGCCCCAACCCTTGGCAACCACCATTCTAATATGCATCTTGATGAATTTGACCACTCTTGGTATCTCATACAAGTAGAATCATATAGTATTTGTGGGGTTTTTTGTGTGTGTGACTGGCTTATTTCACTTAGCATAATCTTCTTCAGAGTCATCCCTGTTGTAGAATAGATCAGACTTTCTTTCCTTTTTAAGGCTTAATAATATTCCATGGTGTGCATACACTACAGTCTGTTTATCCATTCATCCATCAGTGGACAGTTGGGTTGCCTCTACCTATTGGCTGTGTGGTTAATGCTGCTCTCGCTTTGCAAACTGGCCCCCATACACGAAAGGCAAGGAGAGACCAAAGAAAGAGGCAGACCAATCCATACTGGTAGGTGGTAGGTTTAAAAAGCAAGAGAAGTTACTTATAAGGCTTGTCTTGGGTGACAGCAAGACAAGCAGATGATTTCAACTGCCAGCCAAATCTTAAAAGTCTAGATGGAGGCTTTAACTGGATTTAGTCACATATAGCATCCAAGTGGTCTTGGCAACTCATTGCTCTCACAAGGCTGTGTCCTTGAGAACAGCTCCCATTGTGGGAAGGGCAGGTGGAGAGTACATTCCAAACGCAGGGGAGGGAGTGAGGATCCTCAGAATGCCCGCGTCCAGCTCTCTGGTCAACCAGTGGTCATGTTCTCTTGATCACCTCCTCTCACGGCTATCACGAGCATGGGTGTGCAAATCTCTCTTCAACACTGTGCTTTCAATTCTTTTGGGTATATACCTAGACATGGAATTGCTACTTTACATGGTAATTCTATTTTTCATGTTTTGAGTAACTGCTTTTTCATAGGGATTGTGCTATTTCACATTCCCACCAAGAGTGCACAAGAATTCCGATTTCTCCACATTCTTGCCAGCCCTTGCTGGGTTTTCTGAGAGTAGCCATGGGTGTGTGGTGGGATGTAATTATGGTTTTGATGTGAACTTTCATGATTATCAGTGATACTGAGAATCTTTTCATGTGCTTGTTGGTCATTTGTGTATCTTCTTGGAGAAATGTCCATTCATGTCATTTGCCCAACTTTTGTTTTGTTGTTCTTGTTGAGTTTAAGAGTTCTTTTTTTTAATATAATTTTTTAATTTAATTCTTGTTCAAGTACAGGTTTCTGTCTTATATTCCCAACCCTTCCCATCCCCCACCCCATGCTCCCCGCCTCCCTCCCCTTTCTGCCCCCCACCCTTAGTTATTGTCCATGTGTCCTTTATACTTGTTCATGTGAGTCCGTCCCCTTTTCCCCTATGATTCTCTCCCCTCTCCCCTCTGGACCCTGACAGCCTGTTCCATATTTGAGTGTCATTGGTCATATTTTGCTTGCTTGTTTGTTTTGTTGTTTAGATTCCTGTTAACGGTGATATCATATGGTATTTGTCTTTCACCGCCTGGCTTATTTCGCTCAGCATAATGCTTTCCAGTTCCATCCATGATGTTGCAAAGGGTAGGAGCTCCTTCTTCCTTTCTGCAGCATAGAATTCCATTGTGTAAATGTACCATAGTTTTTTGATCCAGTCATTTACCGATGGGCATCTAGGTTGCTTCCAACTCTTGGCTATCATGAATTGTGCTGCTATGAACATTGGGGTGCATAGGTTCTTTTGGATTGGTGTTTCAGGGTTCTTAGGATATACTCCCAAGAGTGGAATTGCTGGGTCAAAAGGCACGTTCATTTTTAGTTTTCTTAAGAGTTCTTTTTAAGCCCTGGCTGGTGTAGCTCAGTGGATTGAGTGCGGGCCTGCGAACCAGAGGATCGCGGTTCGATTCCCAGTCAGGGCACATGCCTGGGTTGCTGGCGGGTTCCCTGCAGGCCAACTCCCAGCAGGGGACGCACAAAAGGCAACCATACATTGATGTTTCTCTCCCTCTCTCCTTCCTCTCTAAAGATAAATAAATAAATAAAATCTTAAAAAAAAAAAGAGTTCTTTTTATATTTTGGATATTAACCCCTTATCAGATATGTGATTTGCAAATATTTTCTCCCATTCTGTAGATTCCTTTCCATTTTGTTGATGGTGTCCTTGGATGCATGAAAATCTTAATTTTGGTGTAGTCCAATTTATTTTTTATTTTGTTGTCTATGCTTTCTGTGTCATATCCAAGAAATCAATGCCAAATCTAACATCATGAAGTTTTTCCCCTATGTTTCCCTCTATGAGTTTTAAGTCTTATATTTAGGTCTTTGATCCATTTTGATTTAATTTTATATGTGTAAAAATTTTTTTTGCATGTGCATATCCATTTTTTCCAACACCATTTGTTGAAAAGATGGTCCTTTCCCCTCGAATGGTCTTGACACCCTGTTGAAAATCATTTGACCATATATGTGAGGGTTTATTTCTTGGCTCTCTATTCTATTCTATATGTCTGCAGGTCTGCCTTTATGTCAGTACCATACTATTTTGATTATTATAGCTCTATAACATAGTTGAAATCAGGAAGTGTGATGCCTCCAGCTTTGTTCTTCCTTCTGAAGATTGCTTTAGCTATTTGGGGTCTTTTGTGGCTTCATACAAATATTAGGATTTTTTTTCTATTTCTGTGAAAAACACCATTGGAATTTAGACAGGAATTGAATTAAATCTTTAGATTGCTTTATGTAGTATGGATATTTTAACAATATTCATTCTCTTAATCTATGGGCATGGTATGCCTTTCCATTTATTTCTGTTTTCTTTAGTTTATTTAACCAATGTCTGATAGTTTTCAGTGTGTAAATTCTTCACTTTTTTGGTTAAATTTATTCCTAAGCATTTTATTCTTTTGATGCCATAGTAAGTGACATTATTTTCTTCATTTCTCTTTCTGATCAATTGTTGACAATGTGTAGAAATGCAACTGATTTTGTAAATTGATTTTGTATCCTGAAACTTTACTGAATACATTGATTAGTTCTTACACTTTTTTTGAGGGAGGTGATGTCTTTCAGGTTTTGTATTTATAATATTATCTGCAAGTAGAGACTATTTTACTTCATTCTTTCTGATTTAGATTCCTTTTATTTCTTTTTCTTGCCTAATTGCTATAGATAGAACTTCCAATACTATGAAAAATAGAATAGGTGAAAGTGGGTATCCTTCTTCTGCTCCTGATTGCAGAGAAAAAGCTTTCAGTCTCCCACCATTGAGGATGATGTGAGTGTGGGCTTTTCGTTTATGGCTTTTGTTATGCTGAGGTAGTTTCCTTCTAACCCTAGTTTACTGAATTTTTTAATCATGAAAGGCTGTTGGATGGCATCAAGTGTTTTCTCTGTATCTCTGCCCTCCACCCCCGCCTTCATTCTGCTATGTGATGTATGCGTTGAGTTCCACATGTTGAAAATCTTACTTGGTCATGGTGTATATCCTCTTAAAAGCACACAGAATGGTGCTTTAAAAAGGATACGGTGTATATCATGTGTGCACATCATGGTGTATATCATGTGTGCTTTTGAATTCATCACATCAAATTAACTAGGGATATTGGTCTGAAATTTTCTCTTCTTGTGTTGTCTACCTGATTTTGGTACCAGGGTAATTCTGGCATCATAGGATGAGTTTGGAAGTGTTCCCCCCACCCTTGTTTTCATTTTTTGAAAGAGTTTAAGGAGAATTGATCTTAGTTTTTCTTTTCGTTTTTGGTAGAATTCATCAATGAAGCCTCTGATACTGGGATTCTCTCTCTTGGAGGTTTATTATGGATTCAATCTCCTTATTAGTTGTTGATCTGTTCAGATTTCTATTTCTTTATGATTCAGTTTTGATAGGAATTATCCATTTCATCTAGGTTATTCAATTTGTTGGTTTATTCTAGACATATTATTATTCATTCTTTTAAATGGCTATGCAATATTCCAGAGTATGATCATACCACATTTTATTCAGTAATCCTCTACTGAGAAGTCTTCAACTGTTTTTAGTTTGTGCTTTTGAATTTAAAAAAATCATAGATTCTAAACTGAAGGTGATTTTATTTTTATTTAAGTTACTGGAGTGACATTGGTTAATATCGTCATATAGGCTTCAAGTGTCCATTTCTATGATAAACAGGTCCAGGGTTAAGTGACTAGAGGTGGTCACATGATATAGGGGACTGAGCTCTTAACTTAAGAATTGAGTTAATTGCATTAAATAGGCTTCTCAAACTGGTTCTACCATTAAGTGACTGAACCTCAGAAAAGTCACTTAATCCCTCTGAACACAGGTTTATTCATCTGTAAAATGAGATGATCTCTCAGACACCTCCAGGGATAAAATTGTGTAATTGCTCTACCAGATCTGCCCATGCCCTAAGGGCATGATCTGCCCATGTCCGGTTCACCAGAGTTTCATACATAGTACCTTCTGCACCATCTTGAATGTAGACACTCAGTCTGTGCTTGTTGAATTAAAGAGGCAACGAATGACCAGTGGTGTATGGTAATGATAAACAGTCGAATTTCACCAGTCTCTTGTCCATTTTTTTGTTTTTCTCAGTAGGACCTGTTAGGTAATGATACCTGAAAGTGGTCAGTAGTTAGAATCAAAGGGGCAAGGGTCAAATGTGCCTTCATTTCTGTTCTGTTGCTCAAGGGGTATTTTCTGGATTGGATAGGTGTCTTGGTGCTGTGTCAGGGAAGTTGATTCTTTGCTTACATGTTATCCATGTAAGCATGTTATTCATGCTTTCTAATTACTTGATTTTTATTAAACCTTGAATGAATAAAGCATTGTAATTTTAACCAAAGTAATATTCTTTTTTAATTTTAATTTTTTAATTTTATTTTTGTTGTTGACACTGTCACAGATGTCCCCATTTCCCCCCTGCTTCCCTCTTCGCTCACCTTCACCGAGCCCCTACCTGCCTTCCCTCTGGCCATCACCATGCTGTTGTCTGTGTCTATGGGTTATGCAGATATGATCTTTGGCTAATTCCTTCTCCTTTTTTCATCCAGTCCCCACTCCACCCTCCCCTCTGACACCTGTTAGTCTGTTCCATGCATCTATGCTTCTTTTTCTATTTTGTTTGTCAGTTTATTTTGTTCATTATTCCATATATAAGTGAGATCATATGGTATTTGCCCTTCTCTGGCTGATTTATTTCACTTAGCATAATAATCTCCAGGTCCATCCTTGCTGTTGCAAAAGGTAGAATTTTCTTCTTTTATATGGCCACTTCGTATTCCACTGTGTAAATGTACCACAGCTTTTATTGATCCACTCATCTACTGATGGGTGCTTGGGCCATTTCCAGATCTTGGCTATTGTAAGTAACACTGCAGTGAAAATAGGAGTGCATATATTCTTTCAAACTGGTGTTCCACCAAGAGTGCACAAGCGCTCCCTTTTCTCTACATCCACACCACCACCTGTTGTTTGCTGATTTGTTTATGATGGCCAATCTGGCAGGTGTGAGGTGATATCTTGTTGTGGTGTTAATTTGCACCTCTCTGATGATTAGTGATGTTGAGCATTTTTTTAATATGTCAGTGGGCCATTTGTACAACCTCTTTGGAAAAGTGTCCATTCAGGTCCTTGGCCCTGTTTTAAATTGGGTTGTTTGTCTTTCTGGTGTTAAATTGTATAAGTTATTTATGTACTTTGGAAATGAACCCCAAATCAGATGTACAATTGGCAAATATGCTCTCTCGTGTGTAGGCTCCCTTTGCATTTTGTGGATGGTTTCTTTTGCTGTGCAAAAGCTTTTTGGTTTGATGTAGTCCCATTTATTTATTTTTTACTTGATTCTCTTGCCCTATGAGGTATATCAGCAAAAATATTGCTATGAGAGATGTCTGAGATTTTACTGCCTATGTTTTATTCTAGGGTGGTCATGGTTTTGTGACTTACATTCAAGTCTTTTATATATTCTTAATTAAAAAAGAACACCTTCATTACCTGGCTGGTGTAGCTCAGTGGATTGAGCTCGGGCCTGCGAACCACACGATCGCAGTTCGATTACCAGTTAGGGCACATGCCTGGGTTGCAGGCCAGTTCCCAGCAGGGGACTCATGAGAAGCAACCATACATTGATGTTTCTCTCCTTCTCTCCTTCCCTTCCTCTCTAAAGATAAATAAATAAGAATCCAAAATTAAAAAAAAAAACACCTTCTGTTTCATCCAGTTCTAATCCCAGTGAACAAAGAATTAATCCTGATCCTTTCCTCCAAATCACCCAAATTTATGAAGTCTTCTGTAATGCTTGTATTTAAGTGTGTATAAATTTATTGCATGTATGTATTGTGTATAAATGTGTATATATGTATAATAAACATGTGTATTTCTATATACATTTCAAGCCAAAGTACATATGCTGATTCAAAAATAGAGCAAAACCTTTGTTATTCTCACTTTAAGTTCAGAAACCGGGGGGAAAGTTTGGGGATTAAAAAATCTCCGTCTAATTAGAAGCGTTTTTCCTCAGGGAGGCTGGTCCAGCTACAGCTCTCTTGCTTTGCTCTGCCAGACTGTTGTTGGTGGGAATCAGGCTCTTCCTGGGATCGTGAGGAAAGCCTCCCAGGACTCAGGCACGGAGACTGCGGTGTGGCAGAACGGTTCATTGAGGGGAAGGCTGCCCCTGGGCTTCCAACGCCCCGTTGCTCTTTGTCCTGCCATGGGAAAATCAAGGACAGAAATAGAGTCAATGTCCAGGACCCCGTGCCATATTAAAGCTTATGTTTTTGGGAGCCCACATGGTCTACAGTGGGCCCTGGTAGCTGCTAGGCCTACGCGGTTTGTGCCCCCTTGCGAGAGAGAACACACAAGTGCATGTGGCAAGGGCAGTGCCAGGTGGTGGGGGTGGGAGGGAGAGGTTCTCTGTATCCCTGGGATTATATTAGTTCACGTTTGGGAAAGACCAGATGCTTTTTCAGAATAACCAGTGAAACTTCCCAGGTTTTCATGGGATCTTGACAGGCCCACCTTCTAGTTAGGCTGACAGGCCTCCAGAGTGAAACACCTCCCCCTGTGCCCCCACAACAGTCTGGCACTGGAGGCGGGGGTGGGGGGAGTGTTAATGCCCTTGGCGGAGAAATACCGTAATTCCATGGAGTATGAAACAAGCAGATCCATGCTCCCCACGTTATTAAGCACGTTGTCCAATTTCTTCTGCTCCCCTTTTACCAAGAAGTAACTAACTACCTATGGTAATAAGACCACATGTACGTGGAAAGGTGTGATATATTAGCATGCATTACCATTGTTTGAAGATTGCCTGAAGGAGCGTTCCTCCAACAGCCGTGAAAAAACGAGCCACTCTGGGGCTGGATTCAGAGGCCCTGACTTCTGCAGCTTCCTGGTGGTGGAAGCCCTGTGCGAGGGCAGGATGTGGTCGTGGCGCTGTGCCATTTCTGAGGCCCCAGAACCACATTTGCTGGGTCTTCTTATGGGGGAATAACTCCTATTGGACCTGACCAAATTCCCTAACGTTGTATAAGAAGAGCAGTGTAGTGTATATAGCAAGACCAGATTAAAATCTTTTGTATGACTGTCTATGAAATATACATGATGAGCACACTCAATGAAGAAAAGACGATGTGTTTGCTGCACCAAACAGATACAATTTATTGGGCCTTGGTACAGTTATTCTCCTCTCATGGGAAGTACACTGTGTAGGATGGCGGAGTACAGGAGGTGAACGTGTCTGAGAGGTGCAGATGGTTCTTCTACATCCTCAGTGGCACAGAGTCCTGGAGCATGGGATCAAACAGTCGCTGAAGGTCAATCCCAGTACAAACTGGCTTTCCCATTTCTTGAGTCAAACTTGTATTTTGCAGCCTCAGTGGGGAGACCAAGCTTTGTGAGGAAGAGAGGTCTGTGAGTCTCATACCTGGTAACCTCCGTGAAAAAGCCAAATAAAGGTTCGAGAACTTGTCAGTGGCCCAGGGGTAGTTGAACACGTAATTAGTTCATGGATGGACTTGGAAGTTGAAACTTCAGGTTGAACATCAGCAACTTGGCTTTTTAGCAGGTGGGCTCACAACAGGTGGGCTGGCAGCCGGTGGGCTCACAGCAGTAGCAGCAGCAGGCTGGGCGGCAGCAGGACTGTCCACAGTAGGATGGGCGGCAGCAGGAGGCCTGGGCATGGTGCAGCTGGCAGCAGGTTGGGGGGGTGCAGCTCGTCACACAGCAGGGGGGCAGGCAGGTGTCCTCCACGCGGCAGTCAGGGCGGCACCACCTGGTGCGGCAGCTCACAGCTCCACAGCCACTACCCTGGCCACAGTCAGTGGCACAGCTGGTCCCGCACCCTGTCCCACAGCAGGCTGGCTGGCAGCAGCTGGACTGGCAGCAGCTGGAGCCACAGGTCCCACCGGAACAGCTGGGGAATCCACAGAAGCTGGTGGTGCAGCAGGCCATGGTGTCCGGGGTTGGGTCGAGACTTGGGTTGCTTGGAGAAATTTTTTAGTTTTGGGCGATAACTTCCACATTTGGCCTTTTATAGGCCTTGGCCAGCTATTATTTACGTAATTCCCACCATCTCTTCCTTGTTTGTGTTTGAACAAGTTGTTTCTGAATAATAATTGCCCTGTTTCTGAGTTACTTGTTCAACCTTCTGAAAGCCTTTACAAGGTGATTTTATTTTGTGTTCAGTTAGGATCCTTTACCACAGCCAAGTGGTCATTAGCGCTCTAGGACTACATAACCCCTAATTTCCTGTATTTGTTACAATTTGCTCATTGCCCAAAGAATAACTGACTGATGCCTCACCTTTAAGGAATGTCAATATTACTCAGTGTTGACCCTAAGCTCTGGGGTCTCACATGACAGTTTCATTCGTGGCAATGTGGCCTCTGGTGTCAACAGTCCCCTTTCTCTCCTTTTCTTACCTTTACTTTGCTGGGCAAGCGCCGAGATTCTGCGGGCCAGACAGGGATGCTCTCACCGGGACCTGGGGAATGCGGATGAATCGTTACCGGAAACAGTTTGTCTGAAGCACTTACTTTGCGTCCGAATACTTTGCTTCCGTCAATTCCTTTGATTTTCACAGCAGTCCTGTGGGGTAGGTATCATTACTCCTCCGTCTTCCTCGGGTGGACACTGAGCCCCAAATGGATTTAAATCCCCCACCCAAGCTCACTTTGACAAGCAGTGGACCTGGAATTTGAGCCCTTGCCATCTGACTTCAGACTCAGCTCTTTAAACCACTGTGATCCATTCCCTCCTTCCCACATAGGCGGGTGTTCTGGAGAAAATCAGAGGGCGAGCGCAAGAAGTGGAAGTTTGCCCCTCTTCTTGCAGACTTCTGGAGAGTGAAGGGAAGAAAGACGGAGTGTAGGGCGAGTCACATTGCTGTTTATTAGAGATTTCTCTGGAGGCTTTATTTTTTTAATGTATAATACATATTCTTCAAGAAAAACGTAATTGCTAAAAGAGTTCATCTCCCTTGACGCGTGACTTCATCCAATCTTTGATTTTAAGATATTCTATAAATTTAAATGTTCTTTTCTTAAAATTGAGGTACCACCAACATGTAACATTTATTAGTTTCAGGTGTACAACATAATGATTTGATATACACGTGTGTGTGTGTGTATATATATTTGTGAAATGATCACCACAGTAAGTTCATTAAGATCCATCACCACACAGTTACATTTTTTCTTATGATGAGCATAAACGTTCTTCACTGAATAAAAGTCACACTCTTAATATATTAACACTAGAGTATGTGGCATACTGCCTTGGGTTAGATGGGCAGTGTCTTGTTCACTGTAGTTGTTAGAGACTAGTCCAATGAGCCTGAAAATGTACATATTTTGAATGAGGCAATTGGTGGGGTGAAGCGGAAGTTTTTGTTTCGGTGCGATGTAAGGTGGCCTGACCCCCGTGGAGTTGGGCCACTATTCAAGGGAGATGGAGGTTAAATGCCACTTGGGGGTTTGAACCGGAGCCCCGAGGGTTAGAGCTGCTCCTCCAGAATGAAAGCTTTGAGTTCTGATCATAACTCGCCCCAAGTTAGAATGAAGACATTTTCAAATCCTCCATTAAATGTGGTTTAAAAGGTATGGTTCCTGGCGATTTTTTTCTTCTCCTTTTGCAAATCGGGACCACCGATTATTTAGCTAATTTTCTCCCTAGGAGGTTGGAAATATGTGGGTTTGTTGTTACAACAACCTCAGGAGCTACCTGTTGCACTTCTAAATTCAACAGAATCTCTGCCACTAAGCCGATTTGTGTTTCCTTGCACAAAGTCCAGATGTTCGGGGAGTTGGAGTGCGGGTTGACGGGGACACTGGAGATGGAAGGATCGTGTATCATACTCCCATTTCTGTGCTTTTCTGCCATTATTTTCAGCATTTTCCTCAGTGCAAAATTTAACTCAGTTTTCATGGGTCTGGTCTCTAGTTGCCCCTGGAGAATCGTTACGAATAAGCTGTTTCAGTCAGGGCTCTCCAGGGAACCAGGATCGACGGGATAAATGACAACAACAGGATCTATAAATACAGGAGCGGGCAAAGGCAGGTTCACAGCTGTGAGGGAGCCGCTTCTGAGTCAACACAGCTATTGTAAGAATCATAACCTGCGTGTCTTTTTCCATACAAATAACCCTAAGCCTACTTTTGTCCACCCCTGCATGTATTTCAATGTAAGTGTAAATAAATACATTTGCTTCTTAGGAGGGATTGGCTCATGTAATGACGGGGGCTGAGAAGTCGCACTGGACACCCGTTCAATTGAGAGCAGAAGAAGGTGGATGTCTCAGCTCGAGCAGGAGCGCAAATTCTCCCTTCTTTTGCCTTTTTTGGTTTTATTTAGGCCCCCACTGGACTAACTGATGTCTGGCTGCATCCGCAAGGGTGATCCATCTTTTCTACTCAGTCTACGGATCAAATGCTAATTTCTCCTGCAATAAAGACAGCCTCACCAGCACAGCCAGAAATAATGTTTTGGCTGCTCTCTGCTTGTCCCTCAACCCAATCAACTTGGTGGAAAACAATAAACCATTATATAATGTATGATACTTATAATTTGACAATTCTGCCCCACTACCACAGAATGGAGACTAATCTGAACATTCCTCGACCTCCCCTTAAATAAATAAAAAAATAAAAAATTTCTTATTGTCCTACCACTTAAATCCATTTCTTCCTGATTGGTTCACATACAAATAGAATGAGAAGTTTCATCACTTGTGGTCTTCCCCTGTGTACATTCTTTATCCTTTTTAAATGCTGGATATTCCTATTGGTAGTTTTCTTTAGGGGAAAAAAATATCAGGACCTTTACATGTAAAGCTTTTCAAAATTTCTGTGCTCTTTCTTTCTGGTTTTAATTATTTCATTTAAGTTGTGGTGCCCAGGCCATTTCAGTACCACAAGAAGAGAGGATGTGTTTCTCTATTATTCTTGAATTTTGACATCTGTTTATAGATGCTAACGTATGCAATTATTTTTCTTTAACATGCCGGGGTTCCATTTTTCTAGTTATAAGTTTGGGGTGAATTTCTAATTCCTTAAACTCCCTTTAATCAGTTCTCTAAATCAGCTGCATCTACCTTACTTAAATTCCTGAGAGATAAGACATGGTCGGTACGCCAACCAAATGAATACCCTTTTGATGCTAAACCAAGTAACAAGATCATTCTCTTCTCTCCCAAATGCCAACCTAGCTCTTCCCAGGGCTTCTAAGCTAAAGCCCTGTGAAGTAAAGGGTGCATCCAGTCGAAGCCATCCCAGGCTGTTGGGAGACGGGAGAGCGGTAGGGGATGGAACAGAGTGTTGACCACGTTTCAGAGGCGTCATATAGGAGTGTGTGTGTAGGGTGTGCTTTGACAGGGGCTCTGTCCACTCAGAGGAAGGAGAGCCTTATTCTTCACACAAAGAGCTGTGGGTTCAACAAGTGCTGTGTGCCTTGGGCTGTGTTTCACCAAAGGTGGTGCCTTTTAAAAAATTCTTATGATGTGGTGTTGGTGGAGGCCTCATCCCTTTGACTTTTTAAAAAATCGAGGTGAAATTCACAGAGCACAAATGACCATTTAAAGTATGCAGTGGAGGGGCATCTGTTGCTTTCACAATGCATTACCAGCACACTTCTCTCTGATTTCAGCACTGTTCATCACCCAGAGGCACACCGAATAGCCTTCAAGTGATCACTTCTCCCTCTCCCCTCAGCCGGTGGCTCACCACTTCAATTTTAAGATCTCAAAGATTTTATTCGTTATAATGGAAGCTTCATTATATGTCTCTTATTTGATCCTTGCTTCATTCTAGAACTCTCTCTGGAGACTGGATAAAAATGGGGATGGTGTATGCCAACATCATATTCGCTGAAATCCATCCCTGTAATGGACATTTATTGTCTCCTTCACAACACAATCCATGAGAACTGTATAGGTCTCGTAAAAGCAGCACCCGAAACTCCCTTCAGTCACTTCGTGAAGTGTGTTATGAGGAACACTAGGTGTTAGCTGGAGATAAGCGAGCAGAGGATACGCCAGTCAAATTAGTTTGGCAGTGACGGTTGTAGAGGTTCTGTTTTGCAGGACCTCTCACTTCCTTTGATGTTCTTTTTTTAAAGATTGCATTTATTTATTTTTAGAAATAGGGAAAGGGAGGACGAAAGAGAAGGAGAGAAGCATTAATGGGTGAGAGACAGAACAATCGGTTGCCTCTCGCATGTGTCCCACTCAGGGACTGGACCACAAAGCAGGTGTGTGCCCTGACCAGGAATCGAACTAGCAACCTTTTGCTTTGCAGGACAATGCTCGACCAGCTGAGCCACACCAGTCAGGCCTCTTTAATATTCTAATGTGTTTTATATAAAAAAATGGTGGTAACATATTCAACAATATTTGACCATTGACTACTTTTTCTTCTTTGGGCATCTAGAACTCAGGATGCCTTTCCATCTTATGTATTATTGTAAAATCTGGTGTACATTGTTCTTCCAATCATGTGTTACCCTTTTTCTACCCCTGCTGATTGAAAGAACTGCACACAGAATTATACATGAATGAATAAATGGATTTGGCAATGATTTCAAGAAGCTAAATGGCATAGAATTTCTTTTTATAGATCTGACCTTCTGCAACACCTGACCCATCAACTGCACAGTTGAGGACCCCAAGAAATAGTTTATAAATACTTATATATTACTTTAATCGTATATTTTGGCTGCAGAATATTGGACCATTGAATGAATCAACAATAAAGGCCACCTTTTAAAGATCATTATTAAAGCCACAATGATGAAAAACCACAGTGCTCCACCACATTTATTGAGATTTGAAAAACCCCAGTGCCCCAGAATCAGTGACAAGCTCCAAAGAGTTCTCCAACGATGACTTCATCATCGAAGAATGAAAACTTTTAGTAATGCCCAAACCCACTGAGCTGTTGAAATATTTCAGGTGATATTTAGAGCAATATGTCATACACTCTTTTCACATGGTTGGGCTTCTGTTGATATTCAGGTCTGTGAAGTATTTTGGATCTTCTATTATAAATTAATTTACATCTTAGCAAAATTGTGTAGCCATGTGGCAAGAGGTCGCAAGCTGGATTATGGGTATGGGAGCTCAGAAGTTTGTTGGGACTCTCCACTGGTTAGTTTGGTTGTGTCATTTTCTCAGGATTCCCACCAGAAGGTTTCAACAGGTGGGCTGGCAGCCGGTGGGCTCACAGCAGTAGCAGCAGCAGGCTGGGCGGCAGCAGGAGGCCTGGGCATGGTGCACCTGGCAGCAAGTTGGGGGGGTGCAGCTCGTCACACAGCAGGGGGGCAGGCAGGTGTCCTCCACGCGGCAGTCAGGGCGGCACCACCTGGTGTGGCAGCTCACAGCTCCACAGCCACTACCCTGGCCACAGCCCATGCCACACCCGGTCCCACACCTGATCCCACACCCTGTCCCACAGCAGGTTGGCTGGCAGCAGCTGGGCTGGCAGCAGCTGGAGCCACAGGTCCCACAGGTCCCACAGGAACAGCTGGGGAATCCACAGAAGCTGGTGGTGCAGCAGGCCATGGTGCTGGGGGTTGGGCTGAGAGTGGGTTTGCTCAGGGGAGTTTCTGCGTTAGGGATGCTTGTCCCACTGGGGCCTGTTATAGGCTTTGGCCAGTTTCTGTGTTTGTGACCGTCAGAATTTTTATCTTGTTACTCTTTGAAGAAGCTTTCCAGGGCCCTCTGATTGTTACTGAGTTCTTTTAAATGTATGTCTAAATTGGTTTTTCCTGCTTGCTCAGCCAGTATTCACCAAATGTGTTTGGTAGTCCTGGGTAGAGTTGTTGATGTTTTGTTTCCAAACAGTGCTGTAATTTTTCACCTGACAAAGTGCCTCTCACTCATGAGATGATGCTATTTTGGCATCATATTTGACCAAAATTTTTGAGTCTTCAGAAAAAATTATTACCCATTTCCTGTTATTATGAACCATGTCCTTCATGTAAGGCTATCTTTATGTTTTTTAGATTAATAAGATTATGGTCTCTATAGTTGCCCAGATAAAAATTCTGACAACCTCCACATTCATAAAAATTTATAGATATTTCCAGAAACTGGATCTCTCCAATTTCTATGTTCTCTCTTGAAGTTCACACATTCAGCCTTGAGGAAACATTTATCGCTTGGGAGAATATATGAGACAAAACTCTTCCATTCCAACTAACTGTGGATATTTTATTATTACAAATTTAAAATATGGGCTACAATTCGTATTCAGTAATTAGGAAAAAATGCAAAAAATTTAATGTAATTTATATTTCTATGAAACATGAAAATCACTACTATACAGGTTATCTGGGCAGTTATTTGAGTATTATTTCTCAAAGGTGGGATTCACTTCAATTTACATCATTTGCATAACTATATCTTGTGTTTTATGCAAGGATATCAGACCAAAGAGCACAACAGTTTAATTTGTACAGGGGAGCCAAAAAAAGAAAAAGCAGGAATTTGAAAACACTTTTTTCTGGATCACAGGGTTTATAAGGCAGATGGGTAACCAAATATTGTTCAATAAGTAAAGTGCAAAAAGATTAAAATAAATTTATCAAAATAAAAATTGAAACAATAACTGGTGTTTGCTAAAAGAAAGACTGTGGTTTTCCATTTGAAGTTTGTGGTTACATGGGAGGAAATGAAAAAAAGAGTTGCGGCCAAAGGAACATATTATTGCTACTTGTGGTAGGCTTATTCCTTCCTTCTGACCCTGAAGAGAAGCATATCGCTTTTATGAGGTAGAGGTGTTGGTTAGAACAGGGATGGAATTAAAATGTGATTCATGCCAGTGTCAGTAATGACATCTGTGTCATGAGGTAACCAAGACTGTAGATGTGAAGCTGGAACGTGTTTACATGGAAGCATTACATATTGGGAATGAAAACCTTAATAAATCATCTTGTCCAACCACTTAGTTTCATAGCTACAGAAACTGACATCATTTTTAAAATAAATAGCACATTTATTAAATCCTACTATGCATGAGGCACTAAAGGGTTATGCAGAAAGCAAGGTCTAATCTGTCTACCTCATATCTTGCTCTAGTGCACAAATCAGTGTAGTATTGGTGGGGAGGGTTAAGCAAGGAAAATAGTCAAATACAGATTCATTCAAACTCAGAGGTTATGCTATGAACTACTTTCATTTCCTCTAAGCATCAGTTGATATTAGAATACTATTGAGTCTAGGAATTCCTGCATTTTGGAGAGGTTAGTGACTTGCTCCATTCACATAGCCAGTACATAGACAGAAGAGCTGGGTATAAAACTCTTATGCTTCATTCCTAGATCGGTTCATTTGATTTCATACCATGCTACTTTCCAGAATCAGTTTGTGTTAGCAAAATTCTTCGCCTTCACTTTCAAAAACATGATAGCTCAAAAAAGGGCTCCTGTCATGAGAGGCACCTGTAGGGCAGTTTGATGGCTCTACGTGCAGAATTGACGTCAAGAAATTTTGGCAGCATAATCTTTTGGTACCTGGGCAGCTAGTGATCACTGGTTCTGGCGCTCACCAAAAATAAAAGAAAAACATGAACATGAATATTAGTGGAATATGAATATTAGTGGAAGGTAGAATACACTGTGGAGTAGTGATTTTAAACACACAGTAAATAAGCATAAATATGTTAAAATTCTTTCCAGTGTCTACTGACCAGAGGAGTTTCCTCCCAAACTGCATGAAGTCATGTTTGCTTCCTAATTGTTTTTCATTTCTCACATTTGTATTAATTGATATTCCTTTGGGGTGTTTAAGTCTCCCGTACTCCTTGTGTCTTCTTTATTCTGTGGCCATCATTTAGTACAGCTTTGGGTTAGTTTCGGTAGAGTCCTTAGACATCTAGCCTTGGCCTTCTGTTTTTATAAGCAGCAACCACAGGAAAGCCCCCGGTGTCTATCTCCCATCAAACTATTCCCCTGCCTCAAGGCTTTCAACAGCTCCTTCGTGCTCATTGCTTTTCAAGGGGTACTCCTTTGGTTAGTATTCAAAGCACACAGATTTTCCAAATTTACCTTCCACCATTATTCTACACATATCCAGTGCTGCCAGCCAACCACCCTCTGAAGAGCTAGTCTATACCTTTGTGCAGACCATTTCCATCGTTGAGAATGCCATCTTCCCTGAGGTCTTCACCCTGCTTAACCCCCTCTGTGTGCTGCTTTCCCCCTTCCATCTTTCCTGTGTTCCCCGATCAATAGTGCCTTCTCTGTTGATACCACACAGTGCATTGTACTTTTATTTTTCCATATTCTAATGTTTAGTTGGGTTATTGTCCATTTGATTCACCTTCCTGGAAGTTTCTTGAAGAGGGGAACATTTTTTAAATCAATTTTAACTTCTTTTATATACAATATTGTGTGTAATTTGCAGATGGTAGTTAATCAGCACATTTTTGTTATGTTAAAGTTTAATGAGAAAAAAATAGAATGAACAAGTAAAACCAAAGCTGTGTTTGCTAGGCCAAAGATGAGTTTATTAGAAAACAAACATGCCACAAAGACCTAAGATATGAGATGGAAAGAAAGAAGTTGCTACTCTTACACAGACTTCAGAACAGCCCAAGTCTTAATAGATGAGTGCGGATTTCCATGCAACCCCCGTCTGACTTGAGAGGTCTTCCTGGCTCAGGGAAGGTTTCTTGGGCAAAGAAATCAGAGTATCACTTTTTCAGAAGGTTGATTGCTTGTTCTAGGCAGTTGAGTCACTGCTCAGCAGCAGGAGCAGGGGTAGGTCCTGCAGGTGCTGCGGCAGGGGGCAGGCTGGCAGCAGGGGGGCCTGCAGCAGGGCGCCTGCACACAGATGGGCTGGCAGCAGGTAGAGGCCCAGCAGCAGGGGCGGCAGACCACAGCCGTGCAGGACGTGGGGCAGCAGGCGATGGGGCGGCAGCAGCCCTCCTGCAGGCCACAGGGGTCACAGCAGATGGGGCGGCGGCAGGGCTCACAGATGGGGCGTGTACAGCGGGGCACACAGGTCACAGGGCGGCACACTGTGGTCTGGCAGCTGCAGGGGCGGCAGCAGCAGGGGTCTCGGCAGCAGCAGGGCTGGCAGCAGGGCTGGCAGCAGCCTCCCCCACAGACTGAGGAGCAGCAGGTGGAGCCGCAGCAGGATCCGGTCATGGTGGCGCCTGGGTCTGGGCTGGGTGGGACTGGTGAGAGGAGCTGGGTGTTCTCAGGTGTGAATGTCTTCCTTGTGTTGGGGTCCTTTATATACCCTGGCCGGGTGCTGATGACCCCTCTTGTTTATCTTTTGGCCAATTAAGTAGAATTTTGACTAATGGTCGCATTGCTCATGCCATACTCATGATGTCACTAATGAACCCTTGTTGCATCCTAAATATGGATATATTCATGCTGCTTGTCCTCAAACTCCAAGCACTCACAGCCATTTCGGGTGATAGCAGCTCTCGATGGTCGTTCTGAGTAGAGAGCCCCTGAGGAATCCTGGATAAAATGGATCTGCAATTTTTTAAAGAAATTAAAACATGGTAGAGGGGCTTCTAGAACAATGACTACGTTCTTTCTGTGACCCCCAAAAGCTCCCCTGAAAAGCCTACATGTTAATCACATATGATTTAAATATGTCCTTCAGTATGTATTTCTTGGAAGTGTGTATCACATGAGATAACAGAAGGCATATTTGCCTGAATAGGACTGCAGCTCATATACTTGTATGGGAAGCACAAAGCTTTGTTTTTGTAAACCAGGTAAGTATTGAAATATAGCATCTGGGACAGTCGCCCATTTTTTATTCCCTTTCTCCTGTTCATGCCGTGCATATCTCTGGTCCTTGTCATCACAAAATGCTCATCTTCTCTCTGAGACATGACTTTTTTTTGCCTAAGATACCTTTTATTTTATTTTTTTATTGTTATTCTATTATGATCACTGCAGTTTTTCCCCTTTTGCCTTCCCCTGCCCAGCCCACTCCCCCTCTCCCACCATTGGTCCCCACACTGTTGTCCATGTCCATGGGTCACTCATACATGTTCTTTGACTAGTCTCTTCCCCTTCTTTCCACCATTATTCCCCTCCCCCCTCCCCTCTGGTTGCTGTCAGTCTGTTCCATGTTTCCATGCCTTTGGTTCTATTTTGCTCATTAGTTTATTTTGTTTATTAGATTTCTCTTATAGGTGAGATCATGTGGTATTTGTCTTTCACTGCCTGGCTTACTTCACTTAGCATAATGTTCTCCAGTTCCATCCATGCTGTCACAAAAGGTAGGAGTTCTTTCTTTCTGCTGCTTAGTATTCCACTGTGTAAATGTACCAGTTTTTTGATTCACTCATTTCCTGATGGGCACTTGGGCTGTTTCCAGCACTTGGCTGTTGTGAATAGCGCTGCTATGAACATAGGGGGGTGTAAGTTATTTTGAATTGGTGAGTTGGGATTCTTAGGGTATAATCCCAGCAGTGGAATTGCCAGGTCAAAAGGCAGTTCTATTTTTGGTTTTCTGAGGAAGCTCCATACTGGTTCCCACAGTGGCTGCACCAGTCCGCATGCCCACCAACAGGGCACTAGGGCTCCCTTTTCTCCACATCCTCTCTAGCACTTGTTGTTTGTGGATTTATCGATGGTAGCCATCTGACAGGTATGAAGTGGTACCTTATTGTGGTTTTAATTTTTATCTCTCTGATGGCCAGTGATGCCAAGCATCGTTTCATGTCTGTGGGTCATCTGTAGAAACATGTCATTTTTTTATACTTGTTTTTCTTGTGTATGTGATAAAGAACAATGTCATGAAAAGTGTTTTCTTAATTTACCTTGACCTGGTGCTGTGACTATGAAGTGACAAGATAGAGGTTTTCAAGCCACATTGCAAACATACACGGAACATTGTGCGGAGGAAGTGGGCTGGGAGGCCACGCCGTCGCTCTGTGACGGCTGCCAGGAGCGTGCTGGACTTGCTTCCTCTGGAAGCATCGGCAGAGGCAGCTAAGGAATGGCATGGGAACAGGCTTCTTGCTTTTCCGTTCTACCCTCCTATTATTCACCAGACAGGGTTCTGGATTCTTTAGGATCATTCTCATTATTCCAAAGAATGTGCCTTGGGCCCCAGGAGCTACAGTTCCCTAAATGGAATTTCAAACACAATTTGAAGACTTTGCAAAGAATGTAAATTGACTAAACATACAGTCACAGCTGGGGAGACAGAGGAGGGAGAATTCAAGCACCATTCTCATCTCTGACGACCTTGACTCACTCACATTTTCCATTCTTTCCCTTGTCTGTGGGCACCTGCGATCTTTTCAAAGCAGTGACCAGAGCCTACATTAAAACAAGCAAACAAACTAACAAAAACCCTTGTATATTCTGCTTTCTTCCCCCACCTAGATTTATCAAGATGTAGTTGACACGTAACATTGAATAAGTAAGATGTATATTGTGATGATCCAACACATGTATATTGCAGAATAGTTACTAAAATGGGGTTAATTAACATATCCTTCACTTCATATAATTATTTTATTGTTATGGTGAGAACATTGAAGCTCTACTTTCCTAGCAACTTTCAGGTACACAATACAGTCTTGTTAATTACAGTCA
Organism: Sturnira hondurensis; assembly: GCF_014824575.4. NCBI lineage: Eukaryota > Metazoa > Chordata > Mammalia > Chiroptera > Phyllostomidae > Sturnira > Sturnira hondurensis. The sequence continues at coordinate 5,675,091 of NW_028094263.1, forward strand.
CCGTGCTGTGCAATTAGGTCCCCAGGACCTTTTCATCTCACAGCTGGAAGTTTGTGCCCTTTGGCCAGCATCTCACCGTCCCTCCTCAGTCCCAGGCGACCACCTTTTACTCTCTGTTTCTCTGAGTTCTATGTTTTTGATTCCACATGTAGGTGAGATCATACAGCGTCTGGCTCTGTCTGACTTATCTCACTTAACCGTAATGCCCAAAAAGCCCATCCACGGTTTCAACCATGGCAGACTTCCTTTTCATGGCTGATAATATTCCATAGTGTGTGTGTGTGTGTGTGTGTGTATGTGTGTGTGTGTGTACATCTATAGATGGAGCTATGCCTCCGACATTTTTAAATCTGTTCATCTGTCATTAGATGTGTAGGTTGAGTCCATGCCTTGGCTATTGTGAGTAATGCTCTACTTAACACGCGTGTGAAGGTGTGTCTACTGGATCATGTGGTAGCTCCATTCTGAATTTTTTTGGAGGAATCTCCACACTCTTTTCCACAGTGGCTGTTTCCATTTACAACCCCACCAACAGTGCGTAGAGTCCCCTTTTCTCCACATCCTCTCCTCGCCAGCACTTGCTCTCTCTCTCTCTCTCTCATACGAGACTTTCTAACAGGTGTGAGATTATATCACCTGGTGGTGCTGATGTGCATTCCCCTGACGTCCAGTAATGCAGAGCACCTTTCTGTGTACTTGTTGGCCATCTATAAGTTTCATGGAAAAATGTCTATTCAAGTCCTCTGCTCATTTTTTCCTTGGATTGGTTCCCTTTTTGCTATTGAGCTGTAGGAGATTCTTATTTATTTTGGATATTAACCCCTTATCGGATATGCGGTTTGCACAATTCTCTCCCTTTCCGTGGTTTGCCTTTTCATTCGGCCGACTGCGTCTTTTGCTGTGCAGAAGCTTAGTTGGATGTAGCCCCGCTTACTGGTTTTTGCCTTTGTTGCTTGTGCTTTGCTTTTCAGGGCACATTTTATGATAATTGGTATTTCACGTTGCTGGGAGTTCTTCGTCATGCTCTCATTCTGTGTAAAAGGAACCTCTTCCGAAGGTACGTACCACTTCAGGGTAACAAGCCTAATTTCTCTACTCCAAACATTTCTGACCCAAATCTCCCAAAGAGAATTTCCCTTCTCCTTTATACAAGATACACAAGGATAGAGTCCACCAGTCCCTCAGCAAGAGATTCTAGCGTTTACTCAATCTAAGACACTCGTCCCTGTCCCCCACGGGCAAAACTTATTTCCAGCCAGAGAAAATATGGGTCATGTCTTAATAATTTATGCCACAGAAATCTGTGATTTGACACTAGAGACTAAGCATATGCTATTCTTTGATGCCATTTACCCTAAAATGGGACAACACCCGCCGAAAACCTTGCCACTTACTGGCTGGGTGTCCTTGGGCTTAACAGTATGTACCAGGGCTGTAGTGAGCATTCAGTGAGATGATGTTTGTCCAGCACTGAGAACAGAACAGTGCCTGGCAGTTGGCGTCTTGTATTGGTTAAGTAATTAAATACACAGGGTCCAGCGTAAATAGCACCCCTTTTTGCTACAATATCTTTTATTACAAAATCGTAAGCATGTCATTCTGTAACATAATATCGCACTCAAGCACACCATGTGACATTTTAGGTGAAATGTTCAAATTAAAACTATAAATTGTTACATCCATATTATTATACTACCAACCACACTCACATGGGCATTACTTCCGCTGGACGCTGTATATGTTCATTTTAAAAATTATTATTAATAAAATATAAAGAAGAAAATGAATATTTTTCCCAGTTACTCTTAGATTTTCTTATATAATGTTCCAGATTTTTTTAAGGCAAACACATACCATATAGACGCATGCATATAGACACGCAGAACACATTTTCCCACAAAATAGTTGAATATTTTATAGCTTACACATATGGTAGGGCAATTATATGATGTTACAGGTTTACAGTCTTCAATTGTTTTTAACTATTTTTGGCATTTCTTCTATATTTGTATTGTTTATAGTATGTGCAAGTTGACCTTTTTTCTGTGCATACCTCCTCTCCCCGGGTGGATTACATCCTTTTTGAGACAGGAACCCTCTTTTATGTCTTTCTATTCCCTCCGGGTGGTCAGCTCAGTGCTTTTATCATAGTAGATATTTAACAAGTGCATGTAGATTGACAGCAATCAATTAATTTGCTTGGAAAATGCCGTTACTGTCCAATTCCTGAGTATAAAGGTAAACAGCCCCCGAGAGTCGATGTGGATTTAATGTCTGCAGGAGTCAACACTGTGAATAACATTCTAAATAACAGTCAGACCTGGACCACCCAGGCGGAGTGCATGTTCGAGGAGCAGTTCTACTTGGCCATGAAGGACAAGACGGTTCCTCTGGGCAGAAAAACTGCGCTAAGAGGGAGCGTTTGACCTAAAGGCTTGACACTGGGGGCCTTGGCTTCCCCTGGGTCTATCCTGAGCATTGGCAATTATAATTACATCATAGTTATATTAGTAAGAACTAATTTTTTATTACTCCTTGCTCCTCAGCTTCAAAATCAGGTGACTGGCAGGTGTCACCATAGGTTCCTTCTACCTCTAACATACCAGGCTTTCTTTCTGTGCTAACAGGGGTTGAGTCAGTGAATGGACCCTCTGACCGGGAATGTGGGTATCCAAAGGTTGGCCCAGATGCGGCCTCCTTACCAGTCATTTCGAAGGTGTTCTGTGAGTCTGAAGTAGTGAGCACAAGTGACTTCGCATTTGTGATGGAAACACAGCCACCCCCACCTGCCTCACTCAGCTACTGTGCCCCGTGAATGCCTTTTAAAGGATAATAAGGAAACTAACCAGATTTAGATGACTGTATAAAACAATATAAGAGGATTATTTGGGATTTTCTTATTTGAAGATCTCAAGGCAAAATAGAGAGACGAATCTTCTGAAAGGAAGTATCACAGAGACCAGGATTTTGTGCTGAGAGTGCAAAGTTTATTAGAAAACAGACATGAGTGACCAGGGCCTTAAGAAGACAGGGGATTCTTGAACAGCAGTTGGCCAGGAAAGGTGTCTTCAGTGCCTATTATGAGCTAGTTTGAAGAGACAAGAAATAGTTTCTCCAGGAAAGGCTTGTTGTTCTGCAGTGAAGGTAAGGGATAGCAGATGGACCCGGCCATCTACTGGGGACACTTAGTGATGAGTCACTGCTCAGCAGCTGCAGCAGCAGGGGTAGGTCCTGCAGGTGCTGCGGCAGGGGGCAGGCTGGCAGCAGGGGGGCCTGCAGCAGGGCGCCTGCACACAGATGGGCTGGCAGCAGGTGGAGGCCCAGCAGCAGGGGCGGCAGACCACGGCCGTGCAGGACGTGGGGCAGCAGGCGATGGGGCGGCAGCAGCCCTCCTGCAGGCCACAGGGGTCACAGCAGATGGGGCGGCGGCAGGGCTCACAGATGGGGCGTGTACAGCGGGGCACACAGGTCACAGGGCGGCACACTGTGGTCTGGCAGCTGCAGGGGCGGCAGCAGCAGGGGTCTCGGCAGCAGCAGGGCTGGCAGCAGGGCTGGCAGCAGCCTCCCCCACAGACTGAGGAGCAGCAGGTGGAGCCGCAGCAGGATCCGGTCATGGTGGCGTCTGGGTCTGGGCTGGGTGGGACTGGTGAGAGGAGCTGGGTGTTCTCAGGTGTGAATGTCTTCCTTGTGTTGGGGCCCTTTATATACCCTGACCAGGACACGGGGCCACTTCCTCGTTTTTGTTTATTTATTTATTTATTTATTGCAATGGCACTGGTTGGTTAGTAAGTTCTCTAGATACTTTTTCAGGTGCTCAGGTACATACGAAAGACTCTTTGTTTTCCTTATTCAATGAACACTCATTACATTTTGCTATTTATGGCTCAAATATGAACTTAATGACCCTAACTTCAAAGTCTCCAATTATCTTTGTAATTTTGTGATGTGTTTACCAACTGGTGTCGTGATGGCTCTCACACTCTTCGGACTACTTACTAACAGCAGAAGCGAATTCCCCAAGTTTGGGTATCCTTCCGCCCTGCTGCTCCTTCTGCAAAATGAGTTCAGAAAAATACCGTCCTACGGTCTTGTTTTAAAAGTCATGGTTTGTCAGTAAAAGAAGAATTTTTCACTCTACATTTTGGAGCTGTGGGAATGCGTGTTAGTAGGCATCTACCATGGTGTTCCTTTTCGTTGTTGTTCTCATTTAAAAATGTTGGAAAAGTACACAAAACATAAAATTTACTATCTTAACCATTTTTGTGTATGCAGTTCATTGGCATTAAATATATTCCTGGTATTGTGCGATCATTAGCACCCTCCATGTCCAGCATCCTTTTCTCTTGCAAACCTAAACCTCTGTAACTATTACACACCAACTCTCCCTGACTGCCTCTCTCTAGCTCCCGGCAACCACCATTGGGCTTTATTTTTAAACAATTATTTGCTTTTTCCCCCCCAAACCCAGTCTATGGTAACTACCATTCCGTTACAAATTTGGCTCTTTTTTTTTTTGGCCTTAGATTACCTGCTCATTAATTGTCATAATTACATTTTTTCATAGCAAGGTGAATTTCGTTATTTATAATCTTCATGATAGCCAGTATCACTGAGTTCTAACTCTGTTCCAAGCATTATGCAAAATAAATAAGTGTATTCTTTGTAACAGTCTTGTGAGGTAGGTGTTATTATAGTCCTCATCTTATACAGAAGGAACCAGATAAGAGACTGGCCTGAAGTCACACACTTTGCAGCACTGGAACCAACAATTATTCCAAAAATGTCTGTGCAAACGTTTATTTGTCAGCCCAAGAAGCTGAAGATCAAAGTTGTGGGTGTCACATTCCTTGTCGCTAAGTAAGGTCTGTTTTATTCAGGAATTTTAACAGTGAATTTATTTTTTAATAGTTGTTATTTGTGAAATGGCTAATTCTTAGAGTCACCTGACAGGACTCTATGTCTCACCCATACCCTCGGGAACTGGAAGAATTATCTCCCACACGGTCTTCTCAAAACTCCAAAATGTACCATAAGGAGGTAGTATAGATGATAACATTGGCCGTAATTAGTTGGCCCTGGGGCACTATGAACAAAGCCACGACCTACGTGAAGGTGGCAGTCTGCCAGCGTGACAAAGCCCCAGGCGGTGACCCCAGCCGGAGGCGGTCTTCAGACTCCTCCGTTCCCACCCTGGCGCCTCTCACCCCACTGTCTCCCCCTGTGCTGTGCTCATGTTTCTTCCTGCCCCTGGAACCAGTTCTGATATCCAGTCGTTTCAGTTTCAGGGTCTGAGGAGAACCCCATCACTCAGCGATTTGGTAGCTTCTGCCTCTCCGGATTCGCTTGAGTCCTGACCCTTGGCTCTCCAGCGAAGTCTGTTCTAGGTCTGTGGTTGAAGGCTCCGGTTCAGGCCTTCCCCTTGGCCCGCCTGCTCGCACAATCCTTGCAGCTTACCGGATCCGCACGGCCGCTGCGGCTAACCAGGGCGTGCAGTTACTGCAGAGGCACATGCGACCCAGTAACAGTGGTGAGCCTGGGAGAAAACAAAACAGTCTATGTCTGAGAAAATACTGAAAGATGAGGAAGTCTCTAGAAGGCTCATAAGAAAAATTCTGGGATGAAGAAAAACAGATGAAATGAGAGATTTTTAAAAATGCGGGTTGAGAATATGCAGAAAGAAATTGGACAGGTGAGCCTATCCGTTGGTAAACTGCTAAACTCTCAATAAAGAGAAAACGCCACTGTACATGTACTGACAAGACTAAGCTTTTAATACAATGGAATACTTGTTGAGAAACTTTTACCACATTGCAAGAAAAAGACTTTTCCTCCTGAGATGGCTCGTTGTTATAAGAATGCACGTGTCCAACATGGTTGTAGGTGGGATGAAGTCTCTCTCCTCCAACCCTTAGAGCTTATTCGATGCTTCAACAAGTAGTTTCTGATTATACACTATGTGTTGAATAGTGTGCAGCTCAGTGGGAATCTAGTAGTGAGCAAAGTCAATTCAGATCCAGACCTTCACAAAGCTTGTTTTTCCTGCCTGCCCGCCCGTGTTGGGCAGGTAGATGTGCCCAAGAATACAGGAGGCATGTCCCACAAAACCCTTATAGATCAGACATTGGGAACTCTCTACATGTTTCTCAGGAAAACAATAATAATTCGTTTCCTGGCCAGCCTAAAAGTGTTTAACAACAACACAGCCGGTGTGCATTTATGTTATCACTATCTCAGGTGCATTAACATTGTTTAATGGGAAAATTATTTAGAGTTTGAAATTGGAGTGGTTCCAGCCAGAGTACATTTCTCCCCATCAGCTCATCAGCAGTGACCGCAGTGGAATTCAACTTGGCCGTGGTGGCGCTGGTGGGAGCCATGGAAAAAGCTGGAACGCGGTTCTTCCAGCACAGGCGTTCAGTAGTTAGGGACTCCCAGGGACCAACCGACATGAGTCACGGAGCAGTTTTCTAATTCAGGAAAGACATGGGCTCCTCCCCCTTGTCACGTGGCCTGATGATTCACGAGTCGCTCACCCTCACAGAGAGACCCACTGAAGGCTCTGCATCCCTCAGCATCACCATAAAACCTGCGGCTTGAAATATGAAGATACTTAGCCGGAGGTGTTCTGAATTATTTCAATTGCTATTAAAATGATAGACTTTGCACTGGAATTGTCCCTAAGGCTGAAAAATGGCCGGGGAGCATCCTTTTTCCTTTGGTTCCTTTGATTCTGCATACCATACCTCAAGCTAAATACAAGCTTTTGAAGATTATGGTTAATAAGCAATAAAGAGAAACAGAGTTGCTTCCCAGAAATAAAATTTTATTATTTCACCATGCAAAATGCCAGCATGAGTGGAACCTGTTTTGGTAAAACACCCCTTCGTGAAGCAGCAGAGGAGGGATGGGAGTCAGTGGCCTGGAGTGCCACTCAGGAGGGGCCTCGGTCTTTGTCCACTCATTTCACTCAAGCCAACGACTCACGTGATGAAAACTGGAATTTTTCTAAAGATTCTTAAAGAGGGCCAGAAACAGCTGCATAATTATGTGGAAAATGAATAGACAGTTACTGCTCAGTTAGTTTGAAGAGCAAGGAGGTGTTATCTTTCATCTTGTTTATCAGGGGTGGGAAGAGTTTTTCCACTTATGAACACTCCGAATGTGTCCCGTTGGGCTGCTCAGCAGCTGCAGCAGCAGGGGGAGGTCCTGCAGGTGCTGCGGCAGGGGGCGGGCTGGCAGCAGGGGGGCCGGCAGCAGGGTGCCTGCACACAGATGGGCTGGCAGCAGGTGGAGGCCCAGCAGCAGGGGCGGCAGACCACAGCCGTGCAGGACGTGGGGCAGCAGGTAATAGGGCAGCAGCAGCCCTCTTGCACGCCACAAGGGTCACAGCAGATCCGGTGGCGACAGAACACGGCCGTGCAGGACGTGGGGCAGCAGGCGATGGGGCGGCAGCAGCCCTCCTGCAGGCCACAGGGGTCACAGCAGATGGGGCGGCGGCAGGGCTCACAGATGGGGCGTGTACAGCGGGGCACACAGGTCACAGGGCGGCACACTGTGGTCTGGCAGCTGCAGGGGCGGCAGCAGCAGGGGTCTCGGCAGCAGCAGGGCTGGCAGCAGGGCTGGCAGCAGCCTCCCCCACAGACTGAGGAGCAGCAGGTGGAGCCGCAGCAGGATCCGGTCATGGTGGCGTCTGGGTCTGGGCTGGGTGGGACTGGTGAGAGGAGCTGGGTGTTCTCAGGTGTGAATGTCTTCCTTGTGTTGGGGTCCTTTATATACCCTGGCCAGGTCCTGATGACCCCCAGGACACAAGGTCATTTCCTAAAGTTGTGGTTGCCCACTGACATGAGAACTCAAGATTGGTGGATTCAGTTGCTGAGGCAGCAATTCCAGCATCCCTGAAGGATGCTGTCCTTTCTTCCGGCTTTTCCCATGAAATGAATACCTGACGATTTATATCTTCTGAGAAATTACTCATTGAGTAGCTGGTTTTTCCAGACCACGTGACAAGTTGAAAGTTTGAAAGATCCAGTTGTGTCCACTGTTGCCTCTCTCACACTTTCCCCTTTTTCACTGTCCATCATTAAGCGTGAGACCATAATGTTTAAAAGCTGATTTCTTGTGATGAAGCAGGAATGTCTAAAACAAGACAAGCCAAAACAAAACTAAAATGGCTCATAAGAGATGTGCATCCACTGGGCTATGAGAAGAATGGGGCGGTGTTTCTGGGAAACTGCATGTTGCTTCCCCTGTTTATACGGAAATAACCACCCAAACCACCCGGGTAATGTTATAGGCCATTAGCGTTGGCCTATTACTCATGGGTAAGGAGACATTTGCTATGTAAACAGTGCTGTGCTATTGGGGATGGAGAGGGAAAAGAAAGAAAAATAAATTTTAAGTGGTTTCTGACCACACAGTAATTACAAATTTAGGAAGGCAGGACAAAGGCAGATAAAGCAATGGAAGGAGAAGAAATTTTCATGGGACAATAAGGCCACACTAAATGTGGATTTTACTAATATTGTTGTGCCTTTTTGAATGATCCTCCCTGAGTATTGTCTTAGAAATAAAATTTGAATTGAGGCATTTCTTGCTTTGTAGGTGTGATATAAGCCCTTGTATTGAGTTCTTCAAAGTATATTGAAAATATTTGTAAAGAAATCAATTACATTTCTGGAGCAGATGCTTGTGGCGGACCCTGTCCAGCAGAGTCCACCTGTTGTGGCTGATGAGAATAAATGCACAGGCGACAACAATCTTGTGGAGAAAAAGGGAACAGGCACGACTACTCTCTCAAGGGGAGAGTGCCTATGGGTGCCTCAGCCACTCCCTCAAGAGGGGAGCGCCTCGACCCTTGCCTAGACAGGCTTTTATTGTTTTCTTGGGGTCTTACATCAGAGAAAGATTTATTGTTTATTATATAGAATATTATTGTCTACATTTTAAGTACAATGAAGAAAATGAAAATAACATGCAGAGGGGAATGGTGATGAGCTGATTAGCTCTGTCTTTGGGAGAACTCATACAGGCTTTGGAAATTACCTTGAAGATAGACAGTACACATTTGTTGTTTTAGACCAGGGTGAGGGAGTTTTAGCAAGAACAAGCCATAACAGTCTGTAGGCATTTTCTAGGCCTGATTCCCATGGGAAAACTTGGTTTGAGGGTCTGGTTCCTGCTCACCACTTCGCTTCTGTAGGTTTTCCATACAGAGCTGAGTCACATTTGCCAGGCCAAACCAAACCGGTCCCCTAGAGATGCTTAGATTTGTTGTGTTGATTGCTCATGAAGGGTGAAGTTGGGCTTCTGAAAAAGGCAAGGGGAATTAAGTGAACTGATGACTGATAAAATGGCTTCGTCTTTTTCAGCCTCAGCTGGAAAAATTGGGCAGATGGAAAGCAAATTTACAGTTGAAAGGTTGGTTAAAGAGAACGTCTTCCACACATCACTGATGATGGTCAGACCAAATGTGTCTCCAGAGTATGTTTTTTTGGTGTGATCGCTTTTTAATACACTCTTCAGTCCCCCAGAGTCCTAGTCCTCGAGGTCCTTGGCCCGTGGGCCGTTTTGCCCATCTCAATTTTTGGAAGGCCAAATTTGTGAAATGATGCCTGAGTCCTACAGATGAAAGAGTGTCAGAGGGTCCACGTGCCACAGGCCTTCCGCTGAGAATAAACGCCGAGCGATGGTGGACTCCTGGCCTCTTCTCACCTCCTCGGGAGTCACTTCGAACCAGTGAATGTGTAGCAGCAGTTTCACAAATTCTGTCCCATCCAGTGAGATGAATGAAGAACTTGCTTGATTTATGGTTTTGCATATTGTTATTTGGCTTAGAATATGTACAGAGATCCAAATACTAGGAATAGGAATGTATCTGTTATTTTCATTCACTTTTAACAAAAAGACATAGTACTAAGAAAGCCTGTGTTTTCAACTTACAGACTGTCAGAAACTGCTGTCTGGAGTCACCTCAGTAAGAAGAAGCATTCCATCCGCTGTGGCCTGGCCAGGATCATTGTCACCCTAACCCAGATAAGCAGCCGCAATATCCAACCCAGAGCCAGAGTTTCAGGTAAGAGATTTTCCAGTCGTGAAATGTGCCTTCATCTCAGCTCTTTGGTTTCCCAAGAAAGGGCGCCCTCAGTGCTTTTCACAGGCCAGTCCTTACGTTAATTCTTTTGCACAAAGCCCTGGTTGGCTTTGAGTCTATCAAAACACCATTTTATGTGATTTCACCTAAGTCCACTATTTCTCAAATTCCAGCGGAAACCCCTCTCTTCCCTCGCGTGGTGGCTCTGTGCTGTGTGGTTTCCGTTGCTGCAGCACATTGATGGACCTCAGCCTGTGGGGCAACAGATGTGTCCCTGGTCTTCATCATGGGGGCTTTTTGGGTCACATCACTCAAATGACAGGTTCTGCAAGAGCACAGTGACCAGAATGGGAGCAAGCAAATGCTGACCATGCTGGTGATAAACCGTAGGATTTTTGTGGTTGGACTGGAAAAGACTGTAGTGTGAATGACTGTGTGCCGCACACCATGCCCTCATCTTAACAGCTGTGCAAGTTTTGTTGTTGTTGTTGTTGTTAGGAACCAGTCTGGGGGCCACTGCATGTTAGGAAATTTTCAAAATCCTGCAAACACAATATGCATCCCCTAGTCTCCAAAATGATCTTTAAAATATTCTCCGATCCTAAGAGTTAGAAATGGGGATGGGGAAGATTAACGGGATTGGATGGGGGGAGGAAGGGAAAGACCAAGAAGGACCCGGATCCTTTCTCCACTACTCAGCAACTGTGTGACTTAGAGCAAGGGTGGCCCTCGGCCAGCCCCGAGCCCTCGGTTGTGAAATGGTGAGAATCTTCATGGGCCATGTGTATGAGAACATCCATACCAATGTGGAAGACAGAAGAGATGGCTGTCATTAATTGAGAAGAGAGAATATTTCAGTTGGAAAAGACAGGAAACTCTAGATAATCAGGGAACCAGTGGGATTTACTTCTGGGATTTAAAAAGGAAACATCTCTTCTAAGTGGCTTCGATGTTCATCTGCCTGAAGCCAGGTGAGGCTAAACCAGGTCATCTTCTGAAGCCTCCCAGAGCTTTGAGCTGTTCAGTTCCTTTGGGTGGTTCAGGATGAGAGGAAACGTCCGTCAGGCGCACACGTGCTCCAGCTCTTCTTGGCTCCTGGTGCTAAACCCCTATTCGTGAGTCCTGTAATCTAGGACTCTTTCCTGTGGACTTGTAGATCAGCCTTAAAGAGCCCTTTCATTACAAGACAGCCTCGGTCTGATGGTGAAGTTTTTGACCTTCTTTAGTATATTTATTAGAAAATTTGTTTCTGCTGCTGGATGTGAACTATCCTGAAAAACAAAAAAGGGGCCTTCGCCGAACACTTTCCCACTCTCGGTGACATGGCATGGAATAAATAGCACATCTTTCCAGCCTGTTTGATACAGGGATGCTCAGATGTGCAGCAAGGGATATAAATGAATGGTGCTGGGTGCTTCCTAGGTGCCAGGCATTCGACGTGCATAAAGTCATTTCACTTTCCCAGGAGTCTACATGGATGAGTATTAGTTTTCCCATTTTGCAGACGAGAAAACCTAAGGGTGAGAGAAGTTAAGTTGTGCTAGATGCTGAAGTTTTTGCTCTAAGTAAATATCTACCTTTTAGAATTCTTGTCCTAGAGACAATTCCCTTCTAATGTAGTTTGAGTCAACAAATAGAAATTAATTACCAACTCTGTTCTGAGCATTGAGCTCAGTACTGAGAGCTAGAATGAGTGAACTGGTCCATCATTGGAGGAAGAGAAATAGATCATCTCAGGATGATGCCTTATGGGCAGGGGGATAAACACAGGATCACAGGATGCTGTTGACATATGTTAGCGCACCTAACCAGGCCAGTGTGTGTGTGTGTGTGTGTGTGTGTGTGTGTGTGTGTGGTGAAGGGTTAGGGCAGCTCTACTGGAGAAGACTAAGTTGAACTTGGAAATGACTCAGAGGTAGGTGAAGAGGTGGAGGGAAAGGGAAGGTGAAAGTATATTCCAGAAAAATGAAAGAACATGACAAAAGCAAAGGGAAATGGAACTGCACAGCATGTGTCAGCTCCTGGGAGAAGTTTGGTGATGCTGGAAGTGAAACTTAGTGCAGAGAGTTAAGACATGAACCTGGAGGTACGAGCGAGACACCAACCCAGGTCTACGCGCACCGTGGAGGACCTGGTGTGCATAGGTCTGCCCATGTGAGCGGCCCGAGGACTCGCCTGGCCGTTCCGCACCATCGTTCAAGACTCAGTCCAGGAACCCTAGCACGTTTTTCTCCTTCCCTCTTCTGTCTTCTTCATCCTCTCTGTTTTTTTCCCTCTTCCTCTTCATTCTCCTTTCTGTTCTTTGTCTGCCCATCGGTGCACACTCATATACCTGCACTGAAAAATGAACCCGGTAGCAGGAAGGTTTACGGGAAAAATTCATTTATTGGAAACAAGTGAGCAGCACATTATAAACAATGATGGGGAGGATTAAGCGGCCTCCAGAGTTCAGGATGGGTTTGCCAAGTTCACCCCAGGGACTTTTGGAGGTGGGCTTGCCCTTCATGGTGAGTTCTGCTAATGGGAACACCTGCGAATCTGGCCTAAGATGGAGATGGAGATCTGCTTGTATAACCAAAGAGTAGAATAAAAAAATGACTATTGTCACTTTATGGGAAAGAAGTGTGTTTTTCTTTCAACTTGATTAAAATGCAGAACAGGTGCTTGGGCTCCAGTGTATTAATCTGTGGGGAACTTGGGTCTCAGCAGCTGCAGCAGCAGGGGGAGGTCCTGCAGGTGCTGCGGCAGGGGGCAGGCTGGCAGCAGGGGGGCCTGCAGCAGGGCGCCTGCACACAGATGGGCTGGCAGCAGGTGGAGGCCCAGCAGCAGGGGCGGCAGACCACGGCCGTGCAGGACGTGGGGCAGCAGGCGATGGGGCGGCAGCAGCCCTCCTGCAGGCCACAGGGGTCACAGCAGATGGGGCGGCGGCAGGGCTCACAGATGGGGCGTGTACAGCGGGGCACACAGGTCACAGGGCGGCACACTGTGGTCTGGCAGCTGCAGGGGCGGCAGCAGCAGGGGTCTCGGCAGCAGCAGGGCTGGCAGCAGGGCTGGCAGCAGCCTCCCCCACAGACTGAGGAGCAGCAGGTGGAGCCGCAGCAGGATCCGGTCATGGTGGCGTCTGGGTCTGGGCTGGGTGGGACTGGTGAGAGGAGCTGGGTGTTCTCAGGTGTGAATGTCTTCCTTGTGTTGGGGTCCTTTATATACCCTGGCTGGGTGCTGATGTCCCCCAAGCACTGGGTCACCACCTTGTTAATTTCCTCGCCAATTAAGTAAGGATTTAGCATTGACTAATGGTGTTTTTGGTAACCCCTCACCTCATACATATACATGCACACAAACCACAAATATTTTTCCTTTTTTTTGCATTGTATATTCTCACTGAATCTAGATGTTGGATTAGATTCTGATGACTTTCCCTTTAAATATTCCTAACTCATAAAAGAGAAAAGAATGTGTTTTCTAAACTAGTGTGGGATCGAGTCACTCTGCCCCGTGGCCCTGAAGTTAGTGTTTTACTCATGGACTTCAAAGGCTGTAGCTATTAACACCAGACAGCGCCTGGCCTCCTCCACACCTGGGCACGTGACAGGAAGAGGTGGGTCGCAGCGCTCAGTGCATACCAACAGTCTTCTGCTTCCCAGACGTTTCCCTCCGCTCTCCAAAAGGCAGGTTCATGGGTTTGCACGTGAGGAGGGACCCCATGGTGCCCTGGATCCCTGCCACCCTGGTGGGGTCCCCCCCCCAATAGGGCCTGTCCTGTCCTGCCTTGATTATAATGTCTCCACATTCACCCGAATGCCCTCCTTTCCCTTCCCAGCCACACTCAACATCTACCTCGGTTGCAAAAATCAGTTGCAATTTCTGTCTCTGTAATTCATTCGGGGTCAGTCATCCCATGTGTGGAATTCAGGGACTGTAGAGCAGGGGTCCCCAGTATCCGGGTTGCACAGCAAGAGGTGAGCTCTAATGTGACGTGCTTGAATCATCCTGAAACCATCCCCCGACCCCACCTAGTTCACAGAATAATTGTCTTCCACGAAACTGGCTCCTGGTGCCAAAAATGTTGGGGACCGCTGCTGTAGAGGATATGTAGGCCTGTCCTTCACTTTATAGGAGGGTCATGTGTGTCTACTGTCCGGGGTTCAGGTCTCCTCATTCCTCAGTGAGCAGCCTCTGTGTATCACCCCATGACAGATCATTTGAGAGGGTTGTGGGACTTCTGTGCGGGGTCAGACCTGAGCTCGGGTGGGCACAGAAGTTCCTCTCTGAGGGTCAACAGAGCTGAGCAAGGGGCAGTGGGGAGGTCAAGGGCTCCTCCTTTCCTGGGTGTTGGTCTCACAGGGTGGTCTGGCTCCCCTTGGGGCCTCATCAGGGCACTGAGAGAGAGGCATGCACTTGCCTAATTCCACCTGTTGTTATTTATTTGTACCTTTCTCCTGTGTCTTGCCTTTATGGTGAGTTCCATAAATTACTTCTTACTGGTAAGCCTAGAACACTTTCCTTCAGATTTGAATAAAATAAAGAAATCCATCCAGTCAATGCCACTTACTTCCTATGAACCCAGTGAAAAAAGGAAGGCCAAGAGCTTGCAAAGCACCAATCAAATGCTTTCAAATAATCATTTGTCCTAAAATTAGCCCCTGTTCTTCGTGGGGGAGGCTTTTGGTTGCTCTCATGGAGGAATTCGTTCTGTTTTGCTTCGATGATACCGTGGAAGATATCACAGATGTGAGTCATACCAAATTCACTCTCTGCATTCCTCATGTCAAGATTTTCTCTTTGCTTACAATATTAGTTGATTTTTATTGTATAGACTAAATAATTCTTTACTAATAGCCTTTTTTATTTATGACCAATATTCTATGGACATGTCTGGCCTCAACAGCCCTTTGAACGAATATCTGATGTCATAGTTTTATGAGGAACTTTCTTGTCTTTTCTCACTAGGCCCCTGCTGGAAGCTGATACCCATTTTTCTCTAAGAACAGGTTATAACGCTGCACTGTTTAGTTTGCGGATGTTGTATATCACCTCCCACTTTTCTTCCCACCTGTGGAAGAACTTTAAGTCTTTCTTGAGGGAGTATTTTGGTGTGTTCCAGGGGCTGTGATAGGCATGTTTACCTGTCTTATCAATCATCATAACAACCAATTGAGTTATAGGTATTTTTTATCCTCACTCTGTGGAGCAAAGAAGCCGAAGCTTCTCAAGGTTAACCAACTTGCCCAAACTTGCAACTCACCAGGCCTGGATTCCACCTAAGCAAGTCTGACCTGTAAGCCTGTGTTTTAACAAACACGCCTACAAAAACAAATGGGGTTCTCCTTCAATTTAACAGGATAGGACTTAACTTTGTATTATTTATAAAAGCTTAATTTTACCTATAAGCTCAGAGGTTTATTAACCTATGTCCTTCAGAAAGTTAATTAAAATAAAACCAACCCTGCCACAAACATGTGGCCGCTCCTTTGCTTTTATTTTCTATAGAGAAAACAGACTGTTTAATCTTTTCATACTGATTGATGTATTAAGCTAGTTTCTCATTATCGCCACAGTTGAATTAGTCAGCTATTGCTGCATAACAAGCAACCACAAACTCTCGTAATGTACAGCAACAAGTGTTTATTTCTTGGTCATGTGCCTGCGGGTCATTGGGTTTTGGCTGTTTAAGGCTGGGCTTGCCTTCCGGCTATGGGTTGGTTTGGGGCTTTCTGCTGAGTTAGAGTTGCCAGATTTAGCAAATAAAAATACAGGCAACTCAGTTAAATGTTGATTTGAAATCAACAACAAAAATTTTTTCAGTACATTTGAGTATGCATTTGGGCATACTTACATAAAAGTTTATTCATTGTTTATCTGAAATTCCAGTTCAGTGAGCTGCGCCTGTGTTTTAGCTGACAACCCTGCTGCTGACAGCATGAGCTCGAGGGAACAGTCCCAATCGTGGTAACGTGTTTCAGGCCTTTGCTTGGGTCACGCCCTCTAACGTCCCATTGGCCGAGGCAAGTCATATGGTGAAGTTCAAACCACAGGGTGGAAGAGTGAGAGGGGATGCTTCTTCCAGGGCGTCAGAGGGGCAAAGGGTAAATATTAGCAAAGAATAATCTAGTCTTCCAGAGGAGTGCATCAGTTATTTTAATAATCTCATTGTTGTGGAGTTTGGGTAAAGACTTCTAGACAGTCAAATTAGATTATGTTCACTAGGTCTCCATTTATGGGGTTACTTTTACTCCTCATCCTTCTTCTCTTTGTGGTCAACCAAGAAATGTCATTGGTTAAATAAGAACTGCCTGGTTTCTCTATAAGAAACTCATGCTGTCGATCTCTGTTAGTTTATATTTTATTAGATGTTCAAAAGAAAAATGCCAATTTTATGAAAGGGGCTATTGATTTAATCAAAGATTTCATTAGAGATGCTATTTCATGGCCTACTCTAAGTACCACTTGCTTGAATAACTAATAAACAGGTGAAATCTTCTCTTGGGAAAAATTAGTGGTGGACTTCATCAACACAGATACTAAACTAATATGGAATCCTGCTCTGATGGCTTCTATATAGAGGCTGATGTTGGCTTAGCAGAACTTCCCCACTCTGCTGTAGCCCCTCACTGTCTAGCAGCGTCTTGTAGCTCTGTCCATCAAGACCTAGATTCTATTTCTCTACCCTTTGGGTCTGGTTTGGGCTTACAACTTATTTTGACTAGAAGAACATGGTGGATGAGAGAATGAGAGGCGGTGTAGAGAAGAACCAAGGTGCCCCAGGAGACAGGCAGCATCGATTACCAGACATATGTGAAGCCATCTTGGATCCTTCAGCCCCCGCTGAACTTTGAGATGAATGCAGGAGTATGAGTGGGACCAGGCAAATGTCAAAAGGATGCCCGGTCAATGCACAGAATTGTGAGAAATCAGGAATCATTATTGTCTTGCGCTATTAAGTTTGGGGGTGGTTGTTATACAGCAACAGACAACTGAGACAGTCTTTGTAGATTCAGTTTCTTTCAACACGTGACCAGTCGCCCTTGTGGAGATTGTGATGGGGTGTCCCCTTCACATGAACTCCCTCCAGTGACGCTCATCTCGTGGCAGTGGCTAGCAGAGAAAATATTTAAATGGCTGAGAATGTGTGATGCTGTGATATTGGTTGCCCTTGAAAATATTTTGTTTGAATATTTTTACAGACAGGCACAGAAAATTATTTTTGAAAACAGTCTCTGATACTACATATAGCTGTTGGAATTTCAAATTCCGAGTGAGGGGTTAGCAAGTCTTGTCGTTGTTGCTTCCTTACTGTGTAGGTTTCATCTCCTATGTAGAATTCTCACTTCAGTACCATCGTATTCACAAAGTCATTGGGAACCTCAGCTAAGAACTACTTAAAGCTACAAATTCACTTCCGTTAAAAAAATCCTTGAAAAGAAATTCCACTCTCTCAGGGTCAACATGTGTGGGAGTGTTAACTGAAGAGATGCTTGACTTACATGGAAAGTCCTGAGAGACGACACTCAGGAACGTAACATCACCCATATGAAACATGTGTCCTTAAAGATAGAATGAAATATAACTCAATGAGTTGTATTCGTTACATGCATATAGCTTTTCTCATGCCAATCAAAGCCCAGTAAAGGGGATTTTTGAAAAATACAATGACATATGCATTTCTTCTTGGTAGAACTCAATGAGAAATAGTGTTTAACCCACTTTGTGGCTGTAAATTCTGAAAAAAAAATTTTAATGAAAGAAACTAAGTATGTGTAAATTCTTTACAGGAGATTTTCCTTCTTCCATTGGCATGCACTGAGAAAATTGGGTTTACCCTTTTCTGCAAAGTAGGGCCAATGCTATTAAGGGGATATGGTGTGTTTTAAATAAGAGCTAAAGACGTGAATTAAATCTGTCCTAATTTAGGATACTGTGCCACATACATATGCACATACATGCCACTTTTGATCTAATATCTTAAATTATCTATGTTTGATGTAGTGCTTATTTTCAAAATGATTTCAGCATCAGCTATTCTTTCCATACCTGCCTAGTTACTGAGTAAAATGACGATAAAGACAATAGGGAGTGATGCCCATGAATTCTTATGTTCAGAGAAGTTTATTAGAGGGCAGAGAAACAACAAAACATAACAAGTTCACTCTGGGAGAAAACACAGGGTGTAACTGGACTGCAGGGTGGAGAGTGTCACATCGGTGTCACTCGGGGGCTGCAGACAATGTCCACCTTGTCGGAAGGGTAATCTAGAGCCAAAGTGGTGAGGGAGAATGAGTTTAGAGGACCCAGGCAGTTTCTTTGTGGGTGGATTGCAAATTAATACATAGTTGGTTGGTATCAAAAAGAAAAGGTAGCAAAGGGGAGAGCTTCGAATGAACCAGCATGTGCTCACAGAGTTAGTGCGACAGTGAGCTTATCATGAAGCCCAGTCCACTGAATGACGTCGCCTAGATTCCATGTGTCCTAAGAGTCATCACAGGCAGCGTCTACATTTTGGGGACAAGTGTAAATAGGTTACAGAGGAGACTCAGCAGCAAGAGGAGGCACAGCACATCGGGCGGGAGCAGGTGGAGATGACACAGGTGGAGTGATGACAGTTGGTAGGGTGGGATTTCTGGCCACAGACTGGGCAGAGACAGCAGGAGGGGCAGCAGCTGGAGCCATAGCAGCTGGGGCGGCAGCAGGTGGTCCTGCAGCAGGTGGTCCTGCAGCAGGTGGTCTGGCAGCAGCCTTGGCCACAGCCCTCATCAGAGCAGACAGAGCCATAAGAACTGACCATGGTGTCAGAGGGTGGAGGTTCTGGGTGAGTTTCCAGGAAAGTGAGGTTCTTGGGTTTGAGAGTCTCCTTGGCCCACACCTCCCTTTACACCCTGCTGAAGAGCTATCACTATGTCACTATTTCCTTGTTATTATTTACCCTACTAGAAAACATAATTATTTAATTACATAATTGTGTGTTTCTAGTTAAGTACTCCAAAATGGGTAAAATAGCACATTTCCTTTTTCCGGTGAGCTCCTGTGTCTCCAATGGAAAGACGTATCACATTTCTTCCTCAGTGGGTGTCACCCGTGCTTCTGGCAGATGCAGTGTCTTTTACGAGGCACTTGTCACAGGACTCTGACATTCTGTCTTTGAACGTGACATTTCCTCCTGCCGGTACATGAGCTTGTGAAAATCACGAGGAGTGGTCCTCACGATGCTCATGTATCTTTTGTCGTCGAAGCTGAGAGGAATATGTGCTGGTCGGGGGGATGCTAGAGAGAGTGCGGATGACCGTTTGGGGAGGAGCCTGTGCCGTCCATCATAGCATGGCTGACCCTGTGTGGACGTCTCGAGTGGCCAGGGAGAGAGCTGGGCCCTAAGGCTGTCTCGAACTCTGTGTCCGATCTTATTTCACGGTCTCCAGCTGGGGTCCTCAGCACTGCCGCACTCCTTTTAAACAGTAAAAACCATTTTTGCTGTGTGTCTTTCAGGGTAGGCATTCACAGTGGAAAAATTTTAATTTCTCTTTTAACTGCTAAACCTGCAAAATGGGTACGTCATCACCGAAGCATTTGTTACGTATAAACAATATTTAAGAGTATTAGGTCTTCAACACCATGTAACCGGAACAAAACGGAAGCAACTATCTTACTTCACACACATGGTGCGAAGGCAGGTTCTTTGGAACAGACAGTAATGCTGGGAAAATAGAAGGCAGCAGGAAAAGAGGAAGACCAAATGTGAGAGGGATTGACTCCAAAAAAGAAGCCCCAGACGTGAGTCACAGGGGCAGAGAAGGGCTGGTGAGGACAGGACTGTGTGGATGGTGCTCGTCCGCAGGCTTGCCGGGAGTTGGGGCTGATTCCACAGCATGTAACATGCACACGTGTCCAAGACACTCTCCTGGGTACCACGGGGGGCGTAACAAGCAACCCCTCATCAGCCTCCTGTCGGTACTTGAATAAGACATGCATGGAAAACAGAGTTTGGCAACAATGAAAAGAATGGAAGTTATTTTAGCCAAATAATTAAAATGAAAACATATAATATGTGAATAAGTTCTATATACCCTCCAAGAAAGGTGGAGAACACACTCGTATCTATTATTTGTGGAGTATTCACTATGTACCAGACATTATGCTGACTATCTTGTTTGTTTTTAACCTCTAATGCAACCCTGTGAGGTACTGTGTATTCCTCTCCTCTTTTAGTGGGATAGGCAAAAGAAACATGGAGAAGTTAAAAGCAAAAACTTATACAAGATTAAGCAGAAAGTTAGCTTGTCTAGAGCAGCTGAGGAATGTGGGAAGAATAAAACTTGCAAGCCTTTGCGGAAGCTGTTTGATCTTCCCAGGGTGCTTCTTCTTTCTTGTCAGCTCTGCAAACTCCTATTCATCTGTCAAAACCCTACCTAATGCTTCCTCCCCAGTGATGTGGTTTCTGAAAAACTGCCACATGCATATATAACTCTTTTCTGCATTGTGCTCCCAATTTGCCACACTCTACCGTGTCCTATTATTTACCCCCGTCATTCCCCCGTTGCAGTGCAGATGCCCTGACAGTGAGCTGTGACATTTACTTTGTTCCACCTGCTCAGAACAGGGCTGGGGTAGAGGCCACTAGTGAAAAGTGTTTGTTAAGTAAAATGAAGGCTATTTAATGACATAGGGACATGTCATGGTTCTTTAAAATTATATAACTTTTGACTAATGGAGAAAAGAGGGAGAAATATTCTAAAGGGATGACAGTTACACATGAGAAAAGCCACATTTATTTATTTCTGTCCTTATTTATTAGCTGATTTTATTGGTGAAAAAAAAAACCCCTGAAAGTCAGAGTTTTTTCTTCTTTTTTCTTTTATTTTTTTATTGTCGTTCAAGTGCAGTTGCCTCCATCGCCCCCCACCACTGAAAGTCAGAGTCTCAAAGGATCCTAAATTATGTTGAATCTTTGTAAAACTTTCCCCTTATTCTATTCATGGATGCAACGTGACTCCTGCTAACATTTTTCCCCTAAAGACTAGAAAATGAGTCATTGATCTGGCTAAGACAGAAGAGATTTTCTAGAGAAAACTGGTGGCCAATGTTGTTTGGCCTCCATTGCAGGTTGACTGCCCTGTGCTGTCTGTTCAAAAGGTGCGGGGAAATGCAGTCACCTGGCACCCACCTTTAAAAACGAGAGCTAACAGTCGCATTCAATTTTCAGAGTTAGTACAAAGAGATTTATTTGGGTACATAGAAATAACAAGCTATAAGAAAATCTTTCCAAGGGAGTACAAGAAAAAGACTTTATTGGATTTTGATGTCAAAAGCATTAAACTCCATGGCCCCACAAGTGATGGAGACCATTGAATTCCTTAAGCATAAAGAATGGATGTCCCGAAGGGATGTTGGGGGTACGTAATTTATTAGAGGATTCTGAATGGATTCATTTTAAAGGAAGAGAGTTTGGACAGAAGTTAGAATGTGGACAGAGAATTAGTAGGACTGGGGTTTGGTATGGGAACCAAGAGATCAGTTACATATTTTTGGAAAGGAAGGTGTACATCTAGGTGGAGGGAGAAAAGGAGGAAGTGGTATGTTCAAAGCAGAGACTCAGCAGTCAGGGATGGCGCAGCACATGGGGCGGGGGCAGGTGGAGATCACACAGGTGGGGCGGTAGCAGTTGGTGTGGCAGGAAACCTGGCCACAGGCTGGGCGGAGACAGCAGGAGGGGCAGCAGCAGGGGCGGCAGCAGCAGCTGGAGCCACAGCAAGAGGGGCGGCAGCAGCTAGAAATGCAGCAGGAGGGGCGGCAGCAGCTGGAGCCACAGCAGCTGGAGCCACAGCAAGAGGGGCGGCAGCAGCTAGAAATGCAGCAGCTGGGGCGGCAGCAGCAGGGGCGGCAACAGCAGCTGGAGCCACAGCAAGAGGGGCGGCAGCAGCTAGAAATGCAGCAGGTGGGGCGGCAGCAGCTGGACACACAGCAGCTGGGGCGGCAGCAGGTGGTCCTGCAGCAGGTGGTCTGGCAGCAGCTGGGGCGGCAGCAGGTCTCCTGGCCACAGCCCTGGCCAGAGCAGACGGATCCACAACAGGAGTTGACCATGGTGTCTGAGAGTGGAGGTTCTGAGTGAGTTTTCAGGAGAGTGGGGTTCTTGAGTGTATGATCTCTCCTTGCCCTCGGCTGCTTTTATACCCTGCTCAGGGCTGCTGTGACCATGTGCAGGACTTCTGTTGTTGTTTATCCTAATTGCAAGTCAGTTAGTTTTAGTAAATTAGGTAATTGTGTTTGTCTGACAAATATCCCTATTTATAGGAACGGCATTATTTCCTTTTCTTCTTGTATGAGCCATCCAGTTAGCTTAAAGCCCGGTGAGTCGGCTCTCACATTTCTTTGTCTGATACGTCTTTCAAACAGGCCCATCACCTAACACTGTTTCATTGGATTTCACAAGTGTTAATTTTTCATTTTTCTCTTTAACTCTAGAATGCTACGTTGAGAATGGATTTTATGGTGATAAACTCTCCTCTGCTGTCAAAGAGCAAGTCATAGCAAATGCTGGTAGTAAAATAACGGGGAGGGCCCATCTCGGAAGGGGGCGGGCCGCTGCTGGTGTGCAGTGAGAAGCACTGGGGTTCCCTTCGTTCTCCTGGGTTCTCGGGGCAGTGCGGCAGGTCCTGACAGAGGGCCCATCTCTTATTTCTTATTGAATCTATTTAACTTGAAACAGTTATAGTGCAGTGATTCACTACTTTTATTCTTTATTAAATGCACTGGGCTTACCTAGGTTAATAGTATCATATTAGGTTTCAAGTGTACATTGCTGTGATACATGATCTGTATATTGCACTGTGTGTCCGCCACCAAAGTCAGATCATCTCCCATCACCAGGTATTTGGCCTTCCCGACCACCACCCGCCCCCCGCTGATTCCCTTGCCTCCCTCCCTCTGGTAACTATACTTTTAAGTATAACCATACTTTTGTCTGTGTTTCAGTGATATATGCCACATATGAGTTAAATCATATGGTTTTTTAGCCTTGTCTGACTTATTTCGCTTGGCAGAATGTTCTCCAGGTCCATCCATGTTGTCACAAGTAGCAGCATTTCATCTTTCATCTTTTTTACGGCTGAGTAGTATTCCATTGTATATGTCCCACACGTTCTTTACCAGATCCTCTAAAATAACAAGGTTGGAGAGGCTATGGGGAGAGGGAAACCCTCACTCACTGCTGGTGGGAATGTGGACTGATACAGCCACTGCGAATGGCTACTTTTAAGTACCAAAAACACATGGACAGGATGGGTCCTTTTAAAAAATTGTTAAGTTCCCATTGACACGATCTTCAGAGGTGAGGGTACTAGAACAGAGTCTTTTTATCTTATTTTGGTAGGTGGACATAACAAACGGAATGTGTATAATTGAAGTGTTATTGAAATACGTTTTCGTACATTCTGAGCTTTTGTCTCTCTGCAAGGTCTGTCCGAGGCAGAAGGGATCAGGCTTAATCTCTCGCCCCCAGGCACTCAAGATAAACGCGACCCACGCGCAGCGGCAGCTACTCAGAGCAGCCATTTCCAACCTTTCATCTCCCGCCACACATAAACTAACTACTAAAATTTTGCAGCACGCCAAAAAATATGTATTTTGCTGATCCAACAAAATAAGATAGGTATAATTTTGACTTATTCACATTGGATGGCTATTATGTTGGCTGTTGTCATTTTTTTAACTTGACAGTCTAAGGGAAAAGAGGTCAGTGCCTCTGACTAAATAGTCAGGTATTGGGGCACAATGGTGGAAAGTCACTGATTTACAGCCTTGTGTAATTAATAAATGAAATAACAATTATGTATTTAAGTCTAGACACTTCTCTCTGCAATGAGATAATACTAGTAGTTACTATTTTTGAGCGCCTACTGCATGTCAGGAATTTTTTTTTCTATAATTGTTATTTTGTTTACACTTCAGAAGGACTCCATGAGGTAGAAATGGTTTTCCTTAATTCCTTAGACATGAGGTAATTAGAGCTCAGGGGGACTTGAATTACACAGCCTTTAGGAAATGCCATTATCTCCTTCTTTCCCGAAGGTCTGAAGAATGACAGTCCCGTGTCATTTCCCATGCTGTTTCATTGTGTGAATATGCTTCCCCGTGTCAGCTCGGCAGACTCCAGACATCTAAGTCGGCAGGCACCGGCTCATCTGCGACCAGTATCTGTCCTGACATCCACCACATTCAAAATGAACCCTCACCTTCTTTTGGCTCCAGCAGATGCCTATGGGCTAGGATATTAGCCTTTATCATTAATTGGTTTATATCTCTTTTTAAAATCCTTCTGTGTACCCCATGAAGCCAGAGAGTGCCTTATTCATATTTGTAAATATGGTGCCTAGCAGTTGCCCTAAGTGGACACTCATTGAGTAAGTGGAAAATTTACTGAAAACACGAGGCATGTACTCACTCCTGACCTGCAGGTCACCTGGACAGACGGAGCAGAGAAGAAGGAGCACTCAGACAGTGGGGACACGGTTAACAGGGTGTCGTGTGGCTTCGGATGGCAT
Source organism: Sturnira hondurensis (assembly GCF_014824575.4). Classification (NCBI taxonomy): domain Eukaryota; kingdom Metazoa; phylum Chordata; class Mammalia; order Chiroptera; family Phyllostomidae; genus Sturnira; species Sturnira hondurensis. The sequence goes on from NW_028094263.1 coordinate 5,699,709, forward strand.
GGATGGCTTGTCATCCACACGCCATGGATGGCAGATGGCGTGTGTAGGAAAGTAAAGAAAATAACACACCACTGATTGAATGAGGAGACTTCAAGGGTATCCTTGAAATTTCACAGAGAGAGTGGCTATCATATCATCAGAAAGTTGGCAGAAAGGTGTGAGCAAGTATCTAGGGTTTATCAACATTATTTGGCTGGAGATGGGGTGACGGGAAGGGGGGAGAAAGTCAGTGGTGGCTGAAGAAGAGGGTGAGAGGTGAATGCCCGTCTAGGTGGGGGCAGCGAGCGCGGCAATGAACCTACCAATGCCATGTACGCTTTAAGGAGAGTCAGCCAGGGCCACTTACAGAGCGGACAGCAGAGGCATAAGAGACCTACCTCATCGTTAAAGAGGACGCACAATTTAACAGTTTTCAGTTCCGTTTTTCAATTGCAGCATGATTCACTATCAGATTCTGAAGGTGAAAAAACAATCATTTATACTAAAAAAAAATACATAGTATAAAACCTGCTAAAACAAAGTAAAAAATACAAACACCAAAATTTTTAGAAAACTTGCAATGTATTCCAAGACAAAAAGTTAATGACCTTAATATATAAAGCACTTCTACAATTAGATTAGAAAAAAGGGCCAAAATTCTGATGAAAAAATAAAATGCAAATCTTTCTTTAGCATGAAGTGAAAATAGGAGATGCCACTGGTCACCTGTCAGACCGCCGAAAATTCAAAATTCAACCGCGTTCTCTGATAGTGAGACTGAGTCGGAACAGGTGCCCGCCCACTGTGCTCAGGGGAATTTGACGAGAGCTGGCAGTGTCATTCACAGCACTGCTGCTTGTAAAAACAAAACACAATACCAGCTAAACAAACAAACAAAAGCCACTAGACACCATCAGAATGTCCTTCGGTAAGATACTGGTGAATAAACTCTAGTTCCTTCAATAATGGAGTCATATTCAGCTCTGAAAAGGAATAAGGAGTATTTCTGTATACTATCGTGGAGTAATCTTTATGATTTATTATCGAGGTGATAAAGCAGATAGAGAAAAGTATGTACAGTGTGCTGCAATGTGTCTAAGAGACCAAGGAGACAAATATAGAGAATATATTGGCTTACGTTGCATTATTTTGAAAAAATAATGGAAGAATAGAGAAGGGGGAGATGAGAAACCAAGGAAGGGGGTCTTGTGCGCCAAGCCCAGATGGAATAACAGGGACTGGACTGGCCATCCTGCCTGGAACAATCAAACAACCTGGAGATAAATGAACGGTGATTTTAGACATAGGCTGCCCGGCAGGGCAGGATACAGGGGCCTTTGAGCAGGGAAACAAATGAGGTGACCCCTCGGATTGTCTCAGTTTATAGCATGAAGAGAGCTTCCGGGGTGCAGCTCCAGGTGGGAGAACCAGCAGGGAGAACCAGGGGGAGTCTGGTAATGGCTGTGACTGGAGGAGATGGAGCTGGGACAAAGGTCGCCATGGTGGCTAGAATCCGCAGGACAGAGGCTCAGGGAGGAGGAAGGTGCACAGAGAGCCCCAGAGATCTGCAGAAGCCCCGCCTGGGAACCAATTCCAGAACATGAAGAAACCACCCAAAGGACGGAGAAAGACGCCCCCGGCCCTCCCCACAACCCTGTAAAAGGGAGAAGAAACAATCCTTGGTGCTGACACAGGGCCGGAGACGGTGCGTGTTCTCGTGAGCTGGAAGGAAAAACCTTGTAAGTCATGAGTTACTGGCATCCGAGGTGGGGCACACAACACATTGTGCCAATAAGTGTTGCACACTCATGCACCTGAAACGTGGATAATTCTGTCAACCAGGGTCGCCCCAGTAAATTCGATAATGAGGAAAGAAAAGAAGGGGGACACATCTCCCCCCAGAGTGGATGTTCCAGGCCCACCTCACACAGCTTCCTCGCAAGTCCGGAGAGGATCGAACTGCTAAGGAACTTAATTGCATCCCAGGAAAGATTTTCTCTGAGTTTTATCCATGAGTTCTTGAGAACATCTGTTTTTTTTCTTCTAATTGCTAAAGAGACTGCCAATGAGACCTCAGCTGTGACCAAGGACACGCTACCTCTCTGGGGAAACTGACGAAGGCACACGGTCTGTCCTATAAGCTCAGGTAAAATACGACTGTGTAGACCGCACAGAACATCTTAGAGAAGAGTGACATTGCCCGGAATTTCCCAGATTTATTTCGGCATAGAGCTATAACAGGAGAATTGGGGCAATAAGAATTCTGAGGGAGAAGTTTTCTTGTACAATTCAGAGAGGGAGAGAGTGTAAAAATCTGTCATGCAGAAACACTGAACTCAGAATTCACTTCCTTGAGCTGGATGATCTCCTGCCCAAAAGTGAAGAAGGAGAATTTGGGGAGAACTGGTCAGGGCAACAGTCGGCATGCTATCGGCGAGCTCAGGCTTGGAAGAGAGGGAGAGGTCCAGGAGGAGCAGGACTCGGACGGAGGGCTGCGCTCGCGGGGGCGGCGGGCCTGCCGTGGGCTCGCCACAGTCGTGACACCCAACGCAGCCGAGCAGCGCAAGCCTGTGCGCACTAACGGTCTGCACAGAAGGGGGGTTACCTCTATGAGGACAGAAAAAAAACAACGAGGATGGACACAGGACAGGGGACTCAGCAGCACAGGGCAGGGCGGGTGGAGGTGACACAGGTGGGGCAATAGTAAGTGGTGTGGCAAGAGACCTGGCCACAGACTGGGCGGAGGCAGCAGCTGGAGCCAGAATGGCTAGAACCATAGCAAGTGGGGCTAGGGGTGGGGACAGTTGGAACCACAGCTGCTGGAGCCACGTCAAGAGGGGTGGCAGACACGAGAGATGCAGTAGTTGGGGTGACAGCAGAGGGTCTGGCAACAGAGATCGGCAGCAGCCGGGGTAGCACAGGTAGATACGGGAGCCAATAGAAGCTGACCCTGGTGTCAGCGGGAGGAATGGGGTGGGTGTGCCTGGGGCTTCCACAAGGGGGGTGTCTTGAGTTGGAACGTCTCCTTAGCTGGTGTCACGTTAACGACGCTATTTCCTTGTTTTTCCTACTGGGAAATCAGTTATTATGACTAAGTTAATAATTGTGTTTTGGGGATCAAATGCACCAATATCCGGGGAAAGCACCATTTTCTTTTTAGCATTTACAGCGCACTGAATCTCATCAAGGCCCGTCCAACCACTTTCGTGTCCCCCCCACCCCTGTCTGATGTGTCTTCTCAGACGGAAATGTATACGATACACTACTACCCAGTTCTTACATCTGCCCCTTTTCCCCTTTTTTTGTGTCTGATTCCATGTTAATATTTCGAGGGCAGCTATTACAATGTCAAGTCTTTTTATGCCAAAGTGGAAAAACGCACGCTGTTGTCAGGTGGAGAGGTTGCTGATGAGGAAACCGGAGGGAAGACGCTTCGTTGGGGTTGCTGTGTGTAATGTGGGGAGACTGGTTTATTGACTCATGACTTGCAAGGTGTTTCCTTCCAGCTCACGAGAACATGCACCGTGTATGGTGGTGTATGTATATGTGTACATAAGTGGTGACCTCTAGACCTGATCTTTAACGTTTTGTTTTATTCTCTCTCTCTCTCTGTCCTTTGATATTTAGGAAGGTTTGTGCTGGTGTTTCTGGTTGTCTTTGTATAAATGTCTTTGTATAATACCTGATGAGCCCCAATTTTTGGCTACTGTCCGCTGACTCGCTACTTTCAGAAATAATGAAATTTTCTAATTACTTCATGCTCCTTCAGCATCAGATGTGAACCCACAGTTAAGACCCATAGGCAACCGGCCGAATTGTTCTACTTTATGTATTCTTGCTTTCCTCCATTCTTTTGATGACTGACCGGTATGTGGTCAGCATGTGGCCACCACACACCATACTGCCTCTCTCGCATTCCTCCCTCACTGTTAGTTCTATATGGTGTGTGTGTGTGTGCGTGTATATGTGTATAAATTGTCCGCTTCATCAGTGCAGAGTTCAGTGTGCGTCGGTCCCTGCTGTCACCTCCCCCAGTGTCTCCCACATAATAAACGCTCAATAAATACTTTCTGACTAAATGAACGAGGAACTGACGTTTGGAAGGGCCAAGGCAAGCGGGCGCTCTTTGCAGTGAAAGCACTGGGGCCCCATCTCCCCGTGGAGACAAGGGACAGGTGCTCCGCAGTGTGCTCTCCGATGCGGCCGTGCTGTCTGCCATTTGCCCCTTTCCCCCCGTCACACTGCCACATCAAGGACCCACGTCACTCACCTCGGTTTCCTGTCTGTCCTCGCCATGCGTGTACATTCGAAACTTTCCTATCAAAGAAAGATGGAGGCGTGGCTGAGTGGTTGTAAACAACGCAAACGGGGCGTGCTGCCAGTAGGCGCAGAATCGGGGCGCACTCGATTCAGCCCGTGGGTGGCAGTGTTCCATCGAGTGCCGGTCTGAGTGCAGACTGGCGGGCTGCGGCTGGCGGCGTGTTGCCTGGCTAAAGCTGGTGCGATGCATGGGGCCACGTACTGTGTGCTCTCTGCTTTTATATCCATGGAGTCCTCCAAACTTCCAGTTTTTACTCTTTTTGTCCTCTTCCTAGGACAGATCCACGGTGTTAAGAGTTTTGCCCATGACACAGGAAAGTGGATACTGGAAACTGACTTCAGTTGAGAAGCAGCATGACCGTGTTGTACATCTGGCAGGTGTAGGGCAGATGCACTTGGCTAGGAACTGAAGGCAGAAGCTTAAGGCAGCAACAATTACCCTGAAGTTTCAAGGCAGGGAAGTGTAGCTTTAAGGTGATACAGAAATACATCAAGGTACAAAAATGTCCAAGGATGAGAAAGCTAGAATGATTTCCCCAGCTGTAGGTGGAAGGGTAAAATCTGTTGCTGTGGGAGTGCTCTAGGCCACACACATCTCCCGCAGCATGACCTGTACCTCGCTGGAATTACGAGGCCCCGTTCGGTGGAGCGACGTCAACCCTACTCCACGCGTCCTAATGGCCCGCACTGAAGGAGGGTCTGCATGCGTGGAAACAGGTAAATGGAGATGGTGGTTACAGAGCAGGGGGCTCGGCAGCAAAAGGAGGCACTGCGAGAGGGGTGGCAGCAGCTGGACACACAGCAGGAGGGGCGGCAGCAGCCTTGGCCACAGCAGGAGCTGACCACGGTGTCCGAGGGTGGAGTTTGGACGTTAGAGCCGTGAGGCTTGGTGAGTCTGCGCTCTGTCCTCTTCGGCAGTCTGCCGATGCTACTACGTCCAGGCCCTGGACCATTTTCTAGTTTATTCTTCTAAAGAAATATTAGTCTAGAATTAGATCGTTGCATTTTTCTGGTTAAAGATTTTAAAACAAAGAGAAGTAAGATTCCTTTTTCCTGGTATGTTCAGAGTTTCCAATCTGGCCTTTCTCAGGATCATCTTTCCTACCTTCTTGTTTGTGAAGAGGGCCCATACATGATCCAGCCACTCGTGTTTGCCTGTGTGACCTCTGTGTCATTCCAGGGTGCCGTTTGGACCGATTAGTCTCATCATGCCAGGACCTCTTTGATGTTAAAAGGGAAGCAGGATTATCGTAGGGAATGGAAAGAAAAAGATCATGTCTTTGCAATGACGCGATGAGGAAGACAGAACCTATCTGTGAGACACGCATGCTCATTAGGTAGTGGACTCTCTGGCTGCTTCAAAGTGTGCGCTAAGTACGCACTTTGAAACTGCTGCCGGTGACTCGTTGTTCTGGAACGCCGAAAGTCACGTGGAGTCACCCTGAAGGCACTCTCACTGGGTCAGCATGGAGCAGTTTAAGCACCAAAATTAATAATGGCAGTAATGGATTTTAACTTACTAAATGAAATAAGAATCCACAAGTCCCTATTGAGACTAATAGAATAAAAAAATATTTTAAAAGCAAGATGAGGAAGTCATCTAAGATAGTAGGATGTCAACTAATAAACGTAGAAGAAAAAAGTCATTGAATCTTCACTTAACAGGAGCGGTTGCTCCCTTGTCCACTTACAAATGTTGGCGTTTCCACAGGTCGTATATGTCTTCTCTGTACATACTTTACTTCCTGTCACGCAGGAAACCACCCGCAGACCCGTGGCTTTAGAAACCGCTTCAGATCGTAACCATGATCTAAATATATCCAGATGTTTAATTTATTGGGAATTTATACAGTTATGAGATATGAGGTTTAAATGTTTTAAAATTTGATATGACCATAGCCCAACACCATTTTTTAAACAGTACCTCTCCCCCCAAACTGATTTGAAATGTCACATGTTTGTATACTACATTTTCTTACGTATCTGGTCTATTTCTGGTTTCACTTTTTTGCTCGTGAATGGTTTTGCATGGAGTGGTACTACAATCTTCTATGTTAACTTGCTCTTAGTGGTTATCAAGTCCAAGAGCACCCCACCGGGTTGTGGCGGTATGCTAGTGAACTGAAGTAACTGTGTGGCCAAACGTTACGTGTACCCTGGGTTTCCTGCCGTTACAAAGCAACTTGCACCTGGCTGGACTCTGGACGTGACACTGTAAAGAACACATTGACCATGTCTTCAACAGCGTACCAGTTGTGCTAGGCTTCTCCCACTTCCTGTAGCAGGGGTGTCCGACCTGCGGCCCGTGGGCCACATGCGGCTCAGAAGCACCGTGAAATGCAGCCCAACACAAAATCGTAACTTTACTTAAAACATTATGAGGTTCTTTTGTGATTGCATGTCACCATGTATTTAATGCGCAGCCCAAGGCGGCTCTTCTTGTTCCAGCGTGGCCCAGAGACACCCGAAGTTGGCCACCAAAACTTCTTATATAATAGTGACAGCTGAAGCCATTGGAACAGTGATTTTGTTCAATCCCCGAGTTCACTGTTAGCCTCTGGGAATAGTCCTGGCCAGACAGGACTGTTCACGTGGAGCCCAGGGGAGTTAAAACTCGTGCTTCAGCTATTTCCCCAGTGGGAACGGCCATCTCTCCTTGGGCTTCGGAGTTCTATGTGGCTTAGGGTCTCGAAGGGCTTGAGCAGTTCCAGAGGCACTGTTTAACGTGGCCAGGCTTTAACTTCCTTCAAACCCATCTCAGCTGTGCATTCGGGGCCAGTTGGTGGGTCCAGCCACACTTCCCCACTCGCAACTATTTCTGCGTTGGCTCCCTCTGCCGCAGTATCTCCAGCTTCACCTCTGGACCCGTTAGAAGGCTGTACCGCTCCCTGGTGGGGATCACTGTACTTTGGGTGCCTGCATGTAGTAATCCTAAGAAGTTTAGCATGCTGCTCTTCGGCTAATTCACCCAAACCCTTGCATAGGTCTTTGGGCCTAAGGGAAACTGCTCTTTGCCGTATGAGCCCTGGGTGTTGGGCTATTCCTTGTTGCCTTCTGTGTACTCTCGCTACCCTTTTGTAAAGAGTCCCTTTATTGCCCCAGATTTAGCATGCTAGCCCTTCCCTTCATGAGCCAATTCTTGTAAAAACAGGAAAGTATGAGCCTTATGTGCTTTCACTGAAAAGGCAGTATAAAAACCTACATTCTTTGATTTAGCTCTAGCTAATAAAGCACAATGGTGACACCAGAGCCTGCGTGCTATAGCTGGCAGTATCAAAGAAGAACATATGGGGGGATAAAAGGTTTGTTCATCCTAGAATGTGGAGAGACAGGGCTGTGCTCTGTAGAACGTGGAAGAGCAAGGGGAAAGCATGAAGCTGAAAATGTCTGCGAGACACTCCCGTGGCAGGCTGACACTCTAACACTCAACTTCTGTTGGGGCAAAGCCCATTTTCTATCAGCATCTATTCGGTGTGGTAAGGTAATGGCCATTCTTACCCGGGTTTTGGTGGTAAGAAAACTGAGTCTCAAAGAAATATCCTGTGCATGTGCTTTTAAGTAGGACCACGCATGGTGATAAAAGCCTAAAACGGCAGAGTAAAACCATCAAGAAGCTAGGAAACCTCAGTAACGTGGGAGGCTAAACCCATGAAGGAGTTCAGTCTTGAAATACTGAAATTTTGAACATCTGTTAATAAAAAGTGAAAATTCTCATGGAAAAGTTGCCGTGGACGTTATCCACTTCCAGAAATCTGGAGTTAGAGGGTACACTTAATATTCTGAGAGAAAGTTTATTGTTTGGAGAGGAAAGGAGGAGAAAAGGGAGAGAGGGAGGGAGAAAAACAATACTTGAGCTAAGTAGAATGACCAAAATTTACACAACCAATAACGGAGCATACTGGAAGTCGAAATATAGTCAAAGGGAATGTAGGTGACTTTATGATGTTCTGCCCACTGGAGTTATTAAGGGACATTTGAGGCATATACCAAAACTTAGTTTTGAGGTATAGAGGGTGGTGAAACAGTCGTACAAACTTGCTTTGCTGTTCTGTCAATGATAACATGATGCTAAGGTAGTATTCTAGACCAAGGTAGTGTTTCAATAACAGTAACAATAAAAATTGTATTTATTGAGAACTCACCTTATGCTCCCTACCCCATACTAAGTGTATTACATGGATTATGCCTTTCAAAACTTTGAGGACCATAATGCATTATTCTCATTTCAAAGAAGAAAAAAACCAGAGGCTTGAAAACATTAAATAACTTAGCCCATGTCATGCAACAAATGCCCAGTGGAATCTCAGTCCCAACATGAGTAACTGCTCTTGACCTTGCTGTCCTGCATTTGGTGCAACATTTCTTGGTGAGAAGTGATAGGTAGATACACACCTGCACACACACACACACACACACACACACACACCCCAAATCTTTAACAAACCAGGAGAGTTCAATATCAGGGAGAATAGCTGTTTATTAAGAACATATGGAAACAATGTTATACAAGATCATCACATTCAGGATGAGATATTGTTGGTCTTAAAACAGGTGGATCTGAGCCTGGGTTGAAATCATTTGACAAGTGTGTTTTCATTTCCCATTTCCTAATACTGAACACCAACTCTGAATGCCGAATCAGAAGAAGAGTCGGCAGCTAGTAGTTCATTCCCCAGTCACTGGCTGGCTCCAACACACGTTATACAACTTCTGAGGACAGCCAAATTGTGACAAAGATTATAGGCTAAGACTCAGCAGTCAGGGATGGCGCAGCACATGGGGCGGGGGCAGGTGGAGATCACACAGGTGGGGCGGTAGCAGTTGGTGTGGCAGGAAACCTGGCCACAGGCTGGGCGGAGACAGCAGGAGGGGCAGCAGCAGGGGCGGCAGCAGCAGCTGGAGCCACAGCAAGAGGGGCGGCAGCAGCTAGAAATGCAGCAGGAGGGGCGGCAGCAGCTGGAGCCACAGCAGCTGGAGCCACAGCAAGAGGGGCGGCAGCAGCTAGAAATGCAGCAGGAGGGGCGGCAGCAGCAAGGGCGGCAGCAGCAGGGGCGGCAGCAGCTAGAAATGCAGCAGCTGGGGCGGCAGCAGCTGGACACACAGCAGCTGGGGCGGCAGCAGCCCAGGCCGCAGCCCTGGCCAGAGCAGACGGAGCCACAACAGGAGCTGACCATGGTGTCTGAGAGTGGAGGTTCTGGGTGAGTTTCCAGGAGAGTGAGGTTCTTGAGTTTGGGAATCTCCTCGTCCTAGGGCCTCTTAAATACTGCCCCAGTGGGGTGAGTTGTCCACACATTTCCTTGTTTTTGTTTACCTCATATTAAGTAATTATCAGGTCACACAACCATGTTTATCTATTTAGTGGTTTAAACTTGCTGGTAACAGTATTGTCTCTTCCAGATATGATCGAGTCTATCTGCTTTGCTTTCCTCTGACTCGTACCTGCTAGCATCTTCCAGACCACGCTCTCCCTATCTTCCTCATGGGGCGTTGGGGGTTACATTTTATGCTCCCCGCCTTGGTGTCCCCTATCAGATGTAATTTGGGCAGATGCCTTTCTGGTTGCTCATTTCTTCTGGTGACTAATGCGGAGGAAATCCTGTCTGCATAGCCTGGGGTAAGAGAAGAATGACCCTCGGGGGTCATTTTTAAGCGGTGAGGAAGGGGACCTCTATATGTGTGTGTGTGGTGTTGGTGACTTCTGCACCGCCTGAACAGGTTTCCTTAGAATTGCAAACTCGAGATAACGTTCTGTGTCCTGAAACCTGGCAGGCAATTTGTCTATGCGGTTCCTGTTACCACAATATCCCGCAGTTAACTAAGTTGTTCCACGGCTACCATGTACTTTGCATTATATCTCTCTATCTGGTCTCTTAGATTTTGGAAGACATAGCCTCACTTTCTATTCTTTATCTCCTCCTTAATTAAACATATTTTTAATGGAGCAAAACAATAAAATGTTGAATAATCAGAGCATGCCTCTTCTCAGAACTTATGTCCAGAGCTAGGAAATCTACAGCACAAGGTTTTGTTTTTTTTATTATTAATTTGAAGTGTGAATGGATTTTACTCAATTCAACCTTATTTAATTACTATTTCTACTTATTTAGTGATAATCCAACCAGAGTGCACATCAGAATTGCCTGGAGGGCTTATTAAAAATAGTGGGACTGCTCCCAGAGTTTCTTCTTTTTTAAAAAAATATTTTATTTATTTATTTTTAGAGAGAGGGGAAGGGAAGGAGAAAGAGTGGGAGAAAAACATCAATGTGCGATTGCCTCTCATGTGTCCCCCATTGGGGACCTGGCCTGCAACCCAAGCATGTGCCCTGACTGGGAACCGAACCGGCAACCCCTTGCTTCACAGGTCCATGCTCAATCCGCTGAGCTACACCAGCCAGGGCCCGGAGTTTCTTTTTTTAAAAAATGTATTTTATTGATTATGCCATTACAGTTGTCCCATTCCCCCCCTTCATTCCCCTCCACCCTGCACACCCCTCCCCCACCATTCCCCCCTTTAGTTTATGTCCATGTGTCACAAGTTCTTTAGATTCTATATTTCCCCTACTATTCTTACCCTCTCCCTGTCTATTTTCTACCTACTGTCTATGCTACTTATTCTCTGTACCTTCTCCCCCTTTCTCCTCCTCCCACTCCTGTTGCTAACCCTCCATGTAATCTTTATTTCTATGGTTCCGCTCCTGATCTAGCTGTCCTCTTAGTTTACTTTTGTTTTAGGTGTGGTTGTTAATAACTGTGAGTTTGCTGTCCTTTCACTGTTCCTATTTTTCATCTTCTTTTTCTTAGATAAGTCCCTTTAACATTTCATAGAATAAGGGCTTGGTGATGATGAACTCCTTGAATTTGACCTTATCTGAGAAGCACTTTATCTGCCCTTCCATTCTAAACGAAAGCTTTGCTGCATAGAGCAATTTACGTAACACACTCCCAGAGTTTCTGGTTTGCAGGGTGATGCTGGAGGTCCTGCTGCTCTTAACAAGTACCCGGATGAGGGTCCTGCTGAAGACCCAAGGGCCACACTTACCCAGCTCGTTCACACTCGGACGAAGTGCCCGTGCCAAGTTCCTGCCTCTTCACAAAGCATATTCCTGAAGAGGACACTCGGGCAGACACCACATGCCAGTCATTGGGGTGACGAATGTGATTTAGGGTTTCGTCCTAGGGAATTTAAAGTTTATTGGGAAGACTCTCTCCATATTTTTCACTGTAGACTAGTTTTAGTCCAGAGCTTCACACAGAAGGTGCAGTATAATTTCTTCTCTGTCTGGCACCTCTTGCTTGGCGTATGTTTCTGAGAATCAGTAATGGCGATGCATGAATCATGAGCGCGTTCAGAACTGTCCCAGTAAAGTGCCAAGAGTTCATTTTAACTGTTACCAGTCGGTTTCATGGCAGGGAGACCAATGGCCTCGTTTGCTTGGGACTGAAGGGGTCCTCAGAACTCAGGACTCTCAATGTTAAAATAGGGAAAGTCCCGGGCCAACAGAGACACGCTGGTTGCCCTCTGACGACATTCTTACATGTCTCAATTAAGAGCATTTAAAACCAAGCCCCTGGCAATATTTTTATTACAACAACTTGCTCGGCAAAGACTTACATGTTTTTACTTGACACGTTTGCAGAGCTAGAGAATATGAGACATTTAAACAATTATATTGCGAGGCAACAGGGTGTCCCAAGGGGGAGAGATTTCTCACTTGATTTGCTGTCCATGAGATGCCGAGACAGAAACAACCTTCTTCTAATAGAAGAAGGGTTTGGTAACAAGGGGAGAGTTTTCTATATAAATTCAGGGAGATTGAGGAAATCTTTCCACAACAGCTGCTGAAGCAGAAGTATATTCTCATCACAGAGAAGCACTCAGAGAATGATACAGCCCCTCGCCCAGCGGCTCACAGAGTCGGCTGCATGTCGGGATCACGGGGGAGCGATAAAAATATTGGTGCCCGGCTCTTGCCCCCAAATACCCTGACTTAATTGGTCTGGTGGATGGCCTGGGTGTCAGAATGTTTGAACTCCTCAGGTAATCCTAACGAGCAGTCCAGTTGGAGACCCACCTCCTTCAACTCTCTGTATTACATGTATTTGCATAATATTAAATTAGGAACAAATGTAAGTAAAGTATTAAAATATAATTGGTAACATCTAAAATGGCAGAAAAATGACCCTGAACTTGAAACACTGAACTTTGAGCCATTTCACACAGAAACATGGGTAATCTCTTCTCTTTTAGATCATTCTAGTGAGGAGGCGACGCTAGGGGGGTGGACCGCAACGGGAAATTCCGAAGCACAGCACACTGGATGTTCTGAAAAAATCAAAACCAAACTCGGGAGAAACCTCACTCTGCGCACGCCCTGCTAAAACCTTTTTCCCGTAGTCTGGCGAAGTAGAATTGATAACTAACATCAGGACCACACACGCTAAGTCCATATGGTCTATCTAAATTGTACCTCTTTACTGCACAGAGTGGATGGAATGTAGTACTTTGTGTTTCTATACTTTTTTCTTTTTAAACCAGTTTCTCTGTTGTCTTTTTTGGAACTCGACGATAAAGCACCCTAGTTAGGCGAACAGCAGGAAGTACCAATGAAGTGGACCCGACCGATGTTTGCCGTCGCTGCTGAGGGCCCCGCTTGCGTCTCCCGGGGAAACCAGACACGGCGCATTAACACGTGGTTTAAGGAATGGCAGGAAAAATGGCTTTTATTATCAGGTTTGGCCTATGTCATACTAGCAATGCACTGAGTTATAGCGACTTAGTGATAATTTCCTATTAACTAGTGTATGTGTAACTCGAGCAATTTATTTAAAGGATATAAATGCCCATATACTGCTTAATTTAATCTTCCTTTTAAAATATTAGATAGAGTAAGCATTTCAGTTCATTCTAAGAAACTGTGGGTGTTAAGGAACCCTATGTATACTACTTTTCCCCTAAACATACATAGCTTTGATAAAGTTTAATTTATAATTTGGCAGAGGAAGAGATAAATACACATAACTAATAATAAAATAGAACAATGATAAGACTATACCGTAGAACCCTGGCTGGTGTAGCTCAGTGGATTGAGTGCAGGCCTGCGAACCACACGATCGCGGTTCGATTCCCAGTCAGGGCACATGCCTGGGTTGCAAGCCAGTTCCCAGCAGGGGACTCACGAGAGGCAACCATACATTGATATTTCTCTCCTTCTCTCCTTCCCTTCCCTTCTAAAGATAAATAAATAAAATCTTTAAAAAAAGAGAGACTATACCGTAGTAAAAGTTGTAAGAATGGTGTCCCTTGGCAAACTAACACAAATTTCTTGTTTCTTTACCATAATTTATAGACGGATGATCCACTCTTACTGTAGATCTTAGCCGCTTCAGCATTCAATTTTTTTCTCTCCTTATTAAGAACTTTCACAGAGAGGAAGCTCTTTCTGGCTTCTCTCGGGTGTATCAGAATTGCCAGCATCACTGCCCTTGAACTTTGGGGCCCTCCTTAAGTAAATACTGGTGACTTGAACACAAGCACTGTGATAGCAAGACAGTGGATCTGACAACCGAGGCAGCTATGATGTGACTCACGGGTGGGAGGTGGGCAGAGTGGGACAAGCTGGACGAAGGGATGACTCACCACCCAGGTAGGATGGAATAGGACAGCACCAAGTTTCATCCTGCTACTCAGAGCAGTGGGCAATTTAGAACTTACAAATTGTGGTCTGGAATTTTCCATTTACTATTTTTAGACCATGGCTGATTGTGAGGAACTAAAACTACCAAGAGCAAAACCTGGGATTTGAGAAGGAACTACTGTATACTGAAAAGTGTATAAAATACGCATGCACAATGTATAAATAATTATGAAGCAAACATCTACGCACCCCAACACCCAAGTCAAGAAACAGGGCACCGCTCTCTCCACCAGGGCCCTGGATGTATCTTCTCTTGACCACATCTCTCTCCTTCCGCCCTATAGATAATCACTGTCCTGATTTTTAAAGTGACCTTTCCACGGACTGGTTTTATAGTTTTATCACCTAGGTATGCATCCTAAACAATACAGTTTAGTTTACAGGGCTTTGAATTTTATGGAACTGGAATCTTAATCTAGGCATCGTGCGTGTTTATTCTTTCACTCAGTAGTGTGTAGAGGTGTGGCAGGCCGCCTCTAGATGGCCCAGCGATTTCTGCCTCCTGGGGTCCACAGTGTTATGTATTTCCCTCCCTGTGAGTAATTTGCTTCTAGTAACATCACGTGATTAAGTTACGAGAGACGGTGACTTGCTTCTTGTTCGTCAGCTTTCTCTCTCCCTCACTAGCTTTGATGAGGTACACAGCTGTGTGGCAGAGATGCACACGTGTGTGGCAAAGCACAGAGAATAGTCTCCATTTGACAGCAGCAAAGAACTGAGGCTGTGGCTGTAAAGGCCCTCAAGGAACTAAATCCTGTCAACTACCACATGAGTGAACTTGGAATTGGAGTCTCCCTCAGTCAGGACTTTGGATGAGATGCCAATGCCAGCTAACCCCTCGAGTCCAGCGGTGTAAAAAGATGATGAAACAGAGATGCCTGCTGAGCTGTGTCCGGACTCTCCATCCACAGTGTAAGTGACTTAATGAGCATGTTATTCCTACACGCAGCTGGGTTTCAATCCCACTGCGGACCTCCAGCAACTGGAACAGCATATACTGCCCCCGGAGGAAAGGAAGCTGCAGCATTGACCAAAACTTCCCCCCCCACTGATTGGGAGGGTGCTCCTAGAGATGTTACCTCTGACTGCGGCCTGCCTAGAGTCTGCTCCTTGATCCAGAGACGGTCCCCAGGCAGAGGGGGAGGTGCCTGCTGTGAGAAACCCTCTCTCTGGAAGAACATGAGGGTGATGTGGGAATAGAGTTAGAAATCCTGAAACCTCCTGCTAACCTCTGCCCTCTGCAGAGAACAGCAGAATGATGGTGATCTGAGACTCAAACGGCAGATAAGCATGAGGATTCCAGAAGGAAAAACGAGACACAATGCTCTTGTATTTGCATGCCTGGAAAAATGAAGATTTATTTAAGATTTAGGAACATCTCCTATGCCAAAATTTGACAGGGAAGAAATATGTCAATTGGGATAACATATTGGTTGAAGATTTTCAGAGAAAATTCAAACTTTCCTTTCACGTAGAAGAGAGATCATAACATGGTAGGGGTGGCAGTATATTTAGAAGCCAAAATCAGTTTATGAATCAGTCGGACCTGAGGTTTTACAATTGGCCGCTCATGACTCATTTCAGGTGGATGACATTAAGAAGACAGGTTGACAAAAACCAGGTGGGCACAGGCCAGGGCAATTAGCAGCAGGAACCACTAGAACAGACTGGGCGGCAACAGGTAGTCTGGCAGCAGGTGGTCTGGCAGCAGGTGGGGCGGCAGCAACTGGAGATGCCACAGGTGGGCCTGCAGCAGCTGGAGCCACAGCAGCTGGAACCACAGCAAGAGGGGCGGGAGCAAGTGGAAATGCAGCAGGTGGGGCGGCAGCAGGGAGTCTGGCAGCAGGTGGGGCGGCAGCAGCTAGAAATGCCACAGGTAGGCCTGCAGCAGCTGGAGCCACAGCAGCTGGAACCACAGCAAGAGGGGCGGGAGCAAGTGGAAATGCAGCAGGTGGGGCGGCAGCAGGGAGTCTGGCAGCAGGTGGGGCGGCAGCAGCTAGAGATGCAACAGGTAGGCCTGCAACAGCTGGAGCCACAGCAGCTGGGGCGGCAGCAGGTGGTCCTACAGCAGGTGGTCTGGCAGCAGCTGGGGCGGCAGCAGGTCTCCTGGCCACAGCCCTGGTCAGAGCAGACGGATCCACAACAGGAGTTGACCATGGTGTCTGAGAGTGGAGGTTCTGAGTGAGTTTTCAGGAAGGTGGGTTTGGAAGGTTTGGGAGTCTGCTTGTCCAGGTCCCCTTTTTATACCCTGCTAGTGGGCTGCTGTCATCAGATGCAGTGCTCTGTCCTTGTCATTGTTTGTCCTCATTAACAGGCAATTATCAAATTAGCTAAGTTTGTTTTCCTGGTTGACCTTTTCAAGATGGGTAGAAAACATTGTTTCCTTTTCCTGACGGGTTAGGATGTATCACCTAACCCGTCCGGAATCACCTTTTACTTGTCTCTCTTGCTTCAGCTTCCTCAAAGAGAGCTGTCATGTGTTTATGTCTCTAGAAAGTGTGTGTGTCAGTCTGGCATCGCACAGCACAGCACGTCTCCCCTGGGGTGATAAATATTCTAATAAGCTGCATTTTAGTGTGATGGCTCATTCGTTGTGGGTCAGGTGGGCGGGGAAGTTTTGAATGTGAAACCGGGCATCACTGGCATGAGAATAAGGCTCTTAGGACTTTCCTCTCCCTGTTACGCATCACGACCCATTTTCTAGACTTTCAGGTGGGAAACAAATAACTTATCCTGGGGAGTAAAAGTGTTTCTTCTTTTCCCTCAGCTTTATGGAGGTACACTCAATCTACAAAAACTTACCCATGCCTGCTGTATCTGTTTTGATGAGTTTGGACGTATGCACGCACTGCATTACTGTTTCCATAATTAAGGCATTAACCTACTCGTCACCACTACAGAGTTCTTGTGTGGCCTGCGTTTTGTGTGTGTGTTGACAAGTCTTAGCATGAGGTCTCCTCTCGTAACAAGTGTTTAAGTTGCATCATACTGTCATTGCTAAAGCTACAGGCACAGGGTTGTAGAGCAGATTCCTAAAATGTATTCATCATGTGTATCTTTAGCTTTGTACCCACTGAATGACCACTGTCCATTTCCCACTTCCCTCGGTTCCTCAAACCACCATTTTATTCTCTGCCTCTGTGCCTTGACTACCAGTGGTACCTTGGTACTAATTCAATCTGGAACTCAGGAGGACTGCCCAGATAATGAGCGCCTACGATGAGGCATTTTCCCTTGGGGGAGCAGTGTCGTGACTCATACAAGTCCCCGCACATGCAACGCGTCCCGAGCAAGCGCCGAGTGCTGAGACAGTTATTTCTCGTCAAAATGTGACGAGGGAGGACAGGGTTGGACGAGTTCTGAAGCCGACAAGTCCCGAGGTGTGACTGCACTTGAAATATCTCAGCGAGTGGAATCATGCAGCCTTTGTGCTTCTGTGACTGATTCCGCTTAGCATAGTGTCTTCCAGATCCGTTTATGTTGTTGCACATGGGGNGGAGGACTGCCCAGACAATGAGTGCCTACGATGAGGCATTTTCTCTTGGGGGAGCAGTGTCGTGACTCATACAAGTCCCCGCACATGCAACGCGTCCCAAGCAAGCGCCAAGTGCTGAGACAGTTATTTCTCGTCAAAATGTGACGAGGGAAGACAGGGTTGGACGAGTTCTGAAGCCGACAAGTCCCGAGGTGTGACTGCACTTGAAATATCTCAGCGAGTGGAATCATGCAGCCTTTGTGCTTCTGTGACTGATTCCGCTTAGCATAGTGTCTTCCAGATCCGTTTATGTTGTTGCACATGGGGGGATTTACTTAAGGCTGAATAACATACCCTTTTGTTGAGGTACCAGTGTTGGCATTTACAGTTCAATGGCAGTATTGATTGGCAGCAAGTGTGACTTGCACTGGAGTTAATATCGTGCAAACATCTATGTCTTTTTCATTGCAAACAGCTTCAGCCTTTCTCCTAGACGTGCAGTGGACAGACCCAGACCAGTAGTTCTCAGCCTCCTCTTTTCCCCTGACACCCGGAGAAACCTGGTCCCCATTAACGATGGTGTGCCTGGGGAGGAGGTGCTGAGAGGAAATACAGCATCGGGGTATGTGGGTGGCTCAGATCAATCCTCCCACGTAATTTAAATACATTCACAGCTCCCCAGACTCACGCGCCATGCACATGGATACCTACCCACCTAGGTTTAGGGAGGCTCTGACAGTTCATTCTGCGAGATCTGGTGTCTTGTGCAAGGGCGTCTAGAGCTTTTCGAATCTCGATTCAGTCTCCCCTAACTTTATGGCCTCCAAATATTTTGATGACAAGACTCGCACATTTTATTTCTCCTTTCCACATGTTATGAGAAGACGCTCAACCAAGCTGAGATGCCCTTGGCCCTGTTCTCAGGATAACCAGTCCAGGACAGGAATGGCTCCCGGGAACCATCCTAAAGTTGAAAGTGATGCCCGTTGGCAGAACAGGCTACAAAAACAGATTTTAAGGGAGTGTCCCTCTCTCCCTGACTTTCCTTGACTCCCTGGGGGGAAAATGTGTAAAGGAGCCAACCGGGGATCTGTCAGCACCCCTTGTTTTAGAAACACTAGTCAGTGTTTAGAAACACTAGTCAGTTGGTCAGATGATTTGCTGTATGTGAGAGGTTGGCTTGCCCTAAATTACTGTAATGGGCTAATAGTGGGTAAGTGGGTGTCTCATAGGATCTAATCTGAGTCACCATGGGGAATGTGGTTTATGGAACGGCAGCTACATAGGCAGTCAGTGGAGGGATTTAATGACAAGCTGGTGTCACAGAAGAGGAATCAAAACCCAGACAGAGGAGACTGAGTAAAATGGGTGAGGGTTCCTTTGTACCTTAAATGACTTGTAAGTCTAATAAACTGTAGTCCTGGGCGGGGGGGTGGGGGTGGGGGGGGGGCGGTTGGGGCCAATTTTCACTTCTGCCCTGGCTTGAATTTTTGGAGACACAAACAAGATAACAGCTCAGGCTCCTGATTGGCCCCCGCGGGGAGGTGTGGCTGCCTTGTCATAGCTCTGATGAGCCCGGGGACAGCGTTTCATCAGAAATGTCCTGAGCCTCTTCTTGTGTCACAGGAAGATGAGGGAAGAAAAGCAGATTTCAGGAGAAATCTGAAAACCTCATTATGGAGGTTGAGAGAACAACATTGTGAGAGCCTCACTATGGGGTCTGAAAACACTCTGAGAGTTCCATTAGACCTTTTCCTCGGGGGAAAGGGCACTCCCAAGGAGCCCCAATGATGGAGCCCTGCTGATAACTCAGTAGGGACCGTGTTTATTTATATTCGTTTACTATGTATGTTTTTCATAGTGCCTGTTTCTTAGGATTGGCTTAAAACCACGTTTCTAAATGGCTTGTGGTTTCTTGTAGTACATAATCAGTTTCATTTTATACTGAGTTTTTCACCCAGATGGAATCGGTTTTGGTTTAGTGAATGCATTATTAGCGCTCTCCTTTCTTTAGCCAGAAGTGAACCAGCTTTAATTTTTACAAAGGTCTTTCTTTCTATAGTGATTTTAAACTGAAATTTTAGTCTCCTTCATCCCTATACTCTAGAAGGTCTGTTTTGGAGTCTACTTGGGGACACGCTTCACTGGGTGACTGTCCCTGGCTGGGAGGGTCTCAGAGGTGATTCTCAGTCCTACAAATCCATAAATTTATGACTATGTATGGAGTCCCCTTTACTTGACTATTTTTTTTCTTTTACTCCTATCTGTGTTCATGATTTTATTTTAGAATTGATGGTGGTCCTCAGGATTAGTCATGCAAAATCACAATTTTTGAAAGTATTCATTTTCATCATAAATTTTCCTTTGGGATCACCCAAAGCAGAAAGAATCCAAAGCAAAATGCCCAGCCATGCATGCCGAAAAGGGAATTCTGCCGAGACAGGTTATGACTTAGGAAAGTGCTGTAGAACTTTGGGGAAGTTCTATTCTTTTTCTCTACAGCTGTATTTCCAGGTCAATGCTAAATGTATCATGTTTCCTAAATGTAGAACATAACTAAGTAGGCTACAGGGATATATACAACCTGTATGTCTATACTTCCAGCAAATATTTACCCACGGCAAGCCTGTCTCCCTTTCAGAAATTAACTAAGACATAAACTGATAATTATTTTAAAAAAGAGTGGTATTTTATTCTCAGAAGGAACGTGGTTCTCTTGCAAGAAAGACTAAACTATCAGAATGCTTTAGTCCCAGAAGAAAACAAATGGGTTTGTAATGAAACCTTTCAAAAGCCACAAGGAACAGGAGATGAATAAAACAAATACACATTTCCTAAATCCAACAGTATTCAAATTAGACAGTATGTCTTGCAACTGAAAAGTGACAGTGTTTGCCTGCAAGCAGGAAACCTCAAAAAACTTTCCCACGGAAATGAATGAATGAGTGAATGAAAGACCAAATAAATAAATTTGAGCTCGAAACAGTTAAGGTGTCCTTTGCAGGTGAAATAGTAGAACAAACCAAACTCTGTATGCCTATCACACAGGACAGCTGTTGGTACACCGAACAGCTCACGTGATCTCTGGGAGGCGGTGCCGAGTATAAAAAGC
This sequence comes from Sturnira hondurensis, assembly GCF_014824575.4. NCBI lineage: Eukaryota > Metazoa > Chordata > Mammalia > Chiroptera > Phyllostomidae > Sturnira > Sturnira hondurensis. The sequence continues at coordinate 5,720,292 of NW_028094263.1, forward strand.
CAGTCACCAAAGGCTGTGTGCTGTGATTTTCCATTTGTAGAACATGCTGGAATTACAGCTGTAGAGATGGAGAGCAGAGTGGTGGCCCAGGGTTCCGGGGGATGAGCAGGCAGGAGTGTCTGTGGTGCCAGAGAAGCCCCATGGGGAAGGACAGTTCTGTATCTTAATTGCGATGGTGGTTACTCAAATCTATCCAGGACACGTGATTTTATTGCATAGAACTGCACACACATACAGGCACACATACACCCACGCATGTAAAACTGGTAAATTCTGAACAAGATCTGTGGTTCGTACTGAGGTAAATCTCTGAGTTTTGACATGTACCATGAATAAGATGTGACCAGTGCGGGAAACTGAGTGAAGGGTGTGCAGGGTGTTGCTGAATTCTTTTACAACTTTCTGTGCACCTAGAGTTATTTCAACGTAAAATGCGAAATAAGGTTAATTGTTTAAAGGGAATATGCTTATACTTGCATACCATTCACCTTCATCACCTTTTACTATTTGTGACCACTTCATTTTATCTTATGCCACCCCACACACGGGTGAGAAGGAAAAGGTCAAAAGGTGCAGAGAAGTGGAGACGGTAGAAGAGATAAAGTCCTAAGGTCAGAAAACCCAACTCGCTGTATCCCCTAGGGCAGCTCAGGGGTCCACTGTGTACTCACGTAACAAGGCATGAACAGGTAGGGAAGTCACAGGATACTGAGAAATTCAGCAGTGACTTTTTAAGGTCGGCACATGGGACAGGAATATTGTCACAGAACTTTGCTCCATAGAAGTAGTAGGGATGACACTGTCCCCAAATCACACATCCGATGAGTAGCAGCTTTGGAATGATGACCAGGGCAGAGGGCTGTGTGAGCCACAGTGATCTATCAGGGTGGACAAGAGCTTGGTGTCCCTCAGAAAAGGGTATGCACAGCTAATGAGGATACAGCTTTCTACGCAAGGGGGGATCCCCCCCAAAACCAGAATTATCTTCTAGAGGGCAGGCCCCTTGTAATACAGGCTTCCCCCACTAGACCAGTGTTCTAGGAACCCATCTGTATCGGTGCACCAGCTGGTGTTGTTGTGAGAGGCTGCATTCAGCTTCAGTAAATTTTTTTTGCCCATGTCAAGATGGGTGATTTACGAGCATACCCATCCACACCATGCTCAGTGTTCAGCATTTTTTTGGCCAGAAACAGCCTGACCCCCATTCCCCACCCTCCCTATTCACCAGATCTCACCCTAAGGGACTTTTCTTTGTTTCTAGATGAAAAAAGTCCTCAAAGGGAAATAAATGTTTTACTGATATGGAAGAGGTGAAACAAAAAAATGGCAGAAGCACTAAAAAGCATCAAGCTCTACGAGTTCAAAAACTGTTTTGAACAGTGAAAAAAAGGTCTCAGTAGGTGTATTGCATCGAATGGAGAGTACTTTTGAGGTGACTGAAGTTTAAACATGTACGAACAAATACACAATTTTTTAATAAATAAATTCCGGTTTTGTAGGGGAGCACGGGGTGTGTGTGTGTGTGTGTGTGTGTGTGTTTAAAAGCATTTAATAAATGAGCAAAAGGCTGAGGTCAGTGATCCCAGTGAAAAATCATGACCCCTCACCCAGGTTCCAGAGCTGGGCCAGCTCTCGCACCCCCAAACCGTGGACCCACCAACACAGGCCAGTCCTCCAAGACAAGGGACCACCGAAGTGTATAACGTAGTTATCTCTCTGGTCCTTGCCCAAAGGAATGTATGGCCATGTCCCCAGGAAAGACTGGGACATCCCTATCTTTGGATGCAGCTGGAGACAAGCTCTGAATTTACAATGACAAATACCCCAAATGCCAACCTGGTCCCTTGGTGCAATACATTAATCCAGAAGCCCAGGGTTGAGGGAGGAGTGGCCCTGCTCATACTCACCTTCCCCACTGTGATCCACTGCGGGGAATCTGGGCCTTCGTCCCCCATAACTGCAGGCTCTGTGCATCTAGATGTCTTAGCTCTAACCGCAGAGAGCTACCTCTGAAGAGACAGAGTCAAGGTCTGATGGGAACTGAAGCTGTGTCTGCCGCCTAATTCCTTCGAGCTGCTAGCACGGGGGTATCAGCAGGGCAAAGGAAGGGGCAATGGGGTCTCGGCGGAATATGTTGAGCATTTAGGTGGTCACCCGAGGGCATTCTTAATATTTCTATTTGCAGTTTTAACTGGTTTGGGGCAAGTTTAACAGCTGCAGCGGATGAGGACATGGTAACCAAGGCCTCAGAATTCTCAGGGACAAGGATTTGGTCCCTCCATCCGATGGGCCCACTAGAACCTCAGGGATGCTGCCCACAAACTCTCCCCTTATAATTTTCTAAAGAAATGGGGACTGACCAATTGGACCGAGCTTAGTGGAAAGATGCACGGACCTGAACAGCGTTTGGGGGAGACTATATTACACCCCATCCAGATCCCTTTTGCCATAAAGCACCACATCCCCAAGCTAGTGTGAGTGTGGACTAGTGTGAGTGTGGCTAACACTGGTCAACCCGCGTGCTCTCCAGGTCACTGTTTTCACCGAAAGGAGCCCCCGCCCCTCACAGCGTGGCCCTCACTCCTTCTCCCCATCAGGGTGGGCCAGAGCTAGTGAGAACTGATGTAGGAATACAAAGCCCCAACCGCCTTGCCTCTGGGGGGAGGTGGGGTGGTGGTCTGTGGTACTGTTTATGCCACTAATCCGTGGGGTGAGATGATCTCAAAATTTCAAGGCAGCCATAGCTTGGCTTCTCTTCTCTCCCTCTCCCATCCTGCTCCCCTCCCTTTCTTACTGGTGTCTCCCGAGAGCACTTCCTGGCCCATTACCTGGGCAAGAACCCTTGTGTCCAGCTCTGCTTTTAATAAACCCAACCTAAGACAGACAGGTTGGGGGGTCCCCCATAAACACAGCCCCTTTAGGGTGAGAGGTGCTAACGTGGTGAGCCGTGTTACCTGTGGGTGTGCCCTGCCTCTCCGACATGATGGATTGAGACAAACAAGTGAAGACCACGCATCTAAAAATAGTTGTGGAAAATATGGCAAGAAGAAAGAGCAAATGTTGAAAGGCATAGTGTTTCAATTGACAGTAATTCGAGGCTGGACCGTGACCGCATGGCAACCGTTCATAATACGTGAAAAATGTTTTGGGGACACTGGTAATGAGGTTTAGAACACCAGTGTCTTAGATGGAGTGCCCTCGGGAGCAGACCCCCAAACAGGGGATTCAAATCAAATAGTTTATTAGGGAGAGAATACTAAGAAGCACTGCAGGGCGTGTGGGAAGTGGCCCAAGGAATGAATGGAAGTCAATATAGAATGATGTCATGAGGAAATTGCTCCTGGAGGCAGCTGGGGTTCATCCCACTGAGGCCCATTAGAGATCGGCCCCGACTTAAGGGGGAGTATGGACCCTGCCCACCCATTGGTTGGGCGCAGCTCCTGCAGACTTGAACTCCTTAGCTGGCACAGAGCTCGTGCCTTCGCCCAGAGGAAGGGCTCCGGCAGAGAGTTCCAGGAGCTTGCTATAAGAAACCATCTTATTATTATAAATAAGGATGATGAGGGAGTATAGTTAGAAATCCTGACATCGCCTACTATAGTCTTCTCTCTGCAGAGAACAGTGGAACAATTGACAGCTCAAGATGATGAGTCAAGAAGGAATAACAATCAGACACAAGGCTTTTGTATGCCTGGAAAATTAAGATTTATTTAAGATTTGGGATTGGATTCATATGAGAAAATCTGGCAGGGAAGAAATATATCAGTTGGGATGCTATGTTGATTGAAAGATTTCAAGAGAAAATTCAAACTTTGTGTTCTTTTAGGAGACAGATAGTAATATGGTGGTGGTCGGGGGGCAGTATATTTGGAGGCCAAAGTCAGTAGAAGAATCAGTTGGAACTGAGGTTTTACAATTGGCCCCTGATGACTCATTTCAGTTGGATGACATTAAGAAGATAGGTTGATGAAAACCAGGTGGGCACAGGTCAGGGCAATTAGCAGCAGGAACCACTAGAACAGACTGGGCGGCAGCAGCTGGTCTGACAGCAGCTGGGGCGGCAGCAGCTAGAGATGCAGCAGGTGGGTCTGCAGCAGCTGGAGCCACAGCAGGAGGGGCGGCAGCAGGGAGTCTGGCAGCAGGTGGGGCGGCAGCAGCTAGAGATGCAACAGGTAGGCCTGCAGCAGCTGGAGCCACAGCAGCTGGGGCGGCAGCAGGTGGTCCTACAGCAGGTGGTCTGACAGCAGCTGGGGCGGCAGCAGGTCTCCTGGCCACAGCCCTGGTCAGAGCAGACGGATCCACAACAGGAGTTGACCATGGTGTCTGAGAGTGGAGGTTCTGAGTGAGTTTTCAGGAAGGTGGGTTTGGAAGGTTTGGGAGTCTGCTTGTCCAGGTCCCCTTTTTATACCCTGCTAGTGGGGTGCTGTCATCAGATGCAGTGCTCTGTCCTTGTCATTGTTTGTCCTCATTAGCAGGCGATTATCAAATTAGCTAAGTTTGTTTTCCTGGTTAACCTTTTCAAATGGATGGGTAATGCTTCCTTTTCCTGATAGATTAGGATTGATCCCACTGACTCTTCATGCATTGCACCTTGATCGTCTCCCTTTCTGTGCCTCATCTTGGGTCAGAGGCTGGTGAAGCACTGTATGCTGAGTGTACTGACTGTCACTCCATCTGCTCTTTCCTCCTGAGTCACCTCCTGTCATTCCTTCCTGGTGGCATCACTTAGGTCTACAGATATTGCAGTTCTTCCCACAGGGCAGTTGTTATGTGGACCTTGACATGAAATAGTCCACATGTGCCCATCTGTGGGTCTTCCCCAGGCCCACAATTTTCAGAGCATTACTTATGGGGAAAAGATTTAGCCACGGAGCCAAAGGATGAGTCTTAACATGGAAAACAAGATAAAATCCATCAGCGTGGTCAATTGTTAGCACACACACACACACAAAAGTCAGTCAGCAGGTCAGGAGAATCTCCAAGACACCCAGACTGTGTTCTCGCCCCATTTCTTAGACTTGAAAATATTGGCTGATTTCCTTATTTTGTAGAACAAATGGACCTGGAACGGATATAGCCCTGCAGAAATCACACCGGCATTGATAACGTGCTTATGTTACTGAAAATATTTATATTTATACACTCAATAGAATATGCAGTATAACCTCAATTGGGTGAAAAGAAAGTATATAGAAAAATATTGACATAATTACCAGAAATATCAGTAGTAATTATCTCTGATAGGTAGGCTTATGGAAACTTTTCATTGTCTTCTGAACACTTTTTTCTTCTAGTTTCTCTTTGATGACTTGTTCTCCTTTTGTAAACAGAAAAAAAATTATGTCTTTTATGCTCCTACACTCTTTTGAGATCTCTCGGGGGAGGAAGAAATTTCCCTCGACGCTCCTGATCTACTAACTAAGTTTATATGAGATAGATTAACAAGAGAAAACACCCAAATTTAATTACACATCTATGTCTGGGAACCCCACACACATGAAAGATTGAGGGGCCAAAGGTTATAATGAGGTGTCCTTGGCATCCTGAATTTAGGATGAGGTGAGATGCTTGTGGCTTTAGAAAGATGGAAGGTCATTTGCAGAACAGTAAGAAGTGCAACTGTTCAATAACTAGAAGTTTTTCCTACCCTACAGATGGGTCATAAGAACTTATTTTTGGTAATAGCTCTTACTATGGGCAAGGCCCCTCATTTAAATGCTTCTAGGTTGTTAAGCTCCCCATGAGCCCAGAGGATCTTGGTTGCCTTTAGGTCAAAATAACCTGCATACCATACAGACAGATCTTGGGGTGAGTCATTCTGAACCCCTCCAGTGTCTGGGGCCAGTGGTTGGGGCATCACAGACCAGCGTGCTGCTTGGTCAGTAGCACTAGTGAAGCTCGGCTGGTGGTTGGAGTATTGAAGCTCTGTTGGCAAACAGCCACTGCCCTGGGCTCCCCGAGACCCCCGCCATGTCCCTGTGATCCAGAGGAAACGTTAAAGCCAAAAATCTGAGAGAGGGCTTCAGGCTCCTCCTCTAAGGCTAAGCCTGTTGTCTAGTCTGATGAGTTGGTGACTTGGAACAGTTGGTTTTTAAAGTTTTTGAATCTCGATCCTGCCCTGGAATGTAGATTGGGGCTGCCCAGTGGTACATGTCACTGGTACAAGAGAGCATTCCATAAGCAAATATACCTGTAAGTTACTCAGTGGGCAAGAAAGCAGTGCCTCCCGGGAGGGAAGGGGTTCGCTGTGAGCTGGAAGTGGAAGTCAGGAGTCCCAGGCAGGGGCACAGTGCCAGGCCTGATTCTCAGTACACAGACCATCAAACAGTCTGACTCAGAAGATCAGGGGAGGAGTCTAGACTTCCCTTCCCTATCTTTGTAGTTCCCGAAGCAGTTCTGTGCAGAGCTAGAGGCTCGGGTTTCCAAAATGAGAGACTGAAGTTTCAGTGGAGCCGTAGCAACTGGACAACTGAAAGAATGAGGCAGAGGCACCTGTGGAACCGGCTTCAGTGGGGCATGTTGTGCTCGGGTGGTGGGCTCTGGAGAGGGCTTCGGGGAGGAAAATAATTTCGCCTCTGCCCTTCTAGGTTCCTGACTGACATGCTCCTGTAATAAAAGAGGGATGAACAGGAGAAAAACAGAAGCTAAATAACGTGTACACCTCCTGTATACATGGGAAGCACTCGGGAAAACTAAGTCCCCCAAATGGCACACGTCGGCACCTTAAATACCATCTCCAGTCAAAGGTCGTGGGGGGCCAGTCGTGGGGCGTTATCAGAAAAGCCTCAGTGATCAGTTGTCATGCAGGTCCGAGTTCCCTTTTCTATTCAGATTCACTAGTAGGCACCCTTCTCTGGTTCAGGGAGGGAGAAACCCCTACAGAGATTTTCCTTAAAAATGTAAATGTCTCCTACGAAAAGGTAACTTCTCAGTTTTCAGGGCTTCTGCTGCTCTGCTGTTTTTTTAAAATAATCACCCTCAGGGAATCCTTATGCCTAAAAGGCATACTTTGTGGCGGGTGACACTCTCTATTCCCTCTTAGGGTAATGGGTGCAAATAACCAATGAACATTAGAAAAGATGTTTGGATCAACTTGTAATTAAGAACACACAACTTAAAACAACCAAATACTATCTTCTTTTCACATTGGCCTAAGTAAACTAAATAAATAAATAAATAGCGAGCTTGACTGGTGACATTTATAGAAACCAGCAGGTTTATAAATGTGTTGTGAAAGTGTAAATGGATATCGTCGCTCTTGGCGGCATGATGTGGGAGTGATTATTGAAATTATAAGACAAATCTCTAATCCAATAATCCCACTCTGAAATTCTGAAGGCCGTCTTTCCTTATCTTCCTTCATGGCACCTTCTCCTCTCTTGGTCTTTCAATGTTGAAATACCCGCAAGGCTCTGACTTTGCCTTTGTTTGATTTGTTCGCTAATTGCCTGCACGCTCTGCATGATTCCACCCAACCCCGTAATAACCAAGAGCAACACATTTTTACCCCCACCCCTGACTTTCCCACGGAGCTGCAAACTTCCTACTTGATAGGGTTTTATTGGGGTGAATAACATTCATCTCCAGTTGATGTGGTCAAAACAGAAGTCTTGGTCTCCCTCTTCCCCCAGAATGACACCTTTGTAGGCTTAGTTGTTAATTTAAAATTCTAGATGGCCCGTGCTTAATCCCTTTACCTGCCATTCATGTTGAGGCCATTGGCAGGTCTCCACTCTGTCCCCAGAACATTTGCCAATGCATTTACTTCTCTCTGCTTCGCCACAGTCTTTGTCCCAGGAGCTGTCTGATCCCACGTGTACTAATGTGATCATCTCTTAAGAAGTCCCTCAGCTTTCCTCTTTGCTCATCTATGTTCCGTTCTCAGAGAGCAGCCACAGTTCTTGTCCTTAAAATCCTTCCATGGCTTACCTTTGAACTTAGGAAAAACAATCCTAAGTTCTGACCTATGATGCCCTTGCTAGACTGGTCTCTACTCACCTCTCCAGGCTCATCCCTTGGAAACCTCCTCCTCACCTCCATTCTCTGGTGGCTTTTCTGTCCCTGTTTACATTATACAGTCTTACCTTTTAGTTTTTCTCTGCCTGAAAGGCTGAACTCCGGCTCACGACCTCTAGCTTCTCAACATCACTCAAGTCTCAACTCACATTATTCCCTCCCTGAGAGAAGCACCCCTGACCTCCCAGTCTTAAGTGCCTCCCCAGTCTCTCTTATCACAACCGCACTCTCTGTTTTTTGATTGTCCTCCTAGTTCCTGTCTTTCTTTGAAATTACCTTGTTCATTCTTGTGCTTATTGTCTGTGTCATCCTTCTAGAATATAAGCTCTTGTTGGGTGTTGAATGCTCGGTAGCTTGAAAAGTACGTGGTATATAGTAGACATTCAATAAATATTTGTTGAATGGATGAATAAATGTGCCACGTGGTTGATTCCATAGGCGAGAGTGTGATACGTGTAGGTAGATATATTTGCATAAACAAGGGAAGAAGTCAGAAATGATATCCATCATTCTAATCTAGGGATTGGAGGAAAGTCACTAGGGAGACTTTTACTTCTCACTTCATGTAATTTTTTTCATTTTTAAATATATATTTTACTATATGTTATGCTATTACAGTTGTCCCATTTTCCTCCTCTTCATCCCCCTCTGCCCTGTACCCCCTCCCACCAGCATTCTCCTCGCTGCCTAGCTCATGTCCATGCGTTGTACGTATGAGTTCTTTGGCTTCTACGTTTCCTATACTGTGCTTAACCTCCCCCTATTTTGTACTTCCCATTTATGCTTCTTATTCCCTGTACCTTTTCCCCTGTTCTCCCCATTCCACCCCCCCACTGATAACCCTTCCTCTGATCTCCATTTCTGTGATTCTGTTCCTGTTCTAGTTGTTTGCTTAGTTTGTTTTTGTTTTGTTTTGTTTTTAGGTTTGGTTATTGATAGTTGTGAGTTTGTCGTCATTTTACTGTTCATATTTTTGCTCTTCTCAGATGACCTCATCTTCTCATCTGGACCTCAGATAAGGTCAAGTTAACGGAGTTCATCATCACCAAACCCTTATTAGATGAAATGTTAAGGGGACTTATGTAAGAAAAAGAAGATGGTCACTTTATGTGATTTTTAATGTTGTGATGATTAGAGACAGTTTGTCTTTTCAGTATTTTTCAAATAAAATCAAATTTTAAAACAGAAGAGTGGGCTTCGCTGAGACACATGTCTTGTGAACTACGGTTTCTTGTTATGACAGCTTTGCCAGACTCCGTGTGACTTCGCCAGACTTAGAGTGAAAGACTTAGGGGTTCGGGTGAAAGACTGTGGACTCCCTGCCCCCCCCCACGTGCCCCAAACCCCCTAGCACAGCACCAACACCCTTCACACCCCTGCCATCCCAACTCCATCTCCATCGTCATCACTCTCCCCTCTTCCTCCTTGCCCCAAGTCAGCAATTTTCAACCTTTTCTATCTCAGGGCACACATAAACTAATTACTAAAATTCTGCGGCACACCAAAAAATATGTTTTTACTGATCTAACAAAGAATAGGTATAATTTTGATTTATTCACACCAGATGGCTGTTATTGTGTGGGCTATTGTCATTTACTTTTTGTTGGACAATCTAAGGGAGCAAAGGTCAGCGCCCCCGACTAAACAGTCAGGTACTGCATGTTTTAGAAATTCTTGCAACACACTGGTTGAACATTGTTGCCCTTAGTCTAAGCGACACTTTCCAGACTCTGGCCTTTATAATTCTGTCCCACCCCCCCGGGAAATCGCCGTATCTACTCCCTAGCAGGAGCCTGGCCCTGTGGCCCTCCGTGACACCTCCTCTCATTCCTTCGGACAGGTGTTTGGTGCCATCCCCTCAGTGTCCTGCAGAGCTCAGCCCACCTGTGTTGTGGCACCGCAGCCGTGTCACTCTGTCCTTTGGATCCCTGGCATCGAGCAGAGGGCTTGGCCCCCAGTGAATAAATAAATACTCAGTGAAAGTTTGTGGAGTCTGAGAAAACATTTAAGTAATGTTACAGATGGTTTTATGATAAAATACTAAGGTATAACATGTCTCCATAGAAACCGTATAATGAAATCTCACTAATTCAAAAAACAGGACAGCAGATTGGTCTAATTTAGCTAGAACTTTTAAAGATAATGCCTTTTAGCTTTTTTTTCTCCTAATATATTTAAACCATAATTGAGAATCATAGCTAAAGAACTCTTCTAAGTGATAAGTTCAAGGCTTGGGTACAGATGAATATGATTCACTTGTAGTTAGCACCAGGTAGGTCCACACTGAGCTAAATATATCTCCTGCAATTATATTTACCTTCTCAAGTTGCCTTATGAACAATCATTTTATGGAAGATGCAAAATTTCATACGGGTGCCGACAAGGGAAAATTAGCACGCACGTGTCCCAAATGGGCTGTGTCCAAATTCACGAGATTTTATTATGTAATAGTCATAGCAAGAGATTTAAAAGGTGTAGGAGGCACTCACCTATATTCACATCCTTCTGTTCCTTTTGTGATGGCTCAGGGACTGTGTCACCCAAGTAATGGATCATCGCCCCAACACCAACATTCCCAGGAACGTGCCAGGCCCTTAAAATAGATACAGGCCTGAGAGCGAAAGTGAGTCAGTGACCCCACAGCCTCCGATGTCCAGAACGTGCACAGGGTCACGCCGGGGTTGGGTTGGGGCCTGGAAGAGCCCCACGTGACTCGTAACTGGGATCACAGCAGGGGATCCATGTTTGCAGACGGGCTACATGTTGGCCAGAGATGTTTATTTTAAAAGGTCCTGGCTGGGTTTGAGAGACTCCCCAAACGGGAGTCCTGCAGAGCTGCAGAGTGCCACCGAGCCCCATCCAGCGCACAGTGATGGGCAGCTCCCGTGTTCCGTCCCAGGGGCTGCGCGTGAACCTCCGCACGGCCTTATTTCCTAAGGGTTAGGGGTCGCCACCTCCTCCAGCCAGCCCTCCCTGGTACTCTTCGCCCAAACCGCCACCCGCCCTGAGGTAGCCCACTCATAATATTCTGGGAGCATGTTCCTTTTGTGTTTTTCATGTGTTTTTTTTTACTTTTATTTCTCAATGGCAGCTCACGTTCAACATTATTTTGTATTAGACTGAGCTGTATATCGCAGGGGTTAGACAGTCACATACTTTCCAAAGTAGTCCCCCCAACATTTCACGACCTCCCTGGTATATAAAGGTATTACAATATTGTTGATTATATTCCCTCTACTGTATTGTACATGCCCGTGACTATCTTGTGACTGCCAGCTGGTACTTACCCCCTTCACCTTTCCCACCCAGCGCCTCAATCCCAGTCCCTTTGGCAACTATCAGTCCGCTCTCCGCATCTGCAAATCTGTTTCTGTTTTGTTTGTTCACTCATTTTGCTCTTTAGATACATATACGTAAGATCATATGGTGTTTGTCCTTCTATGGCTGACTTATTTCACCTAGCCTGGTATCCTCTAGGTTCATCCATGCTGTTGCAAATCGTAAGATTTCACTCTTATTTTTGGCCAGGTAAAATGCCATTGTATAAATGCACCAGAGCTTTTTTGGTCCACTCATCTATTGGTGGTCGCTTGGGCTGCTTCCCGATCTTGCCAATTGTGACTAATGCTCCAATGAACATAGAGCTGCATATATTCTTTCAAATCAGTGTTTTGGGTTTTATTAAAAATATATACCCAGAAGTGCATTGCTGGGTGATAAGGCAGTTTTCATTTCATCGCTTTGCTGAGCTTCCCAAGAAAGGAGACTAGTGGGTCTTTTTCATGACCTCCACGCCTAGCTCGTAGCACGGCCAGGGGATGGCTCTACACATGTGGTTGTCAAATGAGTCGTGCGGTCCCCGCCTTAGAGAAACTCAATGTGAAGAAGTAGAGAAATGAAGGAACGAATAGTAACCATACAAAGAATAGTTCCAAGTAGAGAGCCCAGTGCTGTGGATTCCATCCTGGTAGGAGACGAAACTAATTGTCTAAAAGTGATGCAGCAAAGGGACATGGACCTTAAAGAATAAGAGAGGGACAGACAGACGGACAGTGACCCTGACCGGGAGATGCCGACACACACAGAGGACAGAGGCGCGGGAGAGCGCAGCGTGCTCGTGCTCGTGCTCGTGCTCGTGCTCGTGGAGCGGCGAGCGCCGTTGGAGAGCCAGGGCGGGCAGTGTCTCCGGAGCCGTAACGTTATTAAAGCTACACCGGGAACTCGATACCAATGCTGACTTCCCAGCCCACTCCCCCGGGTAGTCGGATGCAGAAAATTTCATTTTTATATAATAATAATAATAATAATAATAATGTATCAAATTATTCTGATACGGGTTGTCCCTGGATATCGTCCAGGATATGGCTGGAGAAGTGGTATCAGAAAGATCAATTTGCATAAGACTTCATGTTCACTTCGCTAGAATGGCGCGCAACCCACAGACCAGCGAAGAGCTGGAGAGCTTGGCTGGCTCAGCGCTGTGGGGAGTTTTTTGTACTGGCGCTTAAAGATGTCACATTTCTCGTGTACATTTTCCCATTTAACTCCCTCTTAGTAGTGCATGCTCATTATTAGTACTGATGTGAATTACTTGATTTCCAAGCCTTGTAAAGCCGTTTTAAATAGCTTTCTCACCTAGAAGCTCACTATAACCACATCTCTTGCAACATTTCAGTATAAATCAGGTAACATGGAGACACTCCAGTTGGAAGGAGGTGGCCCAGCTCCCAGTCCACAGTCCGGAGCAGAGACAATTTTTTGGTACCTTTTAAATAAAGATTAGCTTCATAAGAATATAAACATTCTGCTCTCATCTACTCCTCTCCTTCATTTTCTCTTGTGTGTCTGTGAGCTACACACATTCCTCTAAATTTGGGGGCTTGACACATTTTTTTCCTAGGAATCAATGTTTATCTATTACTGTTCCCCAGTAGAATAGATTTCTCTTTCTCACCAGTATTAGCAACATGCCCTACCTGACGTATGTCTTTCTATTAAATTCGAGGTTTTTGTGTGATTTGCCCGAGGGATGGGAACTGCGTCTCATTCAATTTATGAGCTTCCCAGAGCCTAGAGGCACAAGAATCTTGCTAAGTGGCTTATAATTCAGTTTAGTAAAAAGGATGTTCTTATTTTCTCTCAATAAACTTGATGGTAGACAATGTGGGCAATCTGGTCGGAAAAAAAATAATTATTTGGCACTTTCTCTGATAAAGGCTTTGACTGATACATGCAAAATCAGTATCTTTGTTCCCTTAACCCATATCCTAACTTATCTCCAATTCATAAGCAACACTAAAAAAATAATTAATTAAGGGCCACAGATGTGTCTGATACCGGGAGAGCAAGTATTTATTAAGAGGTAGTTACTTTATCGCACATAATTCAGTGTGAAGGTCAAGCCTATCCCATGAAATAGTGTAGACATTTAGTCATCTGACTGAATGCCAGCTTGGAGCTTTTATTGGGTATTCAGTTTAAATTGTTGCTTTTTAAATAGTTACTTGGTGACAGGGATTAATAAAGATAGTAACTGATCAGCACAGGGCCAGGTGCTATGGAGAAAGGAAGTGAGAACAAGACTGATTCACTGGTAGTTGACTCAGGGCTGGAGGTGAGGAATCAAGTTCAGCAACAAGAGGATCTATAGCAGACTGGGAGACAGCAGGTGGTACGGCAGCAGGTGATCTGGCAGCAGACTGAACGGCAGCAATTGGACACACAACAGCTGGGCCTGCAACAACTGGAACCACAGCAGCTGGGGCGGCAGCAGCTAGAAATGCAGTAGCTGGGGCGGCAGCAGCTGGACACACAGCAGCCAGGGCGGCAGCAGGGAATCTGGCAGCAGCTGGGGCAACAGCAGGGAGTCTGGCAGCAGCTGGGGCGACAGCAGCTAGACACACAGCAGCTAGGGCGGCAGCAGGTGGTCCTGCAGCAGGTGGTCTGGCAGCAGCCTTGGCCACAGCCCTAGTCAGAGCAGACAGAGCCACAAGAATTGACCATGGTGTCAGAGGGTGGAGGTTCTGGATGAGTTTCCAGGAGAGTGAGTTTCCTGAATCTCCTTGCTCAGGTCCCCTTTTTTACCCTGTTGGGGCAGCTTCTTCCTTGTTATTGTTTATCTAATAGATAAATAACCACTCAATTAGATCATTATAACCATGTTCCTTGCAGAATTAGATAGAATGCATTTTTCCTTTCTATTATGTGTCTTCTCTAATCTTTCCTTCAACTCAACTCTTGTATTTCTTCCTTATGCATATCATGTAATTTTCAGGACTGCAGCTCTCTCCTCCAATTGGCTGGGGTGAGACTGACTGTTTGCTACCAAGTGTCCATGTGCTTCTTTTTTCCATGACTCAGCAGAGGCCTAAGCTGCGAGTCATGCATTCAGGACACAGAGCCCATGGGACCAGAGATGTAGAAAGCCAATGGGAAATAATCCTCACTGAGAATGATGTTCTGAGGGACCCTGGAGAGGAGGGGGCGGCACCCTGCTCCCCCGCTCTGTGAACGGCTTTTGAACATTGAGAAAGGCTATGGCTCTAGATCAGTGAGTTGGCAAAGGAACCCCAAGTATTGTGTTTTGGCTTATTTCTTCCTGTCGTTTCTGATTTTTATTGGTAGTATTGCTCTGTTCAGCACGTGAATTTTGTGCAACACCAATAAAAATCTTGTTGAAACAGGGTTTTTATTCAAAGTGTGTTAAAATGTGATTCGTACTCGTGATCATCTTTGTTTCATCAGGAGTGAGCTCTGTCTTCAGAGGCCTTCCAGTGGAAGCAGCGCCCAATGTAAGGGGCATCGAGGGGAGAAAGTGACTGGTGACAATGGCCTCTTCTCCAAAGTAGCTTGAACTAGCATATGACCAGAGGGTGTCCTCTGTCTTTAAAAAATGCTGATTCATAGTTAATAATACTTCTGATGTTGACTATCTCTCCCATTTCCAGAAATCTGTTAGTTAGGAGAATAGTCCTACCATTTATTTTAGGGAGATTCATAGTACTTACAGAATGCTTCCTCCTTGGGCAATTGTCTATGGGTCACAAAAATAACATCATAAATAATAACCAGGACAATTTTGTTCATTGGTCCCAAATTTGGGGTGTGTGAAAGGTCTAACAGAGAAGATTTCACATTCTGAGAATTTTCCTGCTCAAAAGTCCAACTTTTACACCTCACACCATGATCCACTCTTGCTGTTGCCCTTGCTGCCAGCTTATTTGCTGTAAGGCTACCTGCTGCCGGCCCGCCTGTTATGGGTCCAGCTGTTGTGGGTCCGGTTGTTGCCAGTCTTGCTGCTGCCAAAGCTGCCGTGGGGCCCCCTGTTGCAGACGCAGCTGCTGTGGCAGCCCTTGCTGGGGATCAGCTGCTGTGGACAAACCTGGGGCGGGTCCTGTGGCAGCTGGCCTTGCTGCCACCCAACCTGCTGTCAGACCACCTGCTGCGGGACCACCTGTTGCTGGCCCAGCTGCCGCTACCACCCTTGCTGCGTGTCCAGCTGCTGCCAACCCTGCCCACCGGAGATGTCTTTCTTTAACCATTTAGCCAACGCTTTTATTCCTACAAGAAACTTGTTTCCTGCGTTTGCTGAGAAACAGCATGCTGACTCAGCTTTGCTGTCGCCATCTTCCAGCAGTTCCTGGGCCCTACCAAGGGGGTGTGGCCTGCTTCCCTTTGACTTCACTCTTCCTCATTTCCTTGAGGTAGGGTGCCGGTAGGGTCTGTCTGATTTTCACGTGAATTCACAGTCTCAGACCCAACCACAGTCATCATTGCCTCTTGCCTCTAGGGCATTTCAACAAATTATTAAGCTATAGATTTAGCTCTCCACAATGACCACTATTAGTCATTATTTTAGATATGTGCATTGTACTCAGTCATTTCTGCTTGGTCACTAAGCTCTTCACAATCGGTTTGAATTGTCTTTCTTCCTGCCCTTTTCTAGTGAAGTCTGCACTACCTCGCAGCCTTCGGCATGTTTTCTGTGTGTTTGCAGCATTTTCTTTATGAAGCCTTGCTTCTGAGTTGCATTTCACATGCTCTAGCTGATTCAGGTCTCACAATGGCCCTCCAGGGTGGGCAGAGCGGAGATTACCATCCCATTTTCGCTCTCCTTCTCGTGACCAGACACCGATGTGCCATACAACTCAGAACTGACACACCAGGTCCTCTGCACACACAGATCTTTGATTCCAGGGCAATGAACCTTTCGTTTACATCTTTCTACAGGTAGAACAACACTGGGCACTGGGCACAAGGAAGGTATATATTGTGAGTTGCTTCCCCAACAATGAAAATGATCACCCCTTTCCTATGCAGACCCTTTTCTCTCTACAGGGCTCTTCCCAAACACTCTCCCTACCTCTGTGACCAACAGACACTGCTGGGAGAGCTTTAGCCAGTGACTGCGGCCCTCACACAGCTTCTCTGGGTTCTGGTCTGTGACTGGCAGCATCTGTCATCAGAAAGTCACGTGAGTGTGACTGGTACTCCCAGCCCTCCCCCTGCCTAGAGGATTCTGTTCTTTGATGTCACAGAATTGGCATTGCTATTATTTCATTGATCTCAACAGAAATTGGGAGTAAGATTCACACCTCTGAGGTCCACAAGGTCATGCTGTATATCCCAGGCTCCCAAACTTTGAGGCAACTTGATCTCCTGACCTTGTTGAGGGAAGATGAATGTCTAGAGTCATGAGAATTGAGGTAACCATGCAATGGGCGCATAACGGTTTAATCCAATCATAACCTCTAGGCCATCAAAGGGAACAGTACAACTTCCCTCTGCTCTCTGAGATCCAGACTCAGCAGCTAAGGGAAATCAAAACCAGAGTTCTCAGGAAAAAGCAGGAAGGAGAAACCAGAAGGAAGAAGGATGGGCATTAGGTTCAAAGTCAAGATGGGCATTGGGTTAGTTTCCAAGTGGCAAAAACCCAGATCTTTGGATGAAAAACCGAATAATAAAGAGGGCAGCTGCATTAGCTATCCAGGGCTACTACAGGTCTGGGAGAAACATGAGACGTTTTTATAATGGTCACCCTCTTAAGAGATGTAAAGATGTTTAGGGGCAGTTAACAGACTAGATGTGACGATGCGAAGGGCGATCTCTCTAGAGGATGAATCTGGGACTCTGCCAGGTCCCTAAATTTTCCAACATGGAACATAGATGGGAAGAATCACTAACACCTCTAGAAGTCTTACCATATGCTGAGTATTGAGCTGGATGTTTTATCTACGTTCTTTCTCATTCTCATACAATCCTGAAGAGTGGGCATCACTGCCCCCATACGAGAGCTGAGGGAATCAGTGTTGAGGGAAGCAGAGTTACCCGCATGAAAGTTCACGAACAGGAAAACACCATCTGAGTTCAAGCTTAAAGCCGCTTTGGGGAGCCTAGTAGTGAAACGTGGAAGATGCGGATCAAGGGAACAGACCTGAGCATCCAGAAGTACTTCGCACAGACATCACGCGTTGATTGGTGAGAAAGCTGTCCAATGGCAGCCTCGTTTGTTTAGGCCAGTATCCTCGACTTAACATAAGCTGTATCTCAAAGTGCCAAATTAGGCATCTAGACAAAGGCACTTGGAAGAAGCAATAGCACAGCTACAGTTTAGTCCTAACCGAAGTAACTAAAGAAAACATGATATGTCTCCATTTCTTCCTGCAGAAACCAAATGGAACATGATGTATGATCATGAAATTCCTTAAATTTTGCTGAGCGATAGCCCCAGTAGCGGTTATTATACCACAAACGGAATTTTCACCAAACTAGTCAACAACTTCTGGCCTGAAAAAGGGAGTGGAAAGTGAAAACGTGCCCCGTGGAAAGAACTGCGACCAGTGCGCCTGGTCCTAGGCTTAGTAGAGAAGAAAAGCGGAGGAGGAAGTGGCATTCACGGGCTGTGGGCGCGTGGTGAGGGCTGGCGGGGCGGCCCAAGGCCTGGAAGGAGTGAGAGTGAAAGATCAGAGATGCAGAGTTGGGGGAGAAGTGCGTAGGTGGGATGAGGTGTGTGCACAGGAAGCAATCCCTCTTTGTGTCCCACATCAGTGCCCAGTGGAGAGCGGACAGTGGACAGCCAGGAGTCGGGAATAATTTGGCCAACCTCCACCTCCCTTCCTAGGTGCTCCAGTACTTGCAGATGGACCACAAGCAGTGTCATTACAGTGGCAGGGACAGAGGCTTTGCATGAGACCATAGCACCAGCTCTCACTCACCGTGGCCGCCTCTGCTGAATGTGCTGTTTGTCAGCAGGAGGGACTGATATCAGGCCCTTCATATGGTACCATCTGTCCTCATAAAAACGAATTGAAGCAGGTCGCTTAACATCAGGATCCCAATATAGGGCCTATATTTTTCAGGGAATTACTTAATTCCCTTTTCTCCAAAACAGGCATTCAGGAGAAGGAGACCATACAAGAATTTGGTTTACGTGATGCCAAGAACAAGTCCTGATGAACCAGCCTCTCTTGTGAGGGCACACGGTGGATGCTCAAGGTTATCTGATGCAGGTGGACTGCAGGAGGGGCTGAGACAGAGCCGGTTCCCTGCGTCCAGGAGAACTCTCCGATGCAGCCACCGTGCCCCCACCTGAAACTCTCCGCAGTCTCCATGGAAACGGCGGCCACGGGACCCTGATTTGGGAAGAGCTCCACAAGCACAAACGCTATCTGAATGTGTAAGAAACTCGGGTGCACAGGTGGCTGGTGTTCAGTCCCAGTTTCATCTCCGCATGTCCCGACAGGCCCATGTAAGTGCCCCTGAGAGGAGAAGGGGACGCGGTCTCCTTCCTGAGTCTGCCTGGACCCACAGGGAAAGGTTCTCGTCTGAATGAATGGAGACTGTGACCCGACAAAGGATTTCCTGAGGCTCAGAGTGGAGACGCATGTGGTGTACCGTGAGTGACAGAGGTCTCCGTGTCAGGAGGGCTCCATAATAAACCAGAACACAACTTGGAATGAATAATTGCACAGGATTTATTAAGAAATACAGGTAAGAATATCCGCATCTACAGAGACAAATCCCAGTGATAAGGAAAATTGAAAAACCAGGTTGTAAGATTCGCGAGGACGCTGAGGAAGAACCATGATTGTGAGGACTACGATCAGTAATGGAAACCCAAGGAAAAGTTATGAGAATTGGTTTCCCTGCGATACTCAGAGGATGTGCTCCATATCAGGGTGCAGGAGGCTGGCACACGAGGCACAGGACGCCGGAAAAGAGTGAAGGTGAGGTGCTCTGCACTCTGTCAAGATGATTCACAGCTTTGAAATACCCAGGTGAGCCCCAAAGACATGCCGGCTCTTAGCAATATTTGGACTAAATTTGTTCCCAAAATTGCAAGTAAGTTAACAGAAGGTGTCATGTGCAGATGGTGGTTCATAAGGCAGAGCAATCAGCAGCAGCAAGGCCGACAGCAGCTAGACCCGCAGCAAGGGCGGCAGCAGGGCCGGCAGCAGCTGGACACGCAGCAAGGGCGGCAGCAGGGCTGGCAGCAGCTGGACCCGCAGCAAGGGCGGCAGCAAGGGCGGCAGCAGGGCTGGCAGCAGCTGGACACGCAGCAAGGGCGGCAGCAGGGCTGGCAGCAGGTGGTCCTGCAGCAGGTGGTCTGACAGCAGGTTGGGCAGCAGCAGGGCTGGCAGCAGCAACCAGACCCACCACAGCTGGACCCACAGCAGGTGGGCTGGCAGCAAGGGGAGCAGCACATGGTGTCAGGGATTGAAGGTGAGTTTCTGCTCAGAGGTGAGGTTCTCTGATTCTGATGACTTCTTATGTTCTGGGGTTTTTATACACTGGACCCCCGATGTTGGGACCAATGAACATGACCCTCTTGGATTTTGTTTATGTTGTTTTGGTAATCGCAGGGAAATAGCCAAAGAGGAAGTTGCTTCCTTAATAATATGAATCTTGAGGAAAGTGTCTATTATGTTTCTTAATTGAGAATAATTCACAGAAATGACTTCAGATAGAAGGAAGGTGGTGTCATCACCAGCACTGTTCCTGCTTTGATCAAGGACACATGCCCCCTGCCCCCCGTTTTATCCCTTGGGCTGACTGAGGTTGGGGCATATCTCTGTGGTGAGGGGCAGGACGCTGATGTGTCACAGGGACACACTGAATCCACACTTGAGTCCAAGTCTGTTTCCCCACAAAGGCCTGATTGTAGACCATGACAACCGTCCCTCTGGGGCAACCTACCCACCCGTCTATCCCAGGCCTGTTGCAGAGGCCAAGTAGAGGATGTCTGGCCTAGTCCCTCCCAATGTGCAGGGCAGACCCTGAGCAGGTGGGCAGAGCTGAAGCTGGGACTGAAAGCCTCAGTCATTTCACTTCCTGGGTGACCCATTGTCCTGATTACCCAGGATGCAAAGGTTTCCCAAGACATGGGACTTTCGGTCCTACAACTTGGGCAATTCTGGGTAAACTGGGAAGCGCAGGTGACTCTACTAGGGCCCTTGTTTACCAGCAGTCAGTGACCTCAAGTCACTGGTGACACATTTAGTTTATTCTCTCTCTCCCCCACTTCTCTCCATGAGGGAGCTGGATCAGTGGAGATGACACCTGATTTATCTTTGGGTCTGACTCCTTGTTTAAACTATTTTTAGATATACCATTCATTTTTAAAGTATGCAAATTATTAATTTCCAACTTAGTACAGTATTACAAAATGAATATACCTGTAATAATACTATCAGATTAAGAATAAGAATTAACACAACTCCTGCCAAATTATTTGCCTTCACTCATCCCCAAGCCTTGCCAATCACTGTGTTGACTTGTAACCCTGCAGGTCAGATTCACTCCTTTGGACCTTTATGTAGATGAAGGACTATAGAATTGGCTCTTCTCTACATTATGATTGAGAGATTTGACAATGTAATTCTATGCAGTTTTTCACTGTTGTTGCTGTATAATCTTCCACTGAATTAATATGATGCAATTATTTGTTGACAGCTCCTTGAGAAACATGTAGATTTTTTACAGTGTGGAACTATTAATGTATAGGTCATTTGGTGAACACAGATAGATGTTTCTTGTGGATATATACACACCTAGGAGTAGGATGCTCATAGAATTTCTTGGTCAGACTACTCCATTCTCTGTAGAGGTATTGTCCATCTTTCATTAGATTTTTCCTAGTTATTTTATTTTTATGCTCTTATATGTGGTGGAATATAAATTTTTATTCTGGACTGTTTCTGACATATAGAGCAATAAGTCATTTATATATGCATGGATCTTGCTACCAAATTCCCTTACTATTTTCATAGTTTACCAGGAAATTTTTGGTGGAAATTTCACATACATAGTCATATCATCTATAGGTGACAGTAGCTTTATTCATTTCTTAGACCCCTTCTATCTTGTAAACTGTTTCCTTCTTGAGCCCACTGGTAGGCCCTGCAGTCTGATACTGAACAGAGTGGCGAAGTAGATTTCTTTGTGTATTCTCTGTAGAGTAGACATAGTTCTCCATGTTTTGTAATTAAACAGTAAGTTTTCTGTTCTTTTAATAGATTGTTTTCCATCAAAAGAACAGGGCTTTTTCTATTCCTATTTGCTAAGGCATTTTATATTTTCAATGTGTTGGAATTTATAAAATGCCTTTTCTTTACCTACTTCTCAGTAGGTATAATCTCAGAATAATCTAATGATTATTCTCTGCTTTCAGTCAATGTGATATAAAAATATTGATCCATGTTCAAATGTTAACCAGCCTCATGTTTCTGTGAACAGCTCAGTGTGGTCACCATCAAATGTATGTGGTGTTGGACTTGATGTGCTTATGTTGTGTCTATGATGCACTCTCTTACTGCATCCCGCATATTTGTCCTTTGGTGCCTAACTGCTTTCTCCATCTCCTTTAAATCAGGTAAGGGTTGACTTATTGAAAGAGGGGGAGAAAGCAGATATGCACCCCTATATTTATAGCAGTGCTATTTACAATGGCCAAGTGTGTTGGAAACAACCTAAGTGTTTATCAGTAGATGAATGGATTATAAAATTATGGTGTATTTATACAATGGAACACCACACACTAGAAAGAAAGGAGCTCCTACCTTTTTACACAGCATGGATGGAACTGGAGAGCATTATGCTAAGTGAAATAAGCCAGTCAGTGAAAGACAAATATCATATGATCTCACCTCTAAGAGGACTCTAATCAACAAAATAAACTAACGAACAAAATAGAGTCACAGGCATGGACACATGGAACAGGCTGACAGTGATCAGAAGGGAAGGGAGAGGGCTAATGGTTGGAAGAAGCAGAAGAGACTAGTCAAAGAACATGTATGAGTGACCCCAGGACACGGGCAACAGTGTGGGGACAGCCTGTGGGAGCAGGGCATGGGATGGGAGGGGGGTGGCACAAAGGGGGAAATTTGGACAACTTTAATAGAATAACAGTAAAAAAGGATAAAATAAATAAATAGGTGGATCCTGAATATGGCCTTATCCTCCCCACTTGGTGTGACCCAGTTTGAACCTGATGTGACTGCCTGTGCTAGATTTTCCAGGCACTTCATTACCCATTAGATGTGCACGGGTGGGCCATGGATTGGGTTGTGGGGCTTCTGTTATATGTGGTAGCATATACATTTTTATTCTGGCCACGTGGCCTGGGCTAATAAGCAAGGAGGTGCTGCTGCTGTGACCGTGCCTGCTCCACCTGACTCTGGGGCTGCCAAGGACTTCCTTGCAAGATCTGAACCTGCTGCACCTGGATTTTACCGGGACTCTCAGGAATTGCAACTTCTCCAAACTATTACATGGAGGCTGATAACAACATATTCCAGATCCTGCACAGGTAAGAACATGGGAAACTTTGGAGCATGTTTTTGGCTAGCAGCCTGGTGTGGAGCAGGGACGTGCTGGGTCTCATGGGAGAGGAGGTCTCCCAAATGAGATGCTCTGAGACACCCCAAAGTTGGAATATTGCAAATAAACACCTGTTCCTTCCAGCATTAATTCTTGGGTCATTCTCCAAGGTGCCACGTGGATGAGCCCCAGTCTCCTTAGTAAGGAGCACATTAGACAAACAATCATAATAATAAGGTAAATATTCAGGAAGCCTATGAAAATGAGTTGTGCTCTAGCTTACTTAGAGGGAAAGTGGTGATCATTTTTGCAAGGCTGACACAATGATTGTAGGTCAAGGAGACCTAACACCTGAGCTCTCACTGAGAAGTTGTGTATCTGTATCTCACCATGCCTATGCACAGAACCTTTGATCAAGAATGACTAATAGGCCCTGGCTGGCGTAGCTCAGTGGATTGAGTGCGGGCCGGCGAACCAGACGGTCGCGGTTCGATTCCCAGTCAGGGCACATTCCTGGGTAGCAGGCCGGTTCCTTGCAGGCTAACTACCAGCAGGGGACGCACAAAAGGCAACCATACATTGATGTTTCTCTCCCTCTCTCCTTCCCTTCTAAAGATAAATAAATAAATAAAATCTAAAAAAAAAAAAAAAGAATGACTAATAGGAAGATGGTGGCAGCTGGATGTTGGTGAAGCCTGGTTATTGTGGCAGTCACTGAAGAGGTGACAAGTTGAATATCAGAATGTTAGTCTGTGTGACAAGATTCCATGGTGAGATGATCAGCAGCAGCAAGGCCGGCAGTAGCTGGACACACAGCAAGGGCTGCAGTAGCAGCTGGGTCAGCAGCAGGTGGTCCCATAGCAGGTGGACCCACAGCTGGTAGGTTGACAAGAAGTGGAGCAGCACAAACGGGTCATCGTGTCAAGGATGGACTATGAACTCCTGTTCAGTGGTCAATTTCCCAGAATCCTCTGACTCCTCCCATGCTGGGCTTTGATACATGGTACCTCCTGAAGTTGGACCAATGAGCACAACTTTCCTTGTTGTTGCTTCTATTTCTTTTCCATATTCACTGGGGGAGATGTAAAAAGGAAGTTATTTCTTACACGATATGAATCTTTAGAAAAAAAGTGTTTATTTCTTAATTGAGAATAATTCATAGAGACTACTTCATATGAAAGGAAGGTGGTCACATCATCAGCATCATTCCTGTTTTGATCACCTCCTGCTTGTGTGGTAAAGTCCCTGATGACCTCCTAAGGGTCAGGACAGGTGACCTCCCCAGTTTGTTCCTTGAGCTGCCTTTGAATGGAACGTATGCCTGTGGTGTGTGGCATGATGCTGATCTGTTCACAGGGACAATGGGAAACCATGCTTGTCCAAGCCTGTTTCCCCCAAAAGCCTGATTGAAGACTGTGACAGATAGTCCGTCCTCTGGAGCAGCCTACCCTCCCCGTGTCCCCCACGTCCATCACAGAGACTTCAGTGAGGGTGTTTGGCATAATATGCAGGGCAGAACCAATGCAGGTGGGTAAGGGCAGGAGCTGGGACTCAAAATATCAGTCATTTTACCTCCAGGGTGACTACCAGTCCTGATTATCTAGGACGAAGGGGTTTTCCAGGACATGGGACTCCCCAGTGGTACAACTGGGACAGTCTGGGCAAGCCCGGATGGGCAGTCACTGCTGTCCTAATCTCATTAACCAGCAGAGTCAGTGACCTCACATCACTGACTACACATCTACTGTGTTGTTTTCTTTCTCTTTCTTTCTCTTTTTCTTCCTTCTTCTCTCTCTCCGTCTTTGCCTCCCCTTCTTCCACCTTTTCCTTCCCTTTCTCATTCTTCTCCTCATTCCCCTCATCCTCTTCCTTCTTCCCTCCCTCCTCTTCCTCCTTCTTCCTCCTCTTCTCCTCCTCCTCCTCTAACACCTTTTCTTCATCCTTACTCCTCTTCTTCTACAAACCATGGGTATGCACCACACTGAAGAACCCAATATTGGACTGGAGTGGAGAAAATCACAGATTGTTGATGAGGTTTTGAATACACCACCCATATATTTTGGATGCCAGTGCATTTGGACAATAGCACAAGTTCTTATCAGCCCGGTTTGTATCTCTGTGCCTAAGAGTTGGGTTTTTTTTTTTCAGTCACTGAAATACATGCACTTTGTGTGTGTGACACTGAAAAAAACACTGAACTGGTGCTTCTGGAGAGCTGGTTTGCACACAGCTCCTTCATGACTCAGTTGGAATAATCCTGAAGTGTGTGCTTTATAGCATTTCTGGTGTTTTCTCCTAGTTCTACATTTCAGTTGCCACTGTGATTCTGGCTGGTCACACAGTGCTCCTTCCTGTGTCACATCCACACTCCCCAACCAGTGAGACCTGCCCTTCACAAATAAACTACATCCCCTTACATCTCTCTGCAGAGTCACGTCTGGGGGAAACCGAACTCTGACATTGCTTTACCTCCTCACTTTCAGTTTCCTCATCTCTAACATGGAACATTTATACCTCCTTTGAAAATTTCTTCAACAATCAAAGGTATGTAGATAAGGCACTTACTGTATATCCAGCAAATAGTGGGTCCCCCAGAACATGTTAGTTTCTCATGTCAATCACCCAAACAGCCACCAAGGAACAGCAATCAGCAAGTCTGGCCTTGGCAGTCTCTTCACAGGCTCCCAGATACACAGTCTCAGAACTTTGCATGTGTCCCAGATGCCAGCCTGGCTGGCACATCAGAGGCCCCATTACTGTTCCTGAGGAACTGACCCAGGCTCCAAACTGTATCAGCCTAACCTCCATGAAGGTCCAGGCAGCGTTGCTCATTTGGGACCAAAGCACCAGCCTTCTGTCCATCACGGCCACTAGGAATACACAGCCTCTTCCACTTTTCTTTTTTCTCATCTTCTTCCCATGCCCCTGGAACACAACTTTTTCTTTCTCTCAAATGCTTCCTGGTTGACTGAGGAAACACAGGACAGGGCTCTGTTTCCTTAGAGGGTTGAGGTATTTAGTCACACATGCCCACTGCATAGTTTCTCACTTCCCAACTTTGTTCTTACTGCGTTCTCTTAATGTTTTCATCAGAATGGGAAACTGCCTCATAGCTGGGAAACATCCAAAGTTCTGCGGAAAACGACTTACTCACTTCTACTCTAGTCAGTAGGTGCTGAGGAGAAGGAGGCCACACCACAGTCAGATTTGCATGAGGGCACAGAACAAGTCTCTTTAGGTGATTCCTTCCTCGGGAGGATGCACTGGATGCTTCCCAGTATTGGATGCCCCTGAGAGCCCGAGTGGGTGGACAGTACCAGAGACAGGAAAGGATCCTGCACACAGTAGGCTCTAAAATGCAGCCTTTGCTGTGCTAACATGTAGCTGAGGTGTGGGACACCAATTTGGGAGGAACTTTTTTTTAAAATATATTTTATTGATTATACTATTACAGTTGTTCTATTCCCCCCCATTCCCCTCCACCCACACACTCCCTCCCCAACTATTCTCCCCCCCTTAGTTTATAACCACGTGTCTCAAGTTCTTTAGATTCTATATTTCCCCCACTCTTCTCGCCCTCCCCCTATCTATTTTCTACCTACCATCTATGCTATTTTCTGTGCCTTCTCCCCCCTTCTCCCCCTCCCACCCCCCTGTTTCTCACCCTCCATGTGTTCTTCATTTCTATGGTTCCACTCCTGATCTAGCTGTCCTCTTGGTTTGCTTTTGTTTTAGATGTGGTTGTTAATAACTGTGTGTTTGCTGTCCTTTCACTGTTAATATTTTTCATCTTCTTTTTCTTAGATAAGTCCCTTTAGCATTTCATATAATAAGGGCTTGGTGATGATGAACTCCTTGAACTTGACCTTATCTGAGAAGCACTTTATCTGTCCTTCCATTCTAAATGAAAGTTTTGCTGGATAAAGCAATCTTGGCTGTAGGTCTTTGGATTTCATGACTTGG